>NC_048893.1:107988056-108288056 GCF_011077185.1 Oxyura jamaicensis | reverse complement strand
CACGACACTTAACAACAACAAAAAATTGACGGCAGATGGTCTAAAAGGACAAAGCTGAATTTCAGGATTAACCAGACCATAATAAAAGCTGTCATTACAAGTTGTCATCGTTGGTGAGTTATTTATTAGCTCTAAACAAACAGTGTTCCCTTCAGATACCAAATGTCAAATGTTTTAATATGTAGAAACCAAGTCTTCCTCTTCCAGCTGCTTCTATTTCATCCTGCCAGCTGTACCGTCTCATCTTCTAAGACCTGCCAAAGAGACTAATATTAACATACCTTATTATGCATGTTATTTTGCCAAAAGAGGCCAGATGAGGCCAAATTGTTCTGATAATAAGCCCTGCTGTCATTAAATACTATTATGCATGCTACTGTTGATCCTGAAACCTTTGTGGAATATTAACGAGGGCATCCTTGGTATTTGCTGAAAGTGCTCTGGAGTAAATGAATTCAGCACTTACTAGATTTGTCCACAATTCAAAGAGAATCAGTACTATATTGGTCTGTAACTCAGGAAAAAAAAATATTAGGTGGCTGGTATACAATAGGTTTCCATTTCTTAGAAGAATTCTTTCTCCTTTTAAACAACACAGCTAAAGTGATAATGGTTTGGGGTTTTGATTTGGTTCATTAGCAGTGAAGAAAGGAAGGATAAAGGAGGGAATTGCCTCAGGATGATCAGAGTGCTTCATCCCTTTTTTGAAAACCTGTTTTTCAGGTCAATTTGAAATGAAAATGCTATTGTGAAATGAGAAGCTGGAAATGTCATTATGAAAACAGAGCTGAAACTTTTGAAATTTTCTGAATGCTATTTTTTTCCCTATCATACTGAATCAATGTATGATACTTTGACCTAGAGTTGTGATTAGCTTTGGTTAACCCAGAACGAGATTTTTCTGTGATTTTATTGCTTGGGAAAAAAATATTCACCTGTTCTAAACAATCTAACTACCAGGGGCGAGTGTTTGACATTTATCTTGATGTTTTGAAATTTCTTTCACCCAAGGTTTCAGCTATAATTGGAATCTTCTGACTTGTTTTCTAAAATTATTTATACTTAGTAATTCAATTGCTTTTCCTTTTCCTGTCCATCTTCTGCAAGTCTTTTGACAGTTTTTATGTAGCATGATTACAGGATGGCAGTCGAACACAAAAATCTTGGGGAAAAGTACTATAAATTCTCAATTGGAACTTGACCATAAATTCAAACCTTATATCTGTTATGGGTGGCCCCTTCTCAGATATTTAAAGGTTAAAGCCTCACTTGCTGTGATTAACTAGTCAGAATCTCAGGCAGCTGCACACCCTTTGCCAGGACCCAGGGAAAGCATTGGCAGAAAGTTATTGCAGATTTTTTTTTTTTTTACTGTGCCAGAGAGACGGAGTAAAAAGGAACACCCAAAAGGAAAATATTTTCACCTCATAACATCTGTCTGGGAAGAGACTGCACGTCTGCAGAAAAGACCCTCACTGCCCCTAGAGGAGCAAAATCTTACTGTTTTAGCAAGGTAAAAAAATATGTGGGGAAGATATGGGGTCTTCACACCTGGGCAGTCTGCCTCCCAGGCATCAGAGGGGTCGCCATGGCCCTGCAGGGCTGCAGCAGCTGCATTGCAGGCAATGTCTTGAGCTGTAGGCTGGCAGGGGCACAGCATGGTGCTGCAGTCCTGGTGGTCACAGGACCCCCAGCACAGCCTCGTGCTGGTTCACGTCCACATAGAGCTGGCCCATGGCTCCTTGCTTGGGGCAGCCCTCATGGTCTGGAAGGTGAAGCCCCCCAGTTGCACTGGGCAGAGACCTTGGAGGCAAGCATGGGCTGGCAGCAAAATGGTGTGGCTTGACAGACTGGGGTAAATTCGTGCCTTGTCTGGCACGCAGCCACTCAAAATTCAGCTCTAATGCCAAGAAAATAAACTCTGAGCAACACACCTATTTCTCTTATCTGCACTCCTTTCATACTTATAAACATATATATATGTGTGTATTTGTTTGTTTCAGTGTGTTTGGTTTGGATAACGCAGCTTTCAGTACTTGGGCAGACACTGCTCTGGAGACTAATTTAATATATTTTCCCTGACCCTTTTGTCAAGCTGCCACTTTAGGCAATTTATTTCAGTTTATGCAGAGGATGCCTGTCCTGGAAGCTGTGCAACTTTCAGCCTTCCACGAAGCGATGTCCGTGGCTGTTCCTGGACCATACTATTGACCTAACGTGCAGAATTGAGCAAATCACATCATCTCTCTACATTTCACAATCTCCTTCAAATTCAAGGGTGCAGTGAATGGGAGAAAACTCCCAGAGATATAGGATTGAGTCAAGAAGGGGAATCTGAGAGTCTCTGAGAGGCACAACTCCCTCCTGCCATGATGCTGCTGTACCAAAAGGTCCTGTGAAACATCTGCTTGCCATTGCTCAGCTTTGGCAATGCTGAGGGTCTTAATCATACTTTACTGCAAGTCTTTCCACATGTGTGCTTATATGCTCTGTGTAAGTGTGGTTATTCATATAATTTTGTAGCAGAAAGTGTAAGGTCTAGGGTTTTTCTTTTCTCCGTTATACCCCACGGAGCTCTGGTCTCCATTCAGAGCTCAGGACTTGCTTTGACAGGAGGTAGCTCTTTTTAATGAGGTTTTCACTGCATTTATTTCACCATCCCTTGCATCACCCAGGAAAGCTGGCATACCTCCCCACAGCACGTGAACACAGCGGTTGGAGGCAAAGTGAGGGCAGAGGAGTGGAGAGGGAGGTTTGTGAGCTGAGCATCTGAGAAGGAGCTTTCCAAGCACCATGTCTGGGGGCAGCAATGGGACAGGGGCGAGGGACCCACTCTGCCCCCCCACCAATGGCCCCTGGATGCTGCAGGGATACAGGGAGCCCTGGATGTTGCAAGGACACTGCATGCTGTGGTGGGTGGGCAGGCTGTGGATGGGACAGGCTGCTGGGGCCACATGGGACCGAGCTGGCATTGTAAAGACACCCACCCCCCCCCCCCTTAGTGGCAGTATGTTAAGTGTTCTGTGAGAATCCCCCGTGGACTAAAGCTTCTGACTGGTTTTGCAAAAGCAAGAATAAGAGCTGCAACTTAATAACTATAAGAGGCAGGAATGGGTCATGTGCTTTCTGCTGTTCTTGTCGTACCACGGTCCTTTTACTAGATGGTTTTATTTTTGTTGCTTTCTTCTTTCATAACATCTCAGATTGTAGTGTAAGTATTACAGCCATACCATGAAATGCTTACTTTTATATGCACAAGAATGAGCTGTTGCTCATGTAATATGCAGAATTTGCTATTTTGGACTAGATATTTAATTTCAATCAACATTTTCAGCTGAAAAGGTTGAAAATATAATCTTGTTTCCAATCAGCTATGAAGCTTATATAAAAATGAAACTGACACATCATTTTGTTTGACATTTGAAGTTTTGGTTAAAGATAGCATTTTCATGACCATGTTTGGGAAAAAAAATACATTTTTCAATCATCAACTTCTTTTTGTATTTTGCAGGCCACTGTGACTGGCAGGTCATTTATTTATTTATTTATTCTTAGTAGTTAATAAAAATGAAAAGAACAATCAACAACCTAAAAGCTGTTATAAATAGTTGTTTTCTGCTTCTGTGTTTCTAACAATGATGAAACGCCCATTTTATTGAAAACTTTTCAGAATTCATCCTCCAGATTCCATGATCTTCAATATGTTTTTATGACCCAGGCCTCAAACAAAAGACATCAAGAGTAATCTGGAGCACTTCTCTTCACTTATTTCAAAATTAGCCAAACAGATCAGATCAGACCCTCTCTCTGAGATGCCAGTGTTGCACATATACAGACGTCAGCATGGTGTAAAGCAACATTCCTTTTGTTAATCCAGTCCTTCTGCTCAAAGAAAAAAAATTGGGTGTGAGCAATTTCAGGACCATTTCACAGAAGTGGAGCTGATGGTATTAGAACTGTGTGACAAGCTGGAAAAAATAAGGGTAAGAATCTTGCTTCAGCTATTTAGCTGGTCTGTAGTCTAAAAAAACCCCGCCACAAATGAGGCACCTGCATTTTTTCAACAGAAAAATGGCTGTAGTTTATAATATACCTTACCAATGTATCAGATGTGTGCTATTCCCCAACTGTTGTAAAATCTGTGTCCATGCTTTCAGAAAAGGATTTATAGAAAACCATGTGAAAAAAAAAAAAAAAAAGAAAAAAGGTTAAAAAAAAAAAAAAGAGAGAGAGAGAGAGAAAGAGAGAGGCAACTTTTTAGGTAACATTTTTCTGCCACCAAAAAGAAATAAACACAGAACACATGCCTAAAATCAGAGGCAGAAAAAAGAGCCAAGGTATTTTTAGTTCGTCTGGGTTTCCAGCATAAGTAAGGGAATGACTTTAATTAGCTGTAGCCAAGCCTCAGCCATTCTTTCTGTGGTTGACTTCAGTTGTACATCTCACATCTTTGAACAGCTCTTCTCAATTGCACACAGGCAGCTTTGTTTATAGTGTAGGGAAGGATCAAATGGTTTCCATTTTGGGGGGAAGGGAGAGAAAAGGAAGGCATTTTCTTCTTAGAGATCCTTGCCTACAGAGGAAGCTTTATAGCTTCACAAGAGAGGGTACAATATGCTCAGCGTATGTCAGTCTTTCCTCCCAGTAAGAGAGATGAATCACCTGTTTTCTCTTCAAGGGAGATGTTTAAATCCTCTCTGCTCATTAGGAGTAGGGAGCAGCTTTCTTATTATAATGCATATTAGTAATAATCCCAGCAAGAATATCAGCATGTGCTGTTGATGCTTCATATTGGCCATGGATGCTGGCAGAAGGGATCTTGAGGCCTTTTTTTTCATGACTAACGCAAAGTACAGTATTTGCAGCTCCAGTAACTCAGCGTCCATGTAGGAAGCCTGGTTCCTTCTGCATGGGGCCACACTTCCTCCCCAGGGGCACTAATGATGTGGCTGGGAGGCCACTGCAGACTCTGGAAGAGGACCTCTGTCACCTCAGAGAAACTCTCTGGCTCAAGAGTGCATGAAATCAGGGCCTGGAGAGGAGTAAGGCAACACATCTTTCCAGGGAAGTGGGCTTTGAAAACCACCTGCAGCAAAGCATGTATGTGTGGACTTCAGTCAACCCTTGTTCAAGAAGGCATTTTGGTACAGTCTAATAGCCACTATTCATAGTTTTAAGTCCTCGCTAAAAGACAAGCTTCTGTCAGAAACTCCCCAGAATAAGAACAATTTGCAAACTGGGCTGCAAAGTTAAGGGAAGCAGAGTTGCATAACCTCAGAAGGGCTACGGGGGCTCCACTGTAAATCTGATATTTTTGATTAGTACTGTGATGACAATAACCACCAGCCTGAGACTTGTTGATGCTGGGGACTCTACAAACAAGGGATAAGAAGGCGTTCCTCGACTCAGAGAATTTAGAAGCTGTATGAAGGGTAGATGGAGCCCAAGGAAACTGTAATAATATGTCAAGCAGAAATGATTTGCCTGTTGGGTGGCTTGAATCTTTAGGCAATTTGTTGATTCTAAAAAATTGCAAATACATCAGAAGACTGCATACTTCATTCTGTGATCAAGTTAGGAATCCTCTAAGCTCATTTTACTGTTTGCTTTGAACCAAACTCTTTTAAAATTTTGATATAAAAAGGAACACAATTATTCCCTTTCCTGGCAAGAGCATAAGTACTACTTTGGAAAGGCTAAATGGTTTTCACAATTCACCTTTCTCTGTATATGAGTTAATCAGTCACACGGTGGCAAATGTCCTGGTCATGCAGACAGTCATGGTTGAGCGCAGGTTTGTCATTCCTTTATGTAGGAACAAGAAACAAAAGCTGTCCAAAAAGCATCCTATGTACTTAATATCACAGTGCGCTTCTGATTATTGGGCAGGGCAAGAAGTGGGGAGTTGAGTGTGAAAGAGAAATTGTTGCTCTGAACTCAGATTGAACTGAAATAGTTCAACAAATGAAAATTAGTAAAATATCCTGGGAATTAAAGTATGGAGGAATTTATCTGGGGAGAAAGTGGTTAGAGCAAACTTTAAAGAAGGACCTTTGACTTCTTGAAATTTGTGATTTAAAGTGCCTCTTATTATTTCTGGCCCTCTGATCCCAGAGATGGCTTGCTGGTAAGGAGAAGCTTTCCTGTTTGGTGTATACCTCCCCATAACACCTGTGAACAGCCACCCCCTTAAAATGCCAGATAGCAGAGAGCCCATGTGCACGTGTGTATGGCTGCCCTGCTGCTCTGTTTCTCATGCTAGGGCTTCAAAGAGGTGTTTGCAGGCAGCTCTGGCCTGGCCATTCAGGTATGGGCTTTCTTGGTCAGAGCACGAGGTGGACAGCTTGCTCCTTGGGGCATGGGCTGGGGTGGGTTGGCTGATGTGTATGGCTCGCACCTCCCTCAGTGGGGACAGCTAAGGTCTAAGTAGCTTCTGAGATAATTATCTGCCTGCCCTACTAGTAGCTTGTAGGTAGCTCAGGTGCGTGTAAGGCTGTGCAAGGGTGTGGGAACTCTTCCTACTGCCCATACTCAAAATCATGGCTACCTTAACAGTGGATGCTGTTCCCCTCCCAGAAGCATGAGTGCAGGGACAATTCTTCTGATCATGCTACTTTCATACATTAAAGGTATATAAATTTGTCCTGATAGCTTTTCTCTTGTTCATCAAATGACTGATTATTCAATGCCACCAATACACTGAATGTCCATGAAATGGATGTCCTTAAAATATTTCACTGTGCTTAGAAAAAAAAAAAAAAAAAAAAGAGATAGGAAGAAAGAAAGAAAGACACCATTGGTCAATGAAATCTTTTGAAGCAAGCTTCTACTGACGTATTTATAACCATCTGTAGCACATACTGCTCATGTCAGCGACTTCTTACAATATCTACTAATCATTTTAATCCTTTGCAAAATATGCAAGGGAGTGTCATGTATATAATGCATGCCCTAGATTGTTAAAGTGTTAGGAACTGTGTTTCAATGGCTTTAAGATCTTAGGAAATCCATTTCCTACAAAGAGAAGAAAATAAATCTTTCCGCTGACTAACCCCACCATGTACTGCTGCCTGTCACTGAAATGCTCCCCATGCTGTCTTGGCCTAAGTATTTTAGGTGGTAAATTTCTCTCAGCACCTTGAATCCTGTTTAAAGTTCATCACTGGCTGTGGAAATGTTCCTCATTGATTTATGAAAAGTAAACATTCCAACTTGTGTCAGAATAATTTGGAGGATTATTCTCACTTTAAAAATATTTATTTTCAAAGTTGAAAAGTTTAATTGTAGCCCCAAGCACAACAGTTGTGGAAAAGCCTGAGGCTGAAACTGTACTGCCTTTGGATCCTGGGTAGCACATTTTATACACGTTTTCCTTTCACCAAGCTTGAGAGTTAAGGTTATGCAAGTCTATTTTGGAATTAAATAAAACATTTTGCTTTTACAGCCCGACAGTTTATGGGCATTTAGATAAATGCATAGGCGGTGCTTCAGATTAATGTCTTTATTACCAGCCTGAATATTTTACCTCTGAAAAGTAACCTGCCTGAAAGAGATGAAAAAGTCTCTTTTGGTGAGCTCTCCCTAGTCACTGGCCAGAGTCTTTTTCAGCGAGAAGAGGGCAGCCTCACCCCTCTGACCTGCATTTATTCCCTCAATAAAACAGCCCCCAGTGTTCAGGGCTCTGTGTGCTGCCAAGCACATAATGGCTGTCCTGTTTGCCTAAAAAGGCGCTGCTCTGTGCGCTTCCAATTTACACGTTGCAAAGAGCCGTGACACAGCAACTTGTTAAACCCAGTTTTAGTGAAAGTTGGGACAGGAATAAGCCTTGGGGTGCTTGCTGTTTGGTGTGAGATCAAACCTCATCTGTAGGCAGTGCTTTCCCCACTGGCATGCCATTACTGTCATGGGGGAGCCCTTCCTCCTGTGGAGGCCGGAATGGCCTGAGTAGTTACAAGGCCATCAGAAGGTGATGGAGCTTTGCTGGGCTGGCTGGTGGTGCTCAGCTTGGTCCCACCAGGCAGGTAGCTCCACCGTGCCCCTGGCCTGTCCCCACATAGTAATTACAGGATCATTTCTACCCCGGCAGGGCACATGGCTCACAAAAGCACTTCAAAGTCATGTCCCCGTCAAGCTGGTGGCATCATCACATGCCACTTCGTGTCTCCAACAAATCTAACAGCAGCAAGTGGCAATCTTGTAGCTCCCAAGAAAAGCTAGCTGGATCCTTAATCTACCTATTTGTTTGTTTGTTTGTTTGATGAAGCATTACTGCATGCCCTGCTGGGGGTCTGGGCCTTCTCCAGCAGGCGCTGGCAGGATCCTCTTCCACCCACAGCCTCTCCATGTGGTAAGAGATGGCTGGGCAGAAGATGACAATACCTGGAAGTGCCCGCCAGCCTCTTCACAGGAGGTCCTGAGGTTAAAAACTGTTTTCATTCCAGATAGTTAACTTACAGCTTCATAACGGACAGAGATATTGGGTTGCTTAAACATCTTTTTCAAAATTAATTTTGAGCATATAACACAGATATATGATTTCTCCCTCTTATTACCTGTAGGAATCTCAGATGTATTTGTTTAATGGTGGGCTATTTGTTTAAAATGTCACAGCTTTTTTAGAGTCCTTCAGTTGTGCTTCCTATTCATGCAAAATTCATGGAGTGATAGTTTAAAACTCTGCATTGTATCCAGGTGTATGAATTTTCTGCAAAAAAAGAGATTGCCTGCTTCAGTGTATAGGCAGTATTTTTGTTTATGGGAAACAGATTTAATTCCCCACAGAAAGTTTCCAGATTTAACATATATACTTAATGTCTGCAGAGATAACACACAGGCAGCAGAATATTCTGCAACACATTACTGGGGCTCGCTTGTTAGTCCTGACTCAGACAGAGCTGCCGCTGATTGCAGGCTCTGGCGCTCGGCAAGCAAAGCATCTAATACCCAGAAACCACAGTCTCAAAAATGTGCAAGCAGTTCCACAGGAATTACCAGGATTTACTACATGCATTTGCTGAGCTGATAAAGGGTTATGTTTTCAAACCCAACTTTAAGTGCCAAAATCTTTTGTGTCTATTAATTCACTTTGTATGTACACACCAACATTTTATAGCATTGTAGTTTCTTCTGTCTGCTATAAATCTCTTTAGAAGGGATCAAGTTATACACACTGAGAATACACAAAGCATATTGAAATCTTGGCCCCAGTAAAATGAGTGGGAGTCTCGCCTTTGGCTTCTGTATGTCCAGGATTTTACCCACAAAGTTTAAAGAGTAAGAGGATTTCTCTAGGCTTAAAAGCATTTTTCTTCTCCTTACTGGTATTTAGAGTTATACTGAACTTTTCAGCATTTATTTCAATGTGATATCGCATTCCTTCAATAGAAAGAAAATGTAATACTCTGAAGTGAAAGAGAACAGAGCACCTAGTCTATTAATGAGCCATAATTATCCTTTTATTCAAAAGAAATAGCACTTAGCCCTCAGCCTAAAGGGCTGCTAATTCTGAGAATATGCAGGTTCTTGACATATTTTGTACAGTAGTACATGTAGGCAGATATCTGTATGTACACACAGACACACGCACAAAAAAATGGCTTTCCAGAACCTATCAATTTATTCATCTGACTTTTAGAGGAGAAGAACAAAACTAAAATAAAAGGTACAGTTTCTTTCAGTCTGCTCATTGTATGTATTTGTCCATTTGTCCTTGTTTTCCATGCAAATGAACAGACTGGAAAATTCTTTATGTCAGTCCTCACCTTGAGAAGATGCTGGGATGAATCCTCAGTTAGAATATGAGACATCTTTGCTATCAGTGTACAACTACAAAACATCCAGTGTGACCTGCTGGACAATTGCTCAGCATAACTAATTTCTATGTTATGCTCATCCTGAATTCCTGTTGTGTGTCTAAATAATTCTATTTGCTCTAGGAATACATCTTCAACAGAAATTCAATTGGATTATTAAGCAATTACCCTGTCTGGGTACAAAAGTCTCTGACTCAAGTTAGTCAGACTTGCAGATTGAATTAGCAGGCTGGTCTCGAGTGAGAGGCTGAAAGTCCGACCTAGCTTCTGTCAAGCTTGAGAACCTGCTCACTTTGCCAAGGTGGCAGAAGGGACCTCTCAAAGTGCTGTTCGGTCTCCAGATCCCTTTTATGGGCCCAGTTGCCCTGATGGCTCTGAGGGACACACAACTTCTTCCACAGCTACCAGAGAGCTACTGTAGAACCACACAGCTCAAGGAGGGCCCTTGTGGCTGTGCTCCCGGGGGTCTGGTAGGACCCAGAAGAGACTGATGCACCTATTGCCTTGAAGATATGTAGCCACATGCCAGAGGAAGGCATGACTTCATTTTGGGGAATGCTTAAAACAGTGTCTCATGTGGCTAAGACTTGGGCTGATTATGCTGGGGCTGAATTTGGCCTCTCCTGTTTCACACATCCATGTTCCTCTAAATCCCTCGTTCTGGCACCAAAAATCCCTTGCCACCAGTCCAGGCATGTGTGTTGCAGTCACAATCATATTTTCTTATGGCTAGTCCATCTGTATCTATTGCACTAGGCCAGAAGGGGTATTTCTAAGACCTTAAGTGGCGTCAGGAGTCACTTTGCTTTGAGACAGTGGCATGATGGGCTCCTTTCAAAGAGATCTCAATAGTTCTCATTCCTCTCATTCCTCATGAAGGGCAAGGATGATCTGGACATATTTTGGAGAAGGTTTTTATCTGCTTCAGACCCTTTGTAAGAGTGTTAGTGGAAAGGCCTCACTGTGCCATGAAGATCACTCCCTTTTTCCTTCTGTAAAATGCTTTCTGTAACAGATAAGGCACACACCACACATCAACAAAGTGATGTGATTCCTATCTTATTCCCTTTGTCCCTCAATTAACTCCCACAGAGAGGCAGCAAACTACTTTAAAGGCTAACCACTGCAATGACTTTCCAAGGCTACATGCTCTGAAATAGCTTTTTTTTTTTTTTTTTTTTTTTTTTTTTTTTAAGGAACTATTCACTTGCTTATGATCAGCCAAACCTAAATGGGAACTTGATTACTTATTGAGTTCTTAAAATAACCCTCTTTATTTGCATTCCCATTGCCTGCAGAGATCGTTTGGGCCCATATGCAGCACTGATTGGTTTTGAGTTTCCATTTTGTTTTTAAGAACAGGAGGTCTCACGTGTATAAAACTACTTTCCTCTCCTTACTTTCATTATACCAACTGAAAATTGACATGTTTAACTTTGTCAATTTTAAAAAAATATCACAAAGTTCAGAGCAGGTTTATGTGTTCAACAGATTTGTGGAAAGTCTTTCCTCAGAGAGCCAGCTGGACCAAAGCCATGTCAAAAAACTTCCTCTAGGAAAGACATAACTAGAAAGGAGAAAGGAATTTTACAATGGCCCCTTCTGCATTAAAAGCAGCTTCATGGTGCCACTGGCTCTGCCAGCTTGCTGAGCTGGGCTCTGCAAGGTCACAGCTGTAATGGGTTTGAAACAACTTCCACAGGGGCATTTCTGTGCGTGTGAGGCTGGATGCAGCTGTTGTATGGCTGGAGAGCAAGGGCTGATCTGGAGTTACGTGGCCACACCAGACAGCTGAGAGCATACGTGCAGCAGCAAACAGCTAATGGGATGAGACAGTCAAACCCTCCTAGTCAGTAAATTTACCCCTACTTGACTTTGTATGTGTTCTTTCTCCCCTGTGACTACATGCAGCAGTGATCTGCTGAACCGAGGACACGAGGCTGGATTTCATCCTTGCTCCGAACATTGCTTGATGTGCAGCTGCAGCCTACCGTGAGGTACTAACGCTGTGTGCAGAGACTGTCGGAGTCACTGGGAGTCTTTCCAGCAATGTCTGTTAGCTTTTAATCCATCACAGGGTGAAAAGCAGAACTCATGACCTGAATGTGCTGGAGTGCCATTGTCTCTGCCTGCGATGGCTCCATCAGCACAGAAAAACATACCTCACTGCCAGAGTCCAGTGTGTAACTCACTGCAGAACAGTGAAATAAGAGGTCAAATCTTCATAAAGGATATCTAAACACTGTGTTTTCTGCCTTGGATGGGTCTCAAAGCACAGCCATGTCTGAAGCTTAACACTGGTTTCCAGACAGATAGGCAAAGAACAAATTCATTCTCTGAATGACCTCCCTAGGCTGGTATTTGAATCACAATGGGGAAAAAAAAAGAAAAAGAAAAAGAAAAAGGAAAAAAAAAAAAAAAAAAAAGGAAAAAAGGGAAGATGAAAATAAAAGTGTAATGTAAGGTATGTGCTGACTGGACTTATTTCCCATTGGGTTTTCATCACAGGGTCAGCAACTCAGTGCAGCACATGGCCTACTAGGGCCTGGAGAGCCAGCCTGCTGTATGCAATATAGGAACTAGCTTTTTAGCTCTGTGCCATGAAGACAATGATTTCCTGGGCTGACTCTTCAGCGTATTCAGCCCAGCACTTAACTGCAGTTGTTCTACCTTTAGTGTGTTTTTGGTTCACGATGCTCCTTGTCACAGCCTATTTTGGACCTGGATGTGTGGGCTCACCCTGTAGCAGCTGTGCTCCTCCAGCAGAGAGCACGTGTGTGTTCTCTGACTCACTTCCCAAGTTTCATTGCTTGTGAGCAGCAAACGAAGTGGAATCCCATATTTCCTGGACAGTTCAAAGGGGTGATGTCCTGCTAGGTGGCAGAAGCCTAGCAGCTTTGGGATGAAGCACCACGAAGCAGCATATAGTGTGGTATAAGGGAATGAATGGCTGACATCACTCTCCCCAGGGTGGGATTTAGGCACCCACACTGGGTACCAAGCACTCCAGGAAAGCCACTGTAAAGCAACAGCCAAGGCTTGAAGATAATGAGAGCATGGAGCTTTGGCACTTGAAAGAGTTCATGTCCTTGTCTCTCCCATAGCTCTGTAAAGGAAGGAAAAAAAAGGCAGAGGGGGGATTCAACCAGCCAGCTTCTCTCCAGTGTCCAGGAGAGTGACACCAGGGGACACCTGGAGGTGTTAAAGTCGCCGGTGGCATCTACCCAACCCTTGTTGCCAGCAGAAAAGGAGACAGAGTCCTGTGGTGACCAGGAACAGCACGGTGCCAAAAGCTCTCATTTTGGAAGGCCAGAGTCACCACAGGCCTTAAAGGTCCCAGCTGCTTCAAACTGCATCAGGCCAGAATTTGGCAAACAAAGATGACAGAACAAAACATGCACATTTGCAAAACATTAAGTGGTATCTTCAGTGCCGGGCTTGGCTTTGCTTTTAATTGCCATCACAGCTTTATTTTATAGGACTCTGAAGCATGGGTGTGGGTTGCTTTTGAGGGTCCAGCTTTCCTGGTGACTGAAATGCTAAAAATCTTCTAGTCTGCAAGCAGCAATCCTCTTTCTCTTCCTTGCTGCACAGATGTACCTCTGGCTGAGCAAAGGGTCAGTTTCCAAATCACAGCTACCCAAAAGCCTGCCATTACGTGCCTGTGGAGGTGACACCAGTGCATCATTGCTATCACAATGCAGAGTCAGTGCGAATGCACAGGGACAGTTCTGTGGACAGGGGAACAGCTTAAAGGACACAGGTAATTGTTTTCAGGGGCATAGCAGGTCAGTACGTTTGAGCTCTTGGAGATTCAGGCACTCTCACAAAAATAAAGGACCATGCAAAAAGCAAGAGACTGAGGCAGAAAAATCCAGCTGCTGTTATTTCTGGTTGCAGAGGAACAAGGCAAGCTGGTCTGCCCTGCTTCTGCAGTAGCATGCTCAGATCCAGAGCAGAGGAAGGGACTCTGAGGTCCCCAGATGAGAGAGAATGTGGGAGGTGCAGCAAAGGAGATTTGCCTTGCAGAGCTCTGCCCAGCGCCTGCTGTAGCTAATACTCTTTGCCCTAGGCTTTGTTAGGAGTTTCAGCTGCTGTATTGCAGCAACCAGTAAAGGCTGGTTCAGCCTCAAGTACTTGGCTTTCCACACTCACTGACGTTTCGCAGCGATACCATTTCTTCTCCAGGTCAGCCTCCAGGATTGTGTTGCTGTTGGCTGCTGAAAACGTTATTTTCCCCAAAACTAACAGCAGGGGTCAGAACGGCTTTCTCCAAATCCAAACAGCGATACTCAGTTTACTCAGGACAAGCCATCCTTAAAAATCTCACTTAATCTCACTTTTTTGCATACCAAAAGACTTCGAACAAACCTGGTTATTATGGGTGTGAACCTGCTCCCTCATATTAGCTGGTGACAATGTTGAGACAATCTATTATTGCCTTTGATAGGTAGAAACTAAGCCAAAACCAGCAGGTCTACCTCCATCTGGGAGAACCTGAACAAGAAATCTCTTTAAAGGTCTGAATGGTGCATCCCCAGTGACTTCTTTTTCCCAGTTGGAGAACAATTCCAGTTCAGATCAGAAATACCTTATCAGAAATGGAAAGCACTTTTCAGGCTTCCTTTGAAACCCACAACTTTTCTTCCTTCTCTGCTTTAGCTCGTAGCTAAGTTACATCTGGAACCGGCTGAGAGCTAAAACCCAGGTAATTCAACAAGCAATTAAAAACAACTCAATCCCACGTGCTAAACGACTTGCAAGAGCAGGTTACTGTAGCTCCACTGAGCAGCACATGTAGATTTTTATGCACAGGGGAACATTGGTGAGGTAATAGCCTTTTAGAAGAATTCTCCATTTAGAATAAATATATTTTATTCTTTGCTGCTTAACTTAGTGTTTTTTAAAGAACCATCACCATTAATGTGAGCGAGGAGACTACTCTTCAGGCAAAAGAACCCAAAAATACTTGTTAAACAGGAATAGCACATCTGTCACTGGTATGAACAGTTTTGCAGCTGACTTTCAGTTTTTTTTTTTTTTTTTTTTTTTTTTTTTTTTTTTTCCAGCCTCATCAGAGTTCACCTGCATAATTTCAAGACTCCATGCATGCTCCAGCATTAAACTGAATATCTCTTTTCTCATTCACCTAGCTCTGTTAGGTTTCTCTTCACAATCTCTTCATGCAAATCATCATTCACAATCATGACTAACACTAAGTCATTTTTGTCGCCTGCAAATGTTGCCATTTTACAGTTTGCGGGGAGTTTTTAGTCATTCATAATATTGGCTTGATTTGAATTAAATCTTCTTGAATGTGCATGTTTAAGTAACCCCCTTCACTTCTCATTATTGAAAGAACAGATTGAAAGCAATGCCTCTGCATAATCAGGTATCCTTCACAAAATGGAAACACATGCACAAAGGGATAATGTGATGCAGGGAGGAAAAAAAGGATGGTGAAGACTTGGGTGTTTTTAAAAGGGGAATAGCAGAAAGATGGAAAGAAGTCAAAGAGAAGGCAGTAAAAAAACACCAGATGCAGCTTGACTCAGCACTGGGGATACACTAGCTCGAAACTCCTCTGGGAATGTTTTTGATCTGCAAGTTGGCTGAAAGGAGCCTGAAAACTGTAAGCAAAGAAGTTGGCCTCTGCTGTAGGATTTCTACTGGATTCAGTGCAAGAGGGTTTTGTCTACCTTTTATAAACGAACGGATATCTGTCACGGATCCCCAATTCAGTTTCTCCTCCTGGCAGGAACAACCAAAGGAGCCTTGACTGCAGCGGATGGCTCTGATCAGACGGGCTAATAATATACTGAGCAAATTCTCATTTTGCTGTGGGAACATTCATGGGCTGAGAGAGGAGAGAGCTGGAAGAGACTCCACAAGGTCAGTCTCACAGCTTATATGCAGGATCAGTTGTACTTAACCCCTCCTGACAGATGTTACTTCAGCTTGTTCTCAAAAACTTTCCCTGCTGGAGCTTCCCTGTTTTTCTCAGGCAAGCTGGTACAGAGCCTTGTCCAAAGCTCATTAGAAAGCTTTCCTCACAACTAACCTAAATCTTCCCATGAGGCCATTAATTCTTCCTCTGTGCCCTGAGCACATGAAGAACAGTTTATGTTTTCCTCTGTGCAGCTACCTTTCATGCATTTGAAGACTGCTGGCGTCTTTCCCTTCATTTTCTTTTCTTTAGCCTAAATATTTTCATTTCCTCCAAGACTTCCTCACAAGTCTTGTTTCTTAGACCTGGATGTCGTAGCTCTCCTCTGAAACATTATCCAGTTCGCACCTTTCTTAGAGAACTTCTCCTAAAAACTAGACAGGGCAATCCAACCAAAATCTTCACAACCAGACTCAACAGGGTAAAGGGATTATTTTTGCTTGTATTATGCATGGTATTCCTGTCCATATCTCTTACCACTGGGTGCTTTCTTCTCAGCAGTATGTCATTACACCCTGTAATCACTAAACCATTCAACATTTTTTTTCTGCAAAACTGGTTGTTCCTTTGTGTAATTGTGTGGATGGTCCCTACCGTGACATAGAGCAGCGTGCTTCTCCGTGCTGCATTGCAACTAACTTTTCTCCAGACTGGTTCCCCAGCTGGACAAGAGTAATCTATATTCTGTGCCAGTCCTTGAGTTGGCTTACAGTCTTGCACAGCTTTGTAGTATCTGCTTATTTGTAAGTGTCCTATCAATCTCATCAGCCATTACAGAAAATATTGAGTAGCATGGGCTCCAGGACAGATCCCTGAAGAACCCAGCTGAGCACAGTCTCCCAGGTTGTTAGTGAATGACTGAGATCTGTTATCTCACTGTCTTCCCTTTCCTTCCTCTACTTTTTTATTTTATTTTTTTTTTAGGGCTGTAGGCAGATGTCAAGGCCATGGACTTAGCCCTGGCCTAGTTAAATTAACAGAACAGGACATGAAAAATTACTGGTGAGGACATGAAAAATTGCTGGACCTCAGACATAACATATGAGAAGCTGATAAAAGTTGCAGATAGTGCCCGTAAGTGGTGGCTGGATTTTGCAGGTGTTCTAAGGAGGTGTTAGTAATGGCCCAAATTCACAGATAACCAGATGGAAGCACCGGGGACTCTTTGGGGAGTAGGGCCTTGCAAAGCCAAGAACAACATATAAGGACATATTACCCAGATACTAATATCATAAATATTAAAATTGGTAAAGATGAAGCAAAACTGGACCAAATAAGGAAAAAGTATTTACTGGTGGTTTTGGAAGAAGCCTGGAGTGGAGAAAGGGAGGAACAACCACAGCAAAAAGAAGGGTCAGTACATGAGAAAGAGAAAAATAAGATACATGAATCATGTGATTGGACTTGCACACCAGGCTTGTTTACAGCTCTTGGAAGGCAAGGTACCAAATCCATTGCCCTAATCACACCATGCAAGTGAAACCTTCCTCTGGTAAGGAGGATGGGGAGAAGGAGGACTGCTTTCCCCAGCTAATCAGAGATGATCTAAACGTCAAGCATCTTGGTGTTACCAGGTCCATGCCCATTCCAGGGATGACAGCATCACCATCTTGCCAACAAATTCCCCTAGAGCTTTTCTTTTTTAACCCATCAGTTATCTGAGAGTGTTTACATGGCTCCACAAACAGTTGTAACAATGAAGTACGGGAACAGTGTGCTGCTGCTCAGGAGTGGAAATATGAGGCCAGGAAAGGCACCTATTTAAGTCAATATTGTCACTAAAGCCTCCATTCCATCAAACCTTGGCCTGAGAATAAAAGAAAATTATTTTATGCTATAGCCCTCTCCTGGCCAAGATTCAGACCCTTCTGAGTGAAAAGTTATGTGCTTCTGCCTCTCATTTCCTCTTTCTCCTTTTATTCAGACATTTATTTATCATCCAAAACCAGAAACCTGGGGATTAACTTATTCCTTACACTGTGTTTTTCTTCCAGATCTTCCACATGACTGGGAGAGAATATTTGTTAGCTCTTAATTCATCCCCATTCTATTTATGTTTGCGTTCTTTCTTTCTGTGATTGGTATTTTACTTCACCTTTTGACGTTTTATTGGTCCAAAATGGGAAACTCGGGCCCCACTGATGTGAAGAGGAATTTAGCTATTAATTTCACCGAAATTGCAATTTCAAACAGTGACCTGACAGACTGCAAAAAGCTATGCCCGGGCTCTCTGCATGCAGGGGGCTGTCACCCTCATCACACATCACTTTTATTTTCCTCTTATCCATCTCTAGGCCCAGCTCAGAATCAGTAACAGACTGGAAAGATGTGAGCCTTGATATTAACTATCTGCTTATGCAGTTTCTCTGATGCTGGCTTCAGTTACCCATAACTGGGGGTCATGCTTTGCTGCCAAGTCACTGAGCAACTTCCTCTGTTTAAATAGACTCTGTAAGCCCTACTCTTTCCCAGGGTTCATGACTCTTTTGTAAAGTGTTTTATGATACAGTTGTTATAGAATCCACCATCACAGTAACAGCTACAGACAAGGCTTCACTGTGGGCCTGGCTTCCAGCCCACTCAGTTGAATGGAAGTTTTTCCACTGCTATCAGTGGATGCATACATCAAACTGCACCATACATCCCACTGTAATAACAACGCCGCAGTGTTTTGAGGGCTATGTCTAGTCGCTATTTTTCTAGGGATAACTAAGAGATCATGAAGCTAACCCCATGCAGAGGATCCACAAAAGGCCTGTGCACTTCTGAGACCCTTAAAATGTGTTTTCAATGTGTTTTCAGAGTCTCTTTGCACTGGCACTCGGCAATGGAGCCATGTTAAGTCATCGCGCATGAGCTCGCACAAAAGGCCCCAGCTCCCTTTCTTTCCCTTCCATCCATCATTTGCAGAGGAGTTCACGTGAGATTTAATACCGACATTGAGTACTGAGAGGGGGAGCTGGATGGAGCAGTATGTGAAATGTGTGTGATACACCCTGGTACCTCAGCGATCGGTCAGGTCGGCCCCACTAAATCACAGCCCTACTGCAGCAGGGTGAAGCCAGGCCATGGATGCTAAAGGGCTCGGGACTGCAGGCACTTTGGGTAAGGATGGGACACATCCCCAGCATGTCTGCACCCAAGTGCAACCACACCGCAGCTTTCACAGTTGCAAATATAGCATTTTACCATGCTTCATGACAAAAGAAATGCCATGATTTCACCTGGGATTTGTTCGATATAAATGCACCGTTTCATCTGAGATTGTGTTGGGTGGCATTTGACTCAGGAAGTGAAGCACCTACTGTGTAAAAGAGCATTTGGGAGATGATGCCATTGGAGGCAATTAAGGAAAAGGCATAAATCAGCATATTGTGTTGTATCTACAAGGTTGTCACATTAAAACCACAGTACCTTCTAAGGGAAGCTGGAATTCTGTGCAGATTTTGATGTTGTGTTTTTAAGCCTCACCAAGTGTATTCGTTATTAGGGGAAAGCATTATGTAGGTCTCCCATACTGTGTGGACATGCACGAACCAAAGTATATACATTTTGTTCTTGTGCATGCAGCTTAAGCTCAACAACTACAGGCAGTCAAATGAAACTTTACTGTACTGTATACATTTTATAGAAACAATATTGATACATCCTCATACAAGCAGAGCTTTTTTTTTTCTCATTTCTTTGGGTTCAGAATCATCTTTCATATTCCATCATCATTCAATGCCAGATGCTGCAGAACGAGGACTGGACAATTTTAGGACATCCTCGACAAGAGGAAATTTTGGTCCCAGTATTAGGTTGAAGCACCAGTTGGCCTAACTTCAGAAATATAAGGGGGAAGAGAAAGAAAGGCTGAACTCCTATAAATTTTCCTTAATGTGGACCTGAAACTGAGATTTTTGTTTCCCATATGAATACACAGATATTTTCTCTCCTTTTCAAAACGATAATGAAAAAATTACTGTTAAACGAGGGTTTTAGTTCATCAAAAGGACAGAAAAAACCTCTGTTGTGACTGGTAGGGGAAACCATTCTGCAGCTAACGCTGAGCGATCAGCGCCCAGTTACCCTGGTCTGCTTTCCTACAGCTTCTCTGAGTGCTCCTCATATGGGAGTATCTGGTTTTTCAGTGGTAACTGCTATTGCCTGGGCCTGAGGGAGTTGAGCAAATTAATTCAATTGCTCAATTTTATTTCCTTTGTTTCTCTTTTTAAAGCAAAACAGCCCATATTTCAAAATCCCTTTGTAATGGATAAAAAACTAAAGAGAGTCCCTCGAAGTCCGTACTAACATGCCAATTCAATTACAGTGTAATTAGCCAGAACTGTTACTTGTTGAAATCCTGTCAACAAAAATAACTTGCCATTCCCCTTCAAATTGCTCCAGCGCCTTCATTTTCTTGACAATGATTTCGAAAGAGAGACCACCTTCCCCCCACACCGACCCTCCAGACTGAAGGGAGGGAATGAAATACAGATGTGCTAAGCATTATAAACCCAGGAATGGTGGAAAATAATGGGAAAAAAGAAAAAAAGAAAAAAAGAAAAAAAAAAAAAAAAAAAAAAAAAGGAGGACAAAGCCAGTCCAAACCACTGACACCCTTCTAGAGCAGGATGGGACCCTTGGGCAGGCAGGCAGCACAGTGGGGCAGGCTGGACCCCACTTTGCCCCGGTGTGATGTTGCAGGCTGCTGCTGCTGTCCCTGATTTATGCCAGCATGGACAGAAGGAGGCCCACTCCTGGCAAGCTTTATCTGCAATTCATTTAGGAAAGAGGCAGGTCCTCTCTTCTGACCTAATTGGAAACAGGCAGCCTTCTCCTAATTGTGCACTCCAACTGGTTCTTGTGCATTAGCGGAGGAAATTGGAGAGGAATGGGGTTCTGAGTTGTCATTAATTTCCCGGGCTTGAAGGTCCATACATTGGGAATGCCATTTGTTTACATATATATCATTCACACTGTTCTCCTTTATGTAGAAAGTTGACCTCAGTAAAATACAAATGTCATGATTTCTTTTTTTTCCACTCAAATTGTAGGCACGTATGTAGAAAGATAGCGTATTTCCAAAAGGCAACTCATAACCTGTTTTATTCTAATTAAATATATATATATGTATCAAAAGATAGCTCCAAAGTTCATATTGCCATCATTTCATGTTTTTCCTCAAAAGCCCCTTTTCATGTCTGGTTGTGTCCACCTGCAAGGAATGTTGTAAGAAAGTGTCTGTTTCAGTTAAAATGCTACCTCAACATCCATCAGGGACAGTGGCTGCAGAAAGCAGCGGCGCAGGGCCACCACTCTCCTCCAGGCAGGGTGGTTAGTGGGGTAAAACACCCATCCCCTGCCTTTGTGTTGAAGGCACCTCACTACCCAGCAAAGCCCATGTGGGAAAGCTCTGTGGAGGCAGCCAGTCACTCCTTCAGGCCAAACTTGGGACATAAAAATGTGCTTGAATACATATGCAAAATGTTCTTGCTCCTGTGTCCTACTGTTCCTTCAACACTAACCCTCTTTTAATTTAAGCCTGCAAGGGGCTTAGGCCTAGCTTTGTTTGAACTTGCACCCTACAACATTGGAAAGCTGGCTCCATGCACCCTTAAGCCTTGAGGGACTTCAGGACCTGGTACGGCCAGCCCAGATGAGCACCAAACCACAGGGTTTGATCCCAGCTGCTCCCGTGCACAGTCCTGCACTGCAGAGTGGGGTTCACGGCATCCTTGGGACCTCCCGCTGCATTTCCCAGTTTTCTACCACGGAAGGCAGCACCGCTCAGAGCTGCACATGGAGCTGAGCTGTGTTTGTTTATATTCCTACCCAGTAAAAGCTGTTACTGGGATCCCAGCTGCATCTTTATGGTTTCCTCATGCCACTAACCAGAAAGACTTCCTTAGCAGTGTGCTATTAATTGCTATCAAGGCTGGACAAAAAATAAATTCACAGCTCATAGGTAGGAATTGTGCACACCTGATTTAAAGAGATGAAAACATGTGCTGTCCTTCAGACTTAAACTCACAGCTGGATAAAGGTATGAAGCTGCACCAAATTCTTCTAACCTCTGCCGGTACTGAAAAGAAAGAAGGTTGGAGAAGGGGGGTTTGCACTGTCAGGCAAAATTTTCTGCAGTAACAATAGGCTGAAATTGTATATACTTATTTCATTAAGTGAATATTCAATAGAAAAGATTTTTTCCAGTGAAACTTTAAATAACTTTGGTCCAAATCTCTTCTGCCTACAATTTAAAGCCTTCAGTAAATAGCCAACAGGATGAGGATGAGAGATCCCTTCTTCAGTCAGCAGCTTTAAGAGTTTTACATCCCACAAAGTCATATGTGTTCTGAATACAGAGTTACCTTAAAGTAATACAAAAACAGCAATAAAACTTCCAGACAGCATTTTAAGTCTTTGTTTGTGTTTTCAGTGTTTCTGTGTCTATGCAGGTCTCAGTCCTGGAACTCTCACACATGGGAATAACCTAAAGTTATCTGAAAGTCACCACAGGACTGGGAATCTTGACTGTCCGTATGTAGTTACACCCTGAATGTGTCTAAGCAGAAATAGAAATTATTGTTTAATTGCAATTGGGTGAGTAGACATACCTAAAGGCAGCACGGCATGCTGAGCAGGATGCTCATGTCCCCCAGCATATGCTGATGCAGCGATGCTGAGATGGAGAGAAAGAAGGAGACATATTTTCTGAGCAGAAAAACACAAAAGACAAAATCCTGAACTTAACTGCATGTGGTAGAAGTTTGAAACCCAGGCTCATGCCCAGCCTCACCCTGTGCTGCCATGTAGCAGCCAGGCCCTGGGAGCTGCCTCTTGCCTCCCCGTGGTGTGCACAGGGGCTCCCAGACATGTGAAAACTCTGCTACAGTGCTGGAGGATGCCCCACAGCTCCTCTCTCAGGCTTTGTTGTCTTTTCTAGGAGTTTATTCACCGCACAGAGTGGTTTTGCAGTGAGCCTGCAGAGTTGGAGCCTTTCAGAAAGTCGCTGCTTATCGGGTGGTATTTCTGGAGCCCAGCACAACTGGGAGGCCTCCTTTGGAGGTGTGAGGGGACCACCAAAACGGATGGTGCTTGAATTATTACCTGTGCTCTTTCCAGGTCCTCTAGCGCATGTGAGAAAGGGAACCTGCATGCACTGTTATGGTTAAGTGCAGAGTTATTGATGGGAATTTTAAAGCTGTTTGTCAGGCAGAGGTCTGGGGAACCAAAAGGGGCAAAGATTTAAAGCAAGCCTGCTGGGTGCTGGCCAATTATGTAGACCAAGGATTGAAAGTGGGTGGTCTTGGAAAAGAGCCAGTCGAAATAGGGCCAGGAGATGGTGTCATCCTTGACTCAAGCACACTCATATTTTGGCTTTCTAGCAAGGGTTATTTCTTCTCTTTATTCTGCAGCTCAGCACAAACATCTCTCTCATTTTCTATAGTCTGTGGGATGATGTGTTCCACCTGCCAGGTGCAACACAGTTGACCAGAAAAATCTCAGCAAATTACTAAAAAGACCATGAATAAGCCCAGGAGAAAGAGTCACACCTGCTAAGTCATGCCTCTAGGAGAAATGTTGGCATTAGGCTCTCAGAAAGGTGAGTGAAAGAATCTCGAGAATTACAAAATAAAGCAGCTCAACATCAGTAGGACCTGCTCACACACTGAACTTTTAACCCCATCTTAAAATGCTTGTGGGGCTGGAGTATGGTGGGTGTGAGGTTTCAGCATCATTCCCTTAGCTGCCACCAAGGTTTTAAGCAGAGCAGCTTGACATCTTCCTAGCAGCAGGAAGGGTTTTAAAAAAAAAAATAGTTTCTATTTATTCTTCTTGTTTTCAGTATCAGTTGGGTAAGTGCATATAGGTTTTATAGCACTTTTGCACTGTTGCCATAATCTGATTCCAGCTGAGGTGAGATGTGCCCTGCAGGGCACTGCAGGGCCCTTCCCAGGCCATGGAGATCCAGGTGCACCTCCCACTGCTCAGTTTTGCCCTAGGTTAAAATCACATTTTAAAGATTTTAGACTATGTTGCCAAGGTAGTTGATGCAGCCGTCCCCGTAAGCACGGTCAGTTACTATGACTTGATTGACTTCACTTGGAAATCAGTTTCCCATTGCCAGGACTATGATTAACCAACCAAAGGTGCAAGTACTTGACTCTAACCTCACACTTTTTACACAAAAGGTTTCAACTTAACATACATCTCCTTGAAAAGCTCAGTGTTTCATCAGTTTTCGAGCATGATAGAAATTTTGATTTGGTTTTGTAATTGATGCCACTCCAGTTTCTTGTTACTTTACTACTGTCATGTGATAAGGATTTCTGGGTAGACACATATATTAATTGTAGGGCTGATCTGGATTCCATATTATCCTGAGCAGGAAAACATTGCATGGTATGTTAAATGCTATCTGTGTGTTTTTCAGAGGGGTGCAGCTACAACTGTACCAGCTACAAGTATGAAAAGCTGTCAAAGGCAGACGATTGACAATTAAACTGTAAATATGATTGCAAGAGAAAAATGTTCCTCTACCTTTTTAATTCTTCAGATTCACCATTAAATGATGTGGCTAGATACGGAGCATTGCCGAAGAGCTCACTGAATGCTGCTTAGGGCTAAGAAAATATATATATATATATTTTTTTTTTCAGTACATCAGCCAAACAAAGCAAATCAGCTGAAAATCCCTCTGGATTGAACTAAGTTATGAAAGATTTTCAAATTCCCTTCTTTTGGAAAAAAAAAAAAAAAAAAAAAAAAAAAAGCCATTTAACCTCAGCAAAATGCTGATTTCTGGTTTTGTGAAAGAAAAGCAAACAAAATGAAAAGCTAGGGTATTAAAAACTGCAAGAAGAAATATCCCCCTTTTCTCACCATCTCAGGGCTGAAAGGACTCGCTGGGCTGTGGGTAAATTTAGTTCTTTTCCTTCCCTTGCTTGAGGAGAGTTGAATCCCGTCTCCCAGCCTGCAGGCAGTTTTATGAATCTCTTCCCAAAATAAATGTACTTCCAGCCCAAACAGTTCTAAAGCCACTGATGGTTCCAGAAACACTGAGGCCACATTTCTCAATGAATTTACTATTTGCCAATATATATACATGGCTCTGCCCCAGTCTCACACAGAGTCTTATAAATACCACTCATCCATGTGTTAAATGTCTGCTTTTAAGTTGCTTTCCAGTGCTCTAGACAGTGAAAACAGGTTAGTCCAGCAGAACTAGTGTCCATGAAGCTGGGTTTAAGATGGCTTGCTTTGACCACCGAACATCTTCAGTGGGGCTGGAGCAGCCAGGTGCATCTGGAGTCCCAGCCACCATACATGATCCCTCACTGCAGTGCTCTGGGAAAGGGAAAAAAAAATCCTGTTTTCTTACTTTGTGTGAGATTTCCATTACACTTGCATAGGAAGGAAAGAGAAAGGGAAAAGTCACCCTGCTTATAACCCCCAAATGTCTACCCTGGCACTGATTTTCAAGAAAAGCATCTTGAAATCCCTGCTGATAGGGCTGAGGGTGGGCAGTTGACCAAGGTGGTGAATCCTAAATGTTTTGCAATCTTTTTCCAAACCTTTTCTGGGATAACAATGGCTATTTTCCATGTCTGACTCATGGTTTAGACTCACAGTAAAACTTCTGCCTTGGTCATGCTTATGCCATTGTGTTCTTCTGACAAAACGTGTGTTAATGGGGAAGTATTTCCCTTTGCTAGCTTTACACCTGTGGGATCCTTGCCCAACAGTCTCTTGTTCTTCTTGTGACTGAGAGCAACACTATCAGGTAGGTGCATCTTCCTCCAGTGTGCTGTGCCCTCGTTTCACATACAGCAGCACGCATTTTATGGAAGTGATGAGGAACTAAAGCCAGGCTCTGCCTCTGGTGAGGACAGCAGAGACAAGAACACGTGAAGGAAGACGGGGAAACTTCAATCTCCACCTTTCCCTGCCTTGAAGGCCCTTTGCCTTCCACCTTGGAGGAGCAAGAGGGAAACACAGCAACGTCTGCAAGCACGATGCTCAGCCCCTGGTGGCACCCAGCTGACCAAAGAAAGGCCACAACATTTATGGGCTCCTACTTGCAAAACACAGACGTGTTAGCAGAGGAGAAAGAAAAGGCTAGTTTGTATGAAAAGACAGTTTTAGTTATTGGCAGCCAAACTGGTCTTTAGATGTTGCTGAGGTATTTATAGAGCTTCTGGAAAGGGATTTGAAAATATTCTATAATTAAACATTTGAACTGGAATAATGTTATGATAAATGATCATATGGAGGTCCCAAACACCTTAAATAGTCACTCTGTGCTCCTAAAGCAGAATGTTATTGGCTCTGATCTTGATTTAATGTCCTCAAAAGGGGCTTTAAAAACAGACCCAGGACAGAGAAGTCAAGCATTGAGTTTTTATTTCAGAATTCAAAAGCCTAATGAGGTAAGGAAGCTACCAAGAGAACTATAAAAATGAAAGGCAAAAGGTTGAACAGTCAACTAACTTAAACAGGAGGTGGTTGCAAATGTGCATGATATACAACACAGGGCAACTGCTTAACTTTTTATTTAAATGTTAATCAAATCCTTTCAAAATAGAGGCAAGAAAAAAGGGATAATTCCTCTTCCTGTGCTTCATCAGTGTACACTGGGAGAGCCCATCAGCTGCAAAGAGCCTGATGGCTGCTGGATGCTTGCCTTCTGTTCTGGTAATACAGATTTGATGAGCAGTGCACTTTCTGCCCAAATAGTGGCATTTCTACAGTCCTTAACACAGATGTAGCTGTACTGGCATAAAGGTGCCCATAACCACCAGCGCATCAGTCCTTAACGATTATTTAGTAGCCATAAAATAAATTTTCACTAATGTAACTTCAGCTGTACGAAGGAGCCCCTCTCACACAAACCCAGGCTCCAGCCAGCCCAGGTCTCAGCTAAATGGACAGGGCTTTGCAAACAAACGAACCTTACAAAAAGCAGCACAGATTGCATTGTGAAAACATGGCATGAGCAGTGCATCTTAAACCAGCCTCAACTTTGCATAGGTACTCAAGTGTATGGTAGGAACAATTTCTGCGTTACATGGCTGTATAAAACATTGTTAGAAAAAATACGCCAGTCAGAAATATGCTAGAGCTATCACCTTGGCCTTTTAGGAAATCCTTTCCACAATAGATATGTGTTAATTTTCAAAATGACTGGGCCAAATTTGGAGGAACAAAAAATCCAAAATGTAACTGGAAACGGGTAGTGAAATCTTTAACATTTTGGCATGTCCTTACTTGGCATGGCTCCTCTTCCACACTGAAGGAATTATAAAAATTTATATCTCCTAAGAGACTTCATAGACATTCTTTCTTTACCAAATAATTATAAATAACACAAAGTTTTTACTCACACTACTTTTAGAGGTGGGATAGTTGGTAGTCCCTTAGGAATCAAATGCAGTAGTGACCATGCCTCAGTGAAAAAAACAGTGAATAATTCCATTGACAGACTTTTCTCTCATCTTTTTTTGCCAGCTTTTCTGACAAATCCAGGACACTTTTTAAAGTATCTGTTCACCTCTCTCCATGATGAAAGCTGGAGCCCAGGCATATTTTCCTGTCCTCCAAAGACCACTCAGAAACAGCAAACAGACTGGGGAAAGTTTCCAATAGCAAGGCACGAGCAAGCTCTTTCCCCTTAATACACATACCAAACAAATACCCTGACATCACCCTCATTCACCACACACAATCTATAGCAAATGCAAACACCCTTTTCCTTCCGGTCAGTTCAGCTCTAACTATGCAGAAGTTAACCCTGCATCACCATAGGAGACTTGGTCTGTGTATTTTGTATCTTCCCTTTCCTGTTCTTCTATAAATAAGCTGTGTTATGCATCATTGTCTATTAAAACAGCACATTTTTTCCTTAACCTCTTTGACAGGCAAGCTGGACAGGACACAGCATGCAATCACGGGGTGGATCTGCAATGCTGTTACTTACAGTAAGGCCCTAACGCAGCAAGCAAAGGTTTGCAGAGCTCAGTGAGCTGAATCCTGGCACCAGATCTTGGGCTGTGCAAATGAGGGTATCAAAGCATGGATCATAAGAAGACATATACCTAAAGAACATTAACACTACTGTAAGAGTATTAAATCTGATTTCTCCTGAATTGTGTGTACAAAGTCAGGCTTTGGTTAAGTATTACACGCGTGTCATTTTCATGCTGTCATTCAGACTCATAAACCAAACAGGCCAATGTGCACACACAAATGTTAAGAGCATTTTAAGTTCCTCTAAGATTTTGTAAGCAGAGGGGATAAACCTAAATGGAACAATTATTCTAGCATAACATTATATACAGTAACATCCTGAATAATTCCAGATGTGTGGTGTCTCAAAGAAGTGAAATCAATCAAAAGCAATTGGCCCAGTGAAATTACAAACGTGTGCGTGGAAATAATAAGACATGAGGGCCTTTGACCGCGTCTGTGACTTTTCAAGAGCTGCTAGAGTTTCTTTGTTTGGGGTGGGTTTTTAAGTCAGCATCCTGGCTTCACTTGAATAGCCAGGAGACTTTCATATGTGAATTAACGCGTCTTTTTGTAAGAAGCTGACATGGCGTCTTTTCATTTCTCCTTAATATGTCTGTGTATATATATGTACACGTATATGTGTATGTATATATATAGTTGTATAAATAAATCAAATATATATACGTCAAAAAGAATTTCACTGTAAAATGCCATCTTGTAACTGTGTCATGACCAGATTTCAGAGCCTGGCAGGGTCTTAATCCACTCTTCAGCAGAGCAATGACAGGAGATCCACTGAGCTGTGGTTTAGAGTGGCTCCATCAGTTCTTCCCCTCAGGTACAGAAGGACAAATTAATGATCTTTGTTTCCCAATGGAATTGGTTTAAATAGACTTATGTGAAGCTCACTCAACAATGCGGCCAATGCCAGCCATCACTTGGCACTGCATCATTCCTTGCTCTTCTACCTTAGCACTTCATCCAGGGTCTCCACGACAGCAGAAAGCTTATATTTGACTTTTGGAGTTTGAAGCCTCATTATTATTATTATTGTTATTATTATTATTATTACTATTTTGCACAGGTGGGTTTACACCCTTAGCCTGAATAGGAAAAGGTCTGAGTAGAGCTTGAGACTAGAGTCAAAATCTACGTCTAGCTCTTGTGTACGTACAATGAAAGAGAGAGTGCAATTGCATCAGTGGTTATAAATGCATCCAGACTCCAGGGGAATTCAGGATGCAGAGTTTCTGCTGGCCCCTCTTTCCTACTGTGAGATGAAGGAAAATCCACAGACCAGCTCTGGGACTTGCATGTGGCTATATTTACAACACACTTAGGATTAACCAAATGCCTTTCTGTGACATGGATGATCATGGTGATAGCAGAAACACACTCCACTTTTCCCAAGAAGTAATGTTCACGTATCAGTGAGTCATACAACATGAGAACTTCATGAGAGAAAACAATTTATTGGCTGTATGTTTGTCATTTATGAGCCTAAGGCTTCATAAATAATTTAATAATTTAAATGAACAGAATCATGAATTTCCTTTTCTAGAGTGATTGACTACTTCTTCAGTAAACACTCTCTACACAATAGACATTACTTATTGGACAAATCAGACCCTCAGAGAGAGTCATCAACGTGCAGAAAGTCTGCTCAGGTCTGATCACCGAGTGCCCAGTTTTATAGATTACCCTAATGTCAGCCATTAAAAATTAGCTGATGAATGAAAGAGGCTGGCTATGAGCATAATAAGGAAAATTATGCTAGGACTGTGTTCATCTTCCTATTGCTCTTGGTGGCTTCCCACCAGGACTGTTTGATATCCTCCCCTGTGGCAGGCACGGAGCAACTGGAGGGCATCGAACATGCTGCTGGAGCCAGCAGGAGCATAAAGACGTTGCAAATTCACCAGGTTTGCTCTAGGTGCCTGTGAGGCTCTCAGAGGATAATACTGGCACGATCTCTTTGAAGCCGTGCAATAGCCACGTGCGAGCCTGAACCAGCCTGCTGCAGGAGAGAGTGGGAGCAGAGAGGGGAGGTAGAGCCATGGCTGTACCTTGTGCCAACAAGAGGCACTGGAAAGGGTCCAGCCATCCCACAAGCTTTCCTCCCTGTGAGCCACAGTAGCATGAACTACAACAGCCAGGTGGACAGTGCGCCGCTTCTCACTCCTGGAAGATGAACAGAGATTTTGACTGGCTTCCAGCTTGTGCTGCAGTGCACAAACCATGCTGGTGTGTGAAGCATTTGGCAGGAGGAATCCCCACAGCAAGAGTATAAACACATTGGCCTGAAGCCCTGGAGCTGATCAGAAGCAGGGGCAATGTTGAGGTGACCCTGGCTGGAGGAAGCTCAGCCCCCAGCCAGGGCAGTGGTGAGAGGGGCTGGGGTTAATCCTACCTGGCGATTTCTAGAAAGACTCGTGTGATTTGGTAGGTTTTAGTGAGGGGCGATTGCAGCAGCTGTAAGGAAACTGGGATGCTGCTTCAGCTGTTTAATGAGGAAGGAAATTTTGCTGTGCTTATAAACATCATCAGCACGTGTTTGTCTCTGTTCTGCAATGTCTGTTGGGGCTCCCAGGCAAGGTAACAAAAGACTTTGTGGGGATATGCTCATATTTGTACTGCTTGTGGTGTTTTCTAAGCCTGCCAAAAGGGGCTCAGGTGATGGGAAGATGGTCAGTGGCGATTCTGGAAGTTGCTGTACTTTTCATTAAAGTTGAATGGGTTTTAGCTTTCCCTGTATTACCCAGCCTGTGACACAATGTTGGTGAGAACAGCTTTGTTCATTCTCTGCATTAGATACCCTATCTTAGGAGTAACTTTTCTCCCCTTTTTAGTGACAAATTTTTGAAAGTAACAATAGGACCCTGTTTGCAAGTGCGTGAACAGTATAGAAGGAAAAATGAAAAAAAATCTGAAAAGCAGCTCTCCCAACATGTTTTCCAAGATCAAACCAGCCATGCCAACAGGTGAAACCATTCCGTTTTGGTCCTCCCATGAAGCCCAGTGAGTGTGCCAGAACTGTAAGGGGCAGGCCACGGGGCTGAAATGGGGCTCCCAGACGCACTGGCAAGGTGTGCATGGGGCTCCCAAATGAGGTTGCTCGGAGACATTTGGGTATGCAAGGGCCCCCATGGCCCCCATTATGGTTGAGCTGGCTTTTGTAGCGAGGAGAGACAAATGTACAGGACCTGAGAAGACAGGTCACGAACCCGGCGCTCAGGCTCCAGCGTGCAACCTGAGCCTCCGGAGGGAGGTCAGAGGGAAGCCGAGAAGCCCAGCACTGGGGGAACTTGCTCTTTCTGTGAAGATCTATGACCTGAGTTCTTTCTCTTTGTGGAAAAACAGCAGTTTGCTTTGAAACTCTCACAAAGCCTCTCTGTGTCTTGAGCTGTCTTTGCAGAGCTCTGGAAGAAGTAAATGGTAAAGGAAAAGGCTCACAGTTGGGGCTAGGGTGTAGTTTGCATGCCGGGGAGGCTGAGACGCTGGGGCTGGATCTGTGGCTGGAAACAGCACATCTTATAGCTCAAACATGTGGTGTGAGTTCAAGGCAGAGATGTTCTGTCCTGAGTTTGGACACTGGTGGTGTTGGACGTGCCTCTGTGAAGGCATCAGCATCTGCTTCTGTGCCAGCAGCCAGAAGTAGCAAGAGCAGCTTGAGGGCTAGGGGAGCTGCTGCAGTGGCTTCAGAAAGGCAGCCCACCTCTCTTCATGGCAAGTCCTGCTCCCAGTGATGTGCAGGGACTACCTCCATGCAGGTGTGCTCTGCAGCTGGATGTTCTGATGTGACTGTCACTATTGTGATCAGATTAAGTTGATTGTGATCAGATTAAGTTGATTTTAAGGCATTTTCAAAGCAGTAACCATAGGGTATATTTAACTGACTTATGCTTGCAGGAAAGTTATAGCCACTGTTATTTAAATACAACCTGAAATGACTCATGTCAAGTGGGATTTGTAATACCAATGTGTCCTACAAACATCACGGCGTATTTATAGTGGAGAGTCCATTTTATTTGAAACCCCTCTGCTGAGCAGAAAGTGAATGACTTTTCCACATGTGATGTTTAGAGGAGGAAAACCATAAATTGGTCTGGTAAAGAGGCCTCTGTGGCTTTTGGTGCCATACTGTGCTGTCAAAAGCACAGCAAGCAGTAGTTTAACCTGGGAGTCACCAGGGATGTGAAGGAGCCTGGTGCAGAGACACAGCAGGGAGGATGCTGGGGTTGTAGCCTCCTGGTTGTGGAAGTGATGGCTTGCACAAGACAAAACCCCTCCACATGGAGGCTTTGGGAAAGAAACCTGCACCAGCACTCATTACTGATAAACAGGGTTGCCTCCAGCCAGCCCCTGGTCATTTGTGGTGGGGTGATCTTAAAGTTTATTGCTCCTGGTCTGGAAATTGTCATCCCTGATGCAGGGATAGAAGGGGAGGTGGTGTGCTGCTTGGTCTGATGCAATTTGTGTCAGCCCCCAGGGGAGAACTGGTGGCCGAAGAGTGGCACACCACCCAGCCCACCACCACTGCTCCAAGGGGTCTGGCAGGCTAACAGGGCTGTGAGGAAATTAACTCAGCCTGGGTCACAGGAGCTCAGCCAGACACATCTCTGTGACTAGATGCCGTCACAGGAATTCATTCCTTGTGCTTGTACAGGGATACCTGCTCCTGTCAGCCGAAGGGGAAGAACAGTGCCCTCTTGGGTTTAACAGGTAGAGCACCTTACAGGTGTAGGGTCGTCCTGTGGCCACCTGGTGCTCAGGTCATGTTCCTACTTGGTGCCTACGCTGGCTCTGCTGAGGTGGTTTATATCCATCTTGGGATATAAAGAGAGATTTCACACTATCCACTGATGCCAAATCAGAAAGGCTCCACCCAGGTTAGTCATCCCTTTTGCACTGGGCTGCTCCACGGACAAAAATGTAAAGTAATAAGAACTCGACCAAAATTAAGACTGTGTAGTATCAGAACCTCATGCTTTAATTTGTGATTTAAAGAATAAAAAGACAACAATGAATTATGTGAACCATTGGAATTTGCATCCTTCCTCCTGCAAGGGAAGAAATTACCATCATAACAAATAAACTACCCAGAGCAATGTTGCATTCTTCTGTTAAACACAGAATTCACAAAAAAATGTCATTATGCCTGTGTTGTACCTATTATGCTCAGGAAAACATGAGGATCTGAAACAAAGTAATAAACAGATAGCAGAAATTAGCCAGAGGCAGATACAGGCACTGATGTACCATGGAGGGATTTTTCAGTCTTTGGTGACAGTAGACATTTGGATTCAGAAACATTTGCCAGGGGCCATCGTTTGCTGGGGAAGCTGAGACCATAGAGACCATAATGCCTTTAAGTTGTCTTTCAGTACAGGCTGGCATGTGTGTGGCCATGCGAGCCTGACACAAGTTAATGAAACAAGTGGCAGCATTTTATAATCCATGCCATCCCCGGAATTATTTTTCTAGTGTATCCTTTTTTTTTCAGTATTATTGCTGTGGGCCCTTTTAAAACACTAGTGCAGATCTAGACCTACTGCATCACCATTTATGAAGCTAGTACATTCATTGAATGAATTTTTCTGTATAAATGCCGTTTTAATAAATGAGTGTTGGTTTATAAAGAAAAAAGCAAGGAGATGGGGAGGAAGAAAGGCTCAGTCTTTCATCTGCTGTGAAGGTTATTGTGGAACAGCGGAGGAGCCATGGGTGCCGAGCCGTGTGACGTGACAGCCTGCAGAGCACAGCCTCTGACAAATGGGCTTTGACAAGGACAATTGACAAAAGCAAGAACCAGAGCCTGAATTTTAAGGACTCTTGCTTTTTTTTTTTCCACTTTTCGCTTTCAGGAAGGCTGTTGTCAGACAGCTGTTTGATGCAAAGCAGACTGATATATTACGCAGTCCCCGTAGAGAGTGGAGGGAGATGAACGTAGGAGCCAGCCCACCCTCTGGCCCTGCCTCCCTTCTTCACCACCACACACGCGAGGCCTGGCGGCCCTGCCCGAGCCCCCCGCCTCCCTTCCTTCGGTGCTGATGGGCTGTCTCCCACCTCCGAGGAGTCTGCCAGGAGAGCTACATGTGCTGCATTAGCAAGCAGGCCATGCCTGATTTCCCTGTGGTACTTGAGGGGAAGTTCTCTGTGAAACTAATTTAGCCTTTTCCTCGTAACCCCCACAAAAACACTCCCTTTTGTGGGGCCTGCAGAAACTAGGCATGGCTTCTGGCCATTGGATGCTGAGATGACAGGTTTGCATGCTAACCAAAATTAACTCCTTGTTACTTTGTCCCTCTCCATTTATTTGCTGTGGGCTGCAGTATCCTTCAGAGAAGAGCCATCTTCATAGCACACATTTACACAGCACTTTGCCTAAATTCCTCACTGGTCCTTGACTAAGTCTTCCAGGCATTCCTGCTACTCACTTAATATATTAAAGCAACAAGTAGCACTCTCATGGGTCTTTAGCTAGGATGGTTCCTTTAAAATGCATTGTTGGTTCCTTTAAAATCCTGTTCTCTTTGGTTCCTTACAAATATTTAAACAAACAGTATATTCATTTCAGGCTCTTTAATCCTTTCCCACACCTTGTGGGATCTTCCTAAAGAAAAGTGTCAGGAGTCCCCAATCTTACTCTCCTGAGTTAGCATAGATGTGTACGTGGAGGACATACACCAAGAGATTCATCTGCTCCTCAAGAGCTTCAAAACAACATACCCAAGGGAAACGATAGCTGCCAAGAGAGCTTGATTGCAAGACGTATTTTGTTTGGGCTATGCCTGGGTGATTTTGTCCATAGGTTGACTTTCTTGTAGGGTTAGGATTAAGGGATGGAGGTAGCCTCACCTGCTGTGGGGTGGGTAAGGGTCTGAGCAAGGGAAGAATGGGCTGCCATGATAGCTCGCCTGTGCAATATATTTTATCTGGGTATTTTGTGCCTAGTGTGAATCTCAGTCATTGGTTAGCTTTATGGTCAGCACCAGGGTTAGCTTTGAAAGAGCACGGATCAGTTCATTGCGATGGAAAGGAGCTGCCCAGGGAAAGTGTGAGCTGCCAGAAATCATCTGAGGTATCTTTTGCATGGACTACATCTGGGTGACCTGTCAGAGGTTAGCCTTCATGTAGAGTTACAGTTAGGGTTAAAGTTCAGGGATGAAGGTAGTGGGATGTACATTCATTATGGAGTATGAAAGAGTAGTCTTCCAGGAGAGGTTGGCTATGTGATACTTTTTGTATGGTCTGTATCTGGAAGTCCATGTCCAAAAGCTGTCCCTCAGATAAAGATAGGAGTAGGCCTAGAGTTGAGGGACGAAAGCCACATGGATTTTCAGCTTTTGGGGGGATAGAAAGGGACTGCCCAAAGCAAATGTGGTGCCAAGAGTACTTGTCTGTGTGTTACTTTTCAGTTTGGGCAATGTCTGAAGCACCTTATCCAAAGACTGATCATCAGTTCACAGGCATCTATGAAACGCAAGTGAGGGCTTCCAAGAGAGCTTGGATGCAAGATACTTTTTATATAATCAATGCCTGTGGCTGCATGCCCATAAGTCAATTGCAAGTTTTTGTTAGTGTTAGGACTGAGAGGGGGAGAAATCATGGAGTTGCATTTGGCATTGTTCTGGAAAGGGGCTGCCCAGAGAAGGTCTGGGTTGCCAAGAGAGCTTGTCAGCAAGGTATCTTTAAACTGGTTGTCCTCTCCAAAAGTTGTCCTTCCATTACTTTTCAAGTGAGGTTAGGGCTTAGGGTTCAGAGTGAGTCTGGTGCTGTGAGGCTGTCAGTGTGAGGTTTGAAAGGGGCTGCCAAAGGGAAAGGTGGGCTGAAGAGAGAGCTTGGATATGAGACAATTTTATCTGGGATATATCTGTGGGACCTTGTGTCTAGCCATCAGCTTTCCACCAGAGCTGTAGCTGAGAAAACCAAGGACTGATTTTGGAAAGGGGCCACCTGAGGGAAGTCTTGGCTGCAAATCAAAGACAAATAATTCAGTTCCTCATGTCTGTGTCCTCCTTACCTGTCTGGAGCATAGTCCACATTGAGCAACTGGTGTAAACCTGGAGCAATTCTGAACTGGTTTGGTTCTACTGGGTTTGTCTGAATGTAGAGAATTACAGAAAATGGTACTGTAAGCTTGAGGCTATTTTTCCCACTTAACCTCCTCCTAGTGTCCCAGATGTAAACTTGTTCCCATGAATTGCACACAGCCCTTATCTAGATTGCAGGGATTGTTTGAAAATAAGCATTGTTTGTCTTGGTCATGATTTGGGAGTGAAGGGGTGGCAATTTTATTATCACAGATGAGCCCTACTGCCAAGCTTTAAGCAATGCCTAAGATCAACTCATTCTGCCTCCCTCTTGCTATGCCCCATCTCTACATCTAGCTCTTTTGCACTGCCATTTGGCTGTGTCTGTCCCTTCTGATGCTCATGGGAAAGATCAGGGGCTGAGCCTGGTCTGTGGGACATGGCCATGCAGTCCCATCATAGCACATCTGGGAACAAGCTCTTCTGGAGAGTGTTTGGGAAACTTTGCAAAAAAGCATTTTCCACAGCTGAAGCTTGAGAGATGGCCTTGTGCCCATCACACTCCCTGGGCCACAAAGTGGGGTACACTGGCATTCAATGAAACTGGAAGCTCAAGAGTCAGGAAAGCTGCTGGAAGATGTGACTGCCCAATTCCCTCACCAGATTCAAGGACTAAAATGCTACCTACTTAAGCCTTGCTGCTGGCAGTCTTGCCATGGGGATAAGTCACCGAATCTTTGGAGAAATAGAGAGGATGCAGCTCACCAAAGACACCACATCTGTATGCAGCTGTTATCTGCAGAACTGAGCTAACTCCTGCAAAGGTGATAGGCAATATCCAGGCAACGTTCTGGAGTGCTTCAAGCAGAGCAGCCTTTACCCATCCATCTGGCATCTCCTCCTTTTAGAAGGAGTTAATCATGTGCAGGACTTTCAGGCTCCCCTGCAAACCAGGTTCAAGCATAACGTGAAATCTATGAGCAGTACTTACACTGCAAGTGCCATGAGGCTGCCAGCAGGGTTTTCCTTAGCTGATCTTTCCACACTCCACTGCTGCTAATATCTCTACTTGGCCAGGGTATGCATTTACCTAAAAAGTGCCATTTCACATTTTTCTATTTTTTTTTTTCCCATGGAAAGGGGAAAATGTCCCAGTATAGTAAAGAACATGAATGTTTTGTTGGGCTGGGACATTTTCTTAGCTAGTTAGTGGCATCCTTACATTAGTTTGGAGGATTTAGCACTCCAGTAGGATCTATTTTACAGACATGCCCTGAGGTTTTTAAATTGTCTTAGTCTTTTACATAATTTGAACAAAGCCCACAAAGATGTTGTGTGGCTCCTGCACTTCAGTTGCTTTGGGGCTGTGTCCTCCTGTGCTGAAATACTTGAGACTGAGAAAAATTGCCAAGACTCTGAGAGGTAGGAAAAGCAGGAGAGAGGAGTCATTAAAATGCTTAGCACCTACTGCGTTTGCAATTTGCATCTCTGTTGAATTGTAGAAAGATTAGCTAAATTTTCACAGTGACAGTCAGGGACAAATGAGATGCATCCCTATTTTACACATGAGGAAAGGGAAATACAGGTTTTAAAAGCCTGGGTTTTAGATATAGTGGGAACTGCTGGGGGTGTACCTTTGGAAGCACCATAGGAAACACCTGGTGGAATATATGTACAGCCCAGACCCCTGAGGGAACAATGACTCAGAGTAAAATCACTCATGTAGGCATCCCCTCTGTGTTTCTAGCCCCGCTGTCCTTGCTAGACTGTATCAGCTCATCAGCAAATTGGAGACTACTCCTCGTCATCATGGAAATTCTGTTCTTCAGATGGAAATCAGAAATGCTATTTTCCTACAAGTGCTAAAATTTAGATTCACTTGTGTGTTCTTCACGATCTCTAACGGGAAACAATGACAGACAAAATCACTCCTGACTCATGTCTTTACTGATTCATGCCTAAGGAGCCCCAGTATTGGGAAGAGACGTGCAGATAGAGAAAGCTGTTTTTCAGTGGGTTCAGGAACGTTTGAATTTCTCTTAATGCAGCCCCTTGTCATTTCATGGCCTTCAATGCAGATAACTGTCTAACACAAAGTCATGGGGGGGACCTAGAAGCCCTTCACACTGAAGTCACACAGCTATTGCCAGTGAGGAGCCCGTTGGACTTTTCCTGGTCAGAATATCCAGGAGAAATGGGTGCTTAACACCATTTGTCATTATAAGTCAGAGACTGAGGGCAAACAAGATAGTGTCTGACAAGAAACTTTCAGGCCTATCACAGCATATTTACTTCCAATTTCCAGAGGTCAGGAAAGTGCCAGGTATGTATGTAGAACAGCACAGTTTGGCCCACGCATTTGCTGTGCCCTTCAGTCCCTTTTAAGCCACACTCCTGGGCCAGAAGATCTTGTAATCTAAACAAGACCAGAAATACAAACAAGACAGGGGAGGATGTCCCCTCAGGAGAGCGGGACACAGGGGTGATTGATGAGGTGAGGGGGGAGGGATTGCTCGCAAAGAAAGGTTTTATGACAGTCATTGGCCTAACAGAACTAAAATAGGATAATTTTGTATTCTGAAATCCATCAGTGATGCTTTGGGTGACCTTTGGCAAATCAATTCATCTCTGTCTGTGCCTCTGGAAAATGGGAATAATACAGCCTTGCTGTCTGGAGAACCTTTGGTAATTCTCAGATGAAAGATGCTTTATTGGTACCAGTATCATCTTTTATTGTCATTAGCATGATAACAGATCTATCACCTAGCAACAGAGCAGTAACTTGCCCTGCTCTGGTTGTCCATGTATTTTTCTTGAATTTTGCCTCTCTAGCTGCCTGCTTTTCATTTGGAGCAAGTTTACAGCCTGTGACTGTTCTTTTTCCCTTAGCATTGCATGCTAGACAGACACAGCTGCAATGTCCTGAGCTACCCCCCTGTTTCACCCCTCTTTCATACCTCCCCCCAGATCCTGCTGTACATGTAAGTGGTGAGAGTATCCCCATTAGCTGGCACAATAAACAATATTTGCTTCTCTTAGCTAGGGTCTAAGAAGTCGTGAATTTTAAAATGTAAATATGAACTTTATATAAAATGTAAAATACAGTTATATATCTGATTTGCACTAATTATGGGGGAAGGGGGAGGAGGAATTAAATGAATTAAAAACTGTTAATTGTGAAACTTCCTAAATCTTGCAGAAGCAACCATTTTCACAGATATTCCAGACATCAGTTTAAGGACAGATAACAATGTATGTATGTAAATAACACCAACCCTTGAAGATCAGGATTTCTGCCAAGCCTTGTGATGCCTTAGAAGTGTGATAAGAGCAGTCCTTCTATCCTCAAGTGGCACACAGAGCAACCTATACCACTAGAACCATTAGCATCAGCAAAAGATTAGAGAACAAAGGGAAAGACAAAAACAGAAAACAAACAAACAACAAAAAAAAACATTAGCCTTTCTCATCCAAGAAGAGCCATTCCTAATCCTTTTTTTTCTTTTTTTCTTTTTCTTTTTTTTTTTTTCAGAAAGTGTTTATACCATTTCTTAAAGGAAGCAGTTAAAACAAACCAACAACAATAAAAACAAATCTCCAACGTTTGAGTCTGGGTCAGAGCCTGAGTCCAAGATCAGATCTGTTGGCTCATGACTGTGGCGAGCTGTGGGTTACTTTAAGTCCACTGAGTTTACCGAAGCAGCACTGATTTCTTCCAGCTGGTATTTGAGCTAAAATACTTTTATTTATTTTGCTAATTTTTTTCTCTCTCTCTTTTTACGTGTTCATTTCTCTGATTTGAGGGAGGATGATCCTGTAGCCTAAAGCATGGAGATACACCAGTTCTACTTGTACTGCAAGATATTTCAAGTAACATTATCCCACTGCGCTTTGGGGGTGAGAGATCTCCTGGTTGATTTGGCTTCTCTCCCCGGGAATGACTGCTGTAAAACAGCGGTGTCCCCGGGTCATTGGTCTGACACTTCACAGGAAGATAATGTGCCAGCTGGACGTTTATTGCCCAGTAAACCCCATGCTGTTTCCTTCAGTTGCTGCTGTAATGCAAGAGTGATTGCTGGCATTCAATGCGTATGCTGCTCCTTCCTACAGGAAGGAATGGCCAGACAAGAGTGTGGGTTTCTGATGTTTCTGGGTGCCAGTGCTATGGGAGAAGCGCACCTTTTCTCTCTCAAAAGATGCCTATCAGGAGGAAGACAGATGTTTCTTCATGGTGCTAATGTGTCCATCATCATTAGGCGTCTTTTTAGAGAAAACTCTGTCAGGACTATTGCTTTTTCCATAGCATTTGTGCTTTTGAGCTTTTTGGTTGGTTGGTTGGTGTGTACATGTTTCTTTCTTAAAGGTATTCTGGTTTCACATGTGAAAAGAAATTACGTTTTTTGTTTCTCAGTTTTCCCTCCAGGTTCTGCTACATCTATATCTTGAGAAACACAGTCCCCTCTCTCCTCTTAGAGGTCATCCTTGATCCATATTTGCACTCTCGCCACACTAGTCCCACCTCCTGCTGCCATAACTCATACCTTTCCACTCATGCTGCAGCAACCTCACTGACCCCAGTCTCATCTCAAGGCCTCATGCAGCCTTTGTCTTGCTGTTAACTCTAGTCCTAGCCATACCCTTTCAGCTCTGCCACAAAACCAACCACCTGGGGACTCTTCTCCTCATTCAGCCTCACTCAACCTCCTCCATCAGGATCTGTTTCTCCTTCCTCAGCTTCCTACAGACCCTGCAAGTCACTGCTCACAGCAGCCCTTTCAGGGCCTGCCTACCTTCTCCCCTTTCTCCCTTCCCAAAAAAGTGAGAAGGAAAAGTACTGGAAGACAAGTAAAGTGGAATAAACAAAGCTTCTTCCCTCCGCCCCTTCCCGTTGTCTTGTCTTCAAGCACTGCACCTTCGGAAGGCCTTTTTGCTACAAGACAGGCTATTTTCGTATTGTTTATGCAGCTATGCTTGATATGAGGAATAAAACTGCAGAACAGGCCTGCTGTAGAGGAGGCTGAGTGCACTTGACTCAACATTGCTAAAGAAGCAGTTTTTAATAGAAGCTGCAACTTCTCTGAAGATGTATACGGAGGTACTCAGCCACCTCTCTCAGTCAGCAGAGACAGGTCGGCTCCTGCCGAGGGCAATTCAGATCACTTCAGTCATGTTCCTCCCTCAGCTGACTCAGAGCAGGAGCCTGCCTATCCCCATTGACTGGGAGAAAAGCTTCACTCACGAATTTCAGGGGCTAAATGAAGTGCCTTGGCACAGCAGTTATGAACATTTCCTGTAGCCGGTGCTGGCCAGCATCAGCATATGCATCTGAGTTAGAGGCCTGATGAGCAACAGAGAAGGCATTAGTCAATTTTGATCTTATCTCCCCTTTCATGACTGTTAGAATCACGGCTCCCCATCACCAGAAAAAGTCTGCCTCCCTAGGAGGTATCTTACAGCCTCACAGCTACTTGATCTCCAGGGAATAGCTTACACAATAAATATAGATTAGGGAGAAATACAGAGAAATTATGCACAAGGATTTTTAGAATTGCAGAAAGGAAAAAAAAAAAAAAAAAAAAAAAAAAAGGAAAAATGAAAGAAAAGAGAAAAGCCCTTGCTGCTTGCCTGGGATTTGAAAAGGATCTAGATGGCAACTGTAATTGCCAGTTGGAAGTAACTGGTTGCTTTTTAGCGGTGTGGAGATGGAGATCACTACATTAAAACAGAAGAGTGGTAGAGTAGTTGTATGAGCAGTGGGAGTAACAAAGCCAGGCCTCCCACAGACCAGTCCCATGAGTGCAGCCTGCAGCCCTTCTGTGAGGGACAGGCAGTGGCTCCCTCCTCTACCTCCCTGTGTATTTTCATGAAACTTCAAGGAGCCGTGTGATTTCAGTGACATCTTGCATACCTGTACGCTGCAGCTCAGCTTGGGCAACAGTGCAGAGGTGACTGGAGAAGACAGATATACATGCTGAGGGATGGAAAAAAGCTAACGATATTGCAAGCCTGTGTAAATCAGGTAAATCAACCTCACCTGCAGGTTATATATTCACGTACAATAATATTTACATATGGTAAGAATGCATGAATACATGGACCGTAACCCTCAAGATATATTAGTAGCTATTAAAAAAATATTCTGTACTCAGTAGATCTTTAAAACTCTGAAGCAGCTCCAACACATCAGTTACTTTTTCTTTTGGGGGGAAAACACAGAGGCCTATGGTGTTTCTTGGTCAGTACCTGGGCCTAAGCAGTGTCACCACCATGGTGCTGCCTGGGACTTGAGACCTCACCGACAAGTGTAATTGCCAGCAGTTTGCCTTCCTTGTCCCTAATCACTTGAGCACAAAATACAAAACATAATGGCTTTAAGAAACTAACTTCAAAATTTCACTCAACATGCCTGAAAAGATTTGAAGTAAGGAGGCTCAGTGTAAAATGCTTGTAAAAATATTTCTAAGATGTCAGCATCCTTTTAAATAGGCTGAGTCTGATCCCTTATAATTGCCATATAATCCTGTACTTCTAATGTGGGATGCACAGGTAACTAATCACTTTTCTAATCTGGCTGTGAGCTAGGGATTTAGGATCTTCAACCAGAGGATTGCAGGTAACTGAATAATGATGAGACAGGACTCCCTGAAGATGACACGATCCATGCAAGCTGCTCTCCTGGCAACCACAGTCTGAGAAGCGGAAAATACCCAGAGAAAAGGATGAGTTGGGAAGAAGAGCAGTTGTCTGTGTGTGCAGATAGATGCTGGACTCTCCCAGAAGATGTTTGCAAAGACAAAATAAGTGGAGGAAATTTGTCTTATGATATCCTTTCTTCCCCATAATGGTTGGCCATCCTTGAATCATTCTCATAAGGAGCTTGCCCAAGCCCAAGTGTCCCACAGAACAGGCAATGAGTGGTATCATGTGGATGTCATGCCCCCATCTCCTGGGATGAACGTTCAGCACATGCTGCTGCCAACACCACAAGGATTTTCATCCTCTGGTGCTGTCAGCCCGTGTCTTTGCCTCGCTCACGCATTTGAATCAGATGCAGCAGGTAGGCAAGTGTTGTCTTGCATGAACTCATCCATTTGGGTTACAGAGGGAATTCTCCATCTCTGCATCAGCCCCGTGGTGCTGCCCAAACCCCTTCAGAGCAGGAAAGGCTGAGGTGCAGCAGCAATAAATAACACAGAACAGATGCACTGAATCAATTGTGTCTCTCCCCAGTTTCTATAAGCAAGGAGTCTTCCTGCTTCTGTATCCAATTTCCCTTGTCAAGTCACAGTGCCCTGTCTGCAAATTACAATTAATCACTATGGAGACTGTTGCAAAATCACCAATTTGGGATTAGTGTTTCAGCTGAGCACTAAGCAACAGGTGCTGGGTGGCTTTCTGGAAAGCTTTTTATTCATGCTGATGTGCATTGTCTGAAGGCAAAGAGAGGTTTTCCCTCACAACTAAAAATAAGAGCGCAGGCCAGGTGGGATTTCCTGCAGTGGGAAAACCCTCACGATGTGGCTCAGGCCCCTGTCACGGGTGGAGGCGGTGGGAGTCTGGGCTCATTCATCAGGGAACGGCAGGATTCAGATTCACGTGGAAGGTCTCCAATTCTTCGTGCTACAGAGGGTTTCATCCCCACAGGAAGCTGTGCTATATTTAAAGCCTTGTGATGGCTCATTCAGGGACTCATCTCCACAGGCAGAGAAGGCAGTGGGAGCTGCGGGTACGCAGGGTCCCCAGGTACGTCTGTGGGGGTGGGTGCAGACAGACCTCACGTTCCCATCTCAGGGCTCCCGGCTGCATCTGGACCTGAGGCTAGGTAGCAGCATCAGCACCCTAACACAGGATCTGCTGAGTGAAACGCTGTGCCTTTCAGCAGCTGAGGCACACCTGGGAGTGCAGCCCCTGGGGAGAAGCACATCCTCTCCAGTCCAAAGTGAAGAATCTGAAATGCAAGAACAAACCCAGGAAAAGCCTGGGCTGAGGGGGAAGGGAGCATTTTGCTGTCAGTCGCAGGCACAGTGAGTGTGCTACATGCTCTAATCGCAGCCCCAGGCCATCTGCCAGCCTCGCTCCTCAGGCGGAGAGGCTGGAGCATGAGCATCTCTCATCACTCTACCTATAGCTCTAGGCATGAGCACTGCAGGGGTCAGGATGCAATTCTGCTCAGACATGTTTTGGAGCTGAGGCTAGCACATACCTTAGACCCGTGACTCCCTTGCTAGTGCCTCTGCACATGGAAACTGGGGGACTGCAGTCAGCTGTAGGTAGTTTGCGGTGTCCTTCTGGAGAGCAGACCTAAATATGTCATCTTTTCCACTGGGAAAAGAGGGCGCAGCTCTGACAAAAAGAAAACTCTTCGCATCCATGGGATTTGCCAGAGTAGAGACAAACCGTACCAAAGCACTGTCAGCTCCTTGCTGAATTCGCACAGACAGCCCTGCCCCGTCCCTGCCCCCTCCGCAAGTCAGCGTGACATCGGAGCCGGCGGAGAAGGGGAGCGACAGCCGTGGATAACAACTGCACGGATTTATGCCTCATTTCAGCAGCCTTAAGGAGCTGAATCTACAACCTGACAGGCGCTCTGTGAAGCACCAGTGATGAATAACTGCATCCAGAGGGATCCCAGGATAGCAAGGCAAGTATTTTTTAGCCAGGTGCTGCTGATGTGAAGCCATCAGCACAGCTCCACATGAAACTCCCAGTGCTCCCAAAGGCTCTCTTCCTCACCCAGCCGCCACAAAAGGATGGGGGGTCACATCCAGATGCATCCATGGATAAATATTTAAATGAAAAGCTGTGAAAGGAGCCCCTGGGGCATGGTAATATATCAAGCTTGTAGTGCACAAGACAGTCAGTCCTGCTCTAGAGCTCTGCTTTGCCCCAGTTCCACTTCCATGCATGTACAGTAAAGACAGCAGATGTAGACCCCAAATAATCCTCCCACTTCCTTTTCCCAGTGGTTTATTGATAGGAGAGACTCACTGAAATATCTGCTGAGATTGTCACAGCGCAGTTTTGGCTGTGAGGCATACCGGGTACCTCCCCAAGGAGAGGCTGCAGGGCCCACCTCCTCCTGCTTCTGCCCAGAGGCACCTGAGCCCAGGGGAGCCCCATGTCTACACGGGATTTCAAGCAGCTCCGCAGCTGCTCTGCCTGTGCATGGCCTGAACCAGTCTCCAGGAGCCCTTCCTGTTGGGGACCTTCCACAGCAGCTCCCTGCCCACCCTCCAGACATTGCACCAGCCCCCCAAACTGCAGTGGAGATGCTCAAGCCAAACTGAGCATTGTGGAGCTGAAAGGTTTGCTGGTTCAGAAGAGAAACCCATATAACACAGCTGCTGGAATGGATAAGGCATGGTTTTAAAAGCATCCGTTCCACCTGTTTTCCAAGCTCAGGAAGGGCAACTGGTTTCAGTTTTGGGAAAAGGACCAGATGCATTCTCATTTTATTTAAATCCATGCCCTCAGATGTGGGCCATGGGTCATTGGGGTTGCAGTAGCCCCAGAAATCCTTGGGGCTTTGCCTTGCTACGTGCTCCTTCAAAATGAAGAGGTCATGCAGGCATCAGAACTGGCCTAACAAAAGCCTGGGAGAGCAAAAACTGTGTACTGTGATACACATACACACACACACAAAAGTATTTTCCTCCTAGTTCTGGGCCATTTTTGCTGAGTTAAAAAAAAAAAAAAAAAAAAAAAAAAAAAAAAAAAGTATTTTTTTTTCTCTGAGTTGTACTGCTCCGTTATAGGAAATGTTGTTTAGGTAGCTTTATATTCTTACACACTCTCACTGCCCAGGCATCAACGTGTTTTTTTTTCACATGGGGTTTTGCACCCAGCCACCTAGTGCAGTTGCCAGAGCCTCAAGACTGCAGAAATGTTAATAGCAGTGATACCTTTCAGAGATTTGGGAGAGAAGCACTGGTAACCTGTCACAGTTACCACCACGCACTGACAAAGCTCGGCTCCATTCCTGCCAACTGTGATTACACCTTAGCACAAGCTTGCTGTGTCCTTGTTCTCCCACACACAAGAAATGGAGATTTTGCTGCCTCTGGGGACGTGTACATGAAGGGTTGGGCAAGGTCTGCTACAAGGGCTGAGGCAGACCCCTTACTGAAGCAAGCATGTGCAGATTTGTGCTCTTTTACATCTGAAATCTGCTTTCACATTGAGACAAAGAACAAAGACTTTGATTTTTGTTTGTGAGCTGTCCTGAAAGGTCCCACCTGGGAGAAGACCATCTGGGGGTGCAGTTCTGCAGGACCTGGCTTTGGCCATGGGAGCTGCCCTGGCCTGCTAGGGGACAGGGACCCTCTACCCCACCTCTGCCCTCCTGTCCCCTCTCTTAAATGAGAAATTGTTTGGGCTAAGGGAGCTGCTCTAGCTGAAAACCAGCCTCGCAAATAAGTTAATTATTTTTCAGCTGGGTCAGCTCCTGAAGCCATTCCTTGTGAAGTACCAAAAAAAACAGTCCCAGGGTGGGAGAGGGCAGAAAACAAGTCAGCAGAGCTGGAGGGGGGTGATGGGCTTGAGAATAGATACGGATGATCCAGCTGCAGCCCTGCTTTTGAGAGGGTCAAGCTATAGCAGAATTGCTTCTTATCTACTTGTTGTCTTCCCTCTGCCTGCCACTCTGGGTTTGTTTTTCCGAGTTAATAATTAGCGCAGTGACTCTAGGAGAGAGCAAAACATGGCTGTCTCTGTTGAGATGGCTTCTAACAAGCCTTTGCTGCATGTAACCACACGCACCGACATGGGACTTATCCATGAACACTAGTATAGAGCTGGCTGAAGGCTAAAGTTACATTTTCCTACCTAACACACAAAATAAGCACATATGAAGGACATCTCTACCCGCTCTGTCCTAAAAAGCTGGCATTCAGCAGTTTTTTCAGAGTCACAGATTATACCCTGAGGTCGTTTGTGCAAACACAACCTCCCTCTTCAGGACACTCAATCTCTGAGGGAAGTGTCACTTATTAACTTCTCCTTTGGCATTTCCCAGGGTCCGTTTGCCTCCAGCGGCTCCTGAGGCACCACAAACGGGCTCAATTTGACAGGTAAGTGTGGGTGAGTGGTTTGCAGTGAGGACATCCCATGTCACCTGCCTAGCATCACCCACCAGCCTAAGACATCCACTGCTGGAAGCTGCACTTCTTGTCTAGGAGATGCTGTCCATCAGGCACTCACAGTCTGGTCTGTGATCTTCAGTGGATCCAGTTGCCACTGTGCTTTCTTCCCATGTGCGTGTAGCACATATCAAGGTCAAGGCATGAGCTGCAGGGAGGGAGCCCCATGGAGCCCTTGGTAATTTTCACATAGGAACAATTCGATTTAGTGCTTTCTCCTGAGGATGAGCTGCATATTCAGTGCTGGGGGAGAAATGGGAAATACTGCCCTGAGCTAGCACAGAAGTTGCCAAAAAGCATGCAGAAACATAGGATCATAGGATCATAGAATATCCTGAATTGGAAGGACCCACAAGGATCATCAAGTCCAACTCCTGGCTCCACACAGGACCACGCAAAAATCAGTCCATGTGTCTGAGAGCATTGTCCAAACGTTTCTTGTACTCCATAGGCTTGGTGCTGTGCTTTCCCTCACATGGCTGCTGCTTCTCCCTTCTGTCCTCTTCAAAAGAACATAAGAAAACAGCTGTGTACATTAAATTGTTGGCCACAACACACACTATGCTGCTGTTTTTGTAAATAAAAGCTGGTTTTGTAACTTGCAATTTTGCTGCATGCTTAAGGAACTGAATAAGGAGTTTTGCCTTGTGTGTGGTTAGTAAGAAGGTAAGCCTTAAACCCATCAGTAAAAAGCCTGAAGTTTTTACCAATAGCCCTGGGGTTCGAAGTAAAATCTAATTAATCCATAAACCATAACTAATTGCTGGCCTCTACAAGGACTGGAGAGTTAAGCACATATTTCAGACATTTTCTGTTGGGATAGCTAACTCCTGCACTCAGAAGACATACCGTGAAAATGGACTTCTTCCCTCCTCTGAAACTGTTCTGCACCAATGTTTCATTTAATTGCTCCTTGGAAATAATCAATAAAAGAGAGGAGCTGTTGCTGGGGGAATGACGGCAAGTGCCCCGATGAAAATATTAGTGTGGAAGATGTTCCTAGTGCTACGGAGGTAGTACCCAGGGAACTTCTTGGCCTGCACCGTCTTCCAGGGTGACTTCCCATTTCCCTGTGCAGGAGCTTGTGAAGGGCAGGTTCATGGATGCACCTCTGCGCAGGACTCCCAAACTGCAGAGGTGGCCTCCCACAGGATGAGCTCCAGGACCCATGGGCACTGCTTGGTGGCCCTGGTGGTGCTGAGCACCCTTCGCATGCATCAACATCACTGCAGAAACTCTCTGATCCTTCCTTCAAAGGCTTCGGTAGCTTGCCGTCCGCCCCCCAGCTTCTACTTGTCCATCACAGGGGGATGTGGGTGGCTCTCAGGGGGCAGACAGACGGCTTCCCAGCACAAAGGCCACCCACAGCTCCCTTGTAGTCAAAGAAAAAAGCTGCAAGAGCTCGTGAGCTTGGCGACTCTAAATACGTAGTCCCCCACTACACACACACTGTCCTTGGGAGTGGCAGAAATGTTACAGCTGATTTAAAAGAGTGTTTTAAAAGCAAAGACTGTAGCAGCCAAAAAAATAAAAGTGATTTCAAATGGCTAAAATTTTGGCAGTGCTCAAGGCCCTGCCTGTGGTGTCACAGGAACCCTGTGGCATAGCCCATGCAAGGGAGGTTTGCTGCACGAGAGCCCAAGCAATAGCTGCTTCCCTTGTTGGCTATCAGTATGTGTTAGATACCTTCCTGAAATAACACTCATGTCTACATGGGGTGGAAAAGGTATTTCACGAGTATATCACAGATCAATCGGTCCGTCCATCCATCAGTCTCTCCCAAATGAGGTCTGAACACTCCTGGCTGCCTTCAGCCAAAGGAGGGCTCCAAAGTTCCCACAGATCTCATGTGGCTCTCTGACCAGATACAGAAGGAAACCCAAATTAGCTCAGGGAGACACACAGAAAATATGGGTTCAAGTTCATGGACAGGTAAGCAGGGAACAAATGGTCTTGGGGCAGGTAGAGATGGAAGAGAAAAACCTTTCTGTCTAACAGTCAGCCCTGTGCTATAAGCACAAGACAATACTTCCTTCTCTGTTTCCTTCTGTGAAAGATTGAAACTATTTTGAAATAAAGCCTCTGGTGGTTTTTCTTTTCTTGTCTTCGTTTTAGATGGCGTATTATCTTTATTGGTTGCAGGAAATACAATAAATTAGGGGATTCTAACATTTATAAGTAGGAGTGCTATTTATACAACATTAATAAACGTATTTCTTTAGCATCTCAGAAATGCATTAGTTCTGTTTTTAGAATATTAACCAAAATTTTGAAATAAGTTTAGCACCTCACCTTTAATCAATAAACCTCCTCTTATTTCTTCTCTCTCGGGTATTTCACTGCCCCAGCATCAGCAGCCACACCGCAGGGAAGTTCATATGAACTCCAAATCCTATTTTAGGCTCTATCCTGATACCCTTTGTTGCTAACAGCAGCTAATTGCCTGTACCTAAATAATAGAAAGCATCATATTACAAGCTTCATTTGATACTAAATATTTAAAGGACTCAGAATGATGTAACCTGTTTTCCCCCAACATACATCTGCAAGCCATCTTTGTGGAAGACAAGTACACGTAATGTACACGTGTCCCAGGAAACACACGCCAATGACAGTGTTTCAGGAATGGATACTCAAGAAGCTTCCTTGACAGAAAACCTGCTGCAAATAATACACTCCCTCCCTTCTGAGGGAGCATGCTTCTCTTGACGAACAGTGAGGACATTAAACTGAACCATGTCCTGGCGTCCCTACACAATGTTCCTACTGGAGACCGCCTGAGATGTGAACAAGCCACACAACCAGGAGGTAGGGAGCTTGCTTAAGGACCCTGGAAGTCACATCTATGAATGAATTTGCCACACGGCTGTATTTGTGCATGAGTGATTTATAGCTCTTGTTCCACAGAGCTATGATAGCTTTTTAATAGGAAAACCAGGTACTGGTGCTATACCCAGTGGTTTTGTTATGCTCAAGAGGTATGTGGGGGAGAACAAAAGGGAAAGTTTACTGAGTATTTAAAAAAGCAGGGAAGAGGCAGGCAAATTCAAAACTACTGCACACAGAAATAGCTTCCCTGAAATTTCTGCTTTCTTCTTGATAAACAAAGTCCAGAATCACATTAACCCGTTTTGTGCCTGGCTGTCTCTGGGGTGGCACTGACAAAACCTTTTACTGGTGCAATGAGGATTTAGGAGTCATCTGAAAACATGACCCCATCATCTTGCAGTTATGCAGAGGGATTTTGTTGCAAAGATCAAATGAGGTAAAGTGCAAAAGCATGAAAGGAACTGTTAGTTACTTTAAGGATTTGTAAACTTCGTTATTCTGCAATTTTAATATTTATCAGCCTACCTACAAGGCAATGACAAAGAATAACACCTTAAGCAACAGATGCCGTGTTCTTTGTCTTGCTGAATAAATTTGACACCAGTTTTTCTAGGCAGAAAAGTCTAAAAATCACTTTATTACTATGGATCCTGAGCTGCTGTCCAGTTATCAGTCTGCAAAGCTCTTCAAGTGCTTCACCACTGGTCCACTGACACCACTGGGTTGTGGACAAAAATAGCACCTTAAAAAGGCCCCATTAACCACAGTCCTTTCACCTTGCACTTAAAGCTCAGAAGTGCTCTCTTTCCCCCAGGGCATGACCTGAAGTGTAAGGTGTGTTTTCAGATCTATCAAACAGGTTCATCATGGGCTTGGTGCCAAGCCTACTGCAAACATCTCAAAGAAACCTCTGCTGATTTTGGAGGTCTTCAGAATAGCTGCCATATGAAAAAAATAAATAAATAAATCAGAAAGGTAGGAGGAAGAAACAGTACTTACAAGAACTGTGAGATCAACAACAGAAATGCTCAAGCTGAAGCTGTAAGCTTGGTAGTCTGTTTGCATGGCTGTGCTGAACTTAGCAAAGGTCCCTACAACTCCAAGCAATATACTCTAGAGGCACAGAAATCTGATCAGCAAATACTTTTGTTTGTACCCGTGTGAATTCTTATCTGCGGGACTCACCTGGATGCCCAAGAGCTCAGTTCCCATCTGAACTCACTGACTCTATTCCTGTTCTTATAACTCGAACAGCTGGACACTGTTGAGGAGCAACTCATTCCCCTATTTCAAATCTCTATTTTAAGGTAAGGAGAATTGGAGTTCCCTATCAGCCTGCACTGGTGACAAACAGCTTGGATAACGAACACAGATGAGATGTGCAACCTGAAGAGGGCTAATGTTACACAAGGGAAATCCCACCCTGTAGCAATCATCCACCTTTTAGCTCACTCAGGGTTTATAGGCAAATCAGCAGCCCTTGCAAAGGAACAGCCTTTGACGGGAGAACATAAAGTCACTGGCAATCCTCTTGTCACCTTGGTGTTTTGCTGGTTGCTTTGTACTTATGTGTTCCTTGCTATACAGTGACCTCACAAACAAAGTCAGCACTCCATGGCAATCTTGTTCAAAAAGTACATATATTTAATAATGATAACAAATACATTTTTTCCCCTGGAATTTCCACTACTGTATTTCAATAAGTCCCCTACATGGTCACTGCAGTTTGACTGTACATAGCTACTGTCTAAGCTGGATACATGTTTATGTTTTAGCAGTGTAGTACTCATATATTCTCTATAAATATAATAAAAGATTTAACATTTCTGTTTTCATTCTGATTCTTACATATATTTACTGGGTTTTCACAAAAAATACATGTCTCTTTCCTGCCTCCCCCAACCTTTTATTGGGTTCCAAATAAACCTGAGTTTGTAATTCAAGTCAGTATCTGCCATCAGGTACACGAGCCTGATGCACACACACGACGGTGTTTCAGTTCTCCTTGCTCACTAGCTTTGCAGCGCAAACATGTTCTTAGTGTGAAAGAAAAGAAAATGGTTTGATGTTTCTAAACAAAAGGAAGAGTGAAAATGGACCCCTGGGATACACGGATGTTCTGTACAGATAGAAGATAGCAACTTTCAATCTCAAGATGAGCAAAAGTATTTCAGGGCTTTCTTAATAAGTTAGGATTTCTATGTATATAATTTTAGAGCTGCCTTGACTACCAGAGAGGCGTGTGTCCTCACATCCCTGAAGAGTACAGTAGGAAGCATGCAGGCTCCCCTGTACAACCCGACAGGCTGCTTCGAAGCTGAGGTGAAGGTCCCATCTGCAGGGATGAGCATTCATGCTCTGCTGGTTTTTCCAGCAAGCACTCAAAATACTGAACAGTCCAATTATCTGTGCTGTTAGCATTTGGACTGATTTTTATTTATTTTTTTTTCCTGCAGATTTTGGTGTTTAGCCTAAGCTATACTGAAAATGAGGAATATGCACTCAGCTATGTATGGGCTCTGCTGGGGACCCCTTCACCACCTCTGGTCGCCCTCCTCCCCAGTCCTTTTGCACCTCATGAAACTGGAAGGAAAGCTTTTCAGACAAGGGAATCTCTTCATATTTGTACAGAAACCAAAGCAGCAGGGCTCCCTAGTTATTTGCAGTAACACTGATAAAAATAGGGCGCGGGTTCCTACTGATGCAAAATCCCGATATTCCAGTAAAGACCCCAGTAAGAGGGCAATGCTTCTGCTGCCTCATTTGTGGAATGGCATGAGGTGGGTGGGCAGCAGTGGGGTACCCAGCAGGGAACCAGGTTAGTACAAGCTTTGCTGAGATGTCCCATATACACGAACACATATGCAAGCACAGTACAGACAAAATAAAAGCGTAGTCTTTGGCTAAACCTTCTAGTTTATAGGAAATGGTGAGAACACAAAAACAGAACCAAAAAATATTGCCAACCTCTCAAATGTATCATTTACTTAGAAAAACAAGACCAGTATGCAGAACATGTTGCCTTGTAAGAAACTTGATCTTCACAGCTCATAATGATACCAAATTTTTGGTAGCCACTGCATTACCAATCTTGCAGTATAAAACGGCATTGGTACAGGTTCATGTGTCCTTTGTTAGTCTCCTTAATTCACTGCAGTCTCTCAGAAAAGCCTTCAGGTATGTCCAGTGCTCTGTTGCTGTAACAGGGGCTAATGCAATCCTGCACGCAGGAGTGGAACTACAAAAATTGGAGGTGACTGGGTTGTTTAAACACAGCGTGTTGCAATTGGTATTACTGCCTAAAGCATCCACTTGCAAACCCATTACAAGAAAGGAACGGGCCTTCAGTGCGGTAAATCGCCATGTGATGTACCATGTTTTTAAATAATCGTGTTTCTTCTGAATGACATCATTAAATCATTTTCCTTAGAAAAAAATGATTCCATTATTAGCTACTTTATGTATTTAACTAAGAGCTGCTTTGACTTCCAATATTCCCACTTTCTCTAAATGTTTAGATCACCCATGTCTTTATTCAAGCTTCTACCAACTTTATCTTCTTGGCAGTGCTTTTTAGCAAGTTGATTTTGGGAACAGCATCTCGAGTTTTTGCACTTGTCGGGCCACGTGAGCAATGCCTGTAAGAGCACAACATACTGTGTGGCACAGGCAGGTGGAGCACGGACAGTCTTACCACCGGTCCTGATGGGACCAGCGCTCATGGCACCACACCTTGATGAATCAAATCATCAATGCTCGTCGTTCTTCCAACCTACTTACTGCAATACTAGATCACAGCAGCGAAAACACAGACTGACATGGCTCTTTCAAGACATGTTTTACTGTACAGTCAGATGCCAAATGCTAATATTTCTTAACAGCCCAAGCAGAGCCCTCTTCTTTCAACTTTATTACGTAGGACAACCCCTTCCTTACAAGCAGATTTTCTACGCTGGACAACTGTAGTGTATTACATAGCGACGGTAACATGCCTGTGGCTTTCCCCTCTTTTTAACAATTAGAAAGGCTAGGTCCCAGACAACAGCAGTACAAATCCTGGCCTGCCAGATTAACACTGGCCGCTGACAGCGTCTGCAGCATTGAAGGTGATCTGCGTGGGGCTCATCTGCTGCAGCTGAGGCATCCGTGCTTCCAGCGGCTTGTCGCTCGCCGACTGCATCGTCTGGTTCCTCTTCCGCAGCATCTGTCCGATCCCCATCATGGGGAACCTGCCCCTGCTTTTAACACAGTTAGGGCTGCCCAAGGGGTTGTTGGAAAAGAGCTGAGTGGGGGACACGGCTTCTTCCTTCGCGGGATATGCTTTTTCCTCATACGTGAAAGAGACTTGGGTGGGGTGGACGGGGGACGTACTTCCTGGCTGAAAAAGCGGGGACAGTGTCCTTTCACTTGAGCTTTTGTAAGGGAAATTCATGGGCGAGCCTAAAATCTTGTACTGGTGGGAGGGGGAAACCTGGTCTGTTTGGTCCTCTCTGTCGACGGACTCGAAGGAGTGCACGATATTCAGGATGAGAGGAGAGTCCTTGGCCCGGCCCCCAGCCCGGGCTGGCTCCTGCTGTGGGGAATCCTGCCTCTTCAGGAGCCGCGGGGTCCTGGGCAGCGGCGGCTGGACCTCCAGGTACTCCAGGGAGCTGGACGTGACGCAGCCCGTCTTGGTTGCCACGGGCTCATGGAAGGGGCTTAACCCGCTGGTGGAGTCTACAAAGCAACCAGAAAAGGAACCAGAAGAGCAAATGGCAATCAATGGCACTGCCTTCTCTGCCTGGTGGCAGACAGCATCGGACATCATCTCTAACAAATTTGCATGACAAATGTTCCAGCTAAAACAAACGGAGTTAGGGATACACTCAACGCGGCGCTGAAGAACCTGATCCTTGTTTGATACTCACACTGTTGTTTCATGGGTAATTTATCTGCCACTTTCCTCAAATGCAGGAAGGGCGCTTAAAGTGAGTAAGACAAGGACATGAAAAAGAAAACCACTGATGTGTCGTCAGCTGTTTGTAATAATTATATCCTCTAAGGCAATGCCTGAGAAATCTCACATTTCTCCTTTGCACGGTTTTAGCTGGGTCTGTGTACTGTATTCACTGACATACCTACAGACATAGGGAACAACAGTGAGTTAATTCCTAATGTCTCTACTTGCATTTTGGAAGAAAATCTGTTCTTGGTTTCCTACATGTAAATACGGAGTAACTGCATTGGCCAGACTCAGGCTGTTACAGTTGGAACAGATTTGCTGCACTGACTTCAGCGAGAATCTTCCCCAAGCAAGGACCGAATATAAATGGAACAATCTTTTCAGAATTTGGCCCAATAATACAAAACAGCCCATGGAGAAGATCTACTCAGTTTCTACAGAATGTTGGCACTCACGCCAAGCTAGTTGCAAGGAAAAAAAAAAAAAAGCGCACCACATTTTGCTGCGTTTAGGAAAAGCTAGCCAAGTAGTCTGCTTTGCTAGATTCCCCCTGATGGAAAGAATAGAAGACTGGCAGTTCATCACTGTCCATGATTTCTCCCACCCTCACACGAAGAAAATTACTGAGGTCTGCAGCCCTCGGGTCATAGCCACAAATCTCACATGTATGTCTTTTGAAAGGGATGGTTCTGGCAGAGGCTGAGACCTGAATGGGTGTATGGGGTGAAATCACGTGCGTTGAGAGTAGCTTGGGAAAAGCAGGCCGGGATTAATCTGACTAGTCTCTTTCCAAAACTGGTCAAAATTATTTGGCCGCTTGATTTAACAAGCGTCAAAACACAGTTTCCATAAGCAAATAAATGCTCTAGTGGAGATCTGGGTGATTTTCATGTTTAAGTTCAAAAAAGCAAGGAGAAGCCTAGAGAGGAAAAAATATCAACTGCTTATTGCCTGCTGTGCCTCACTCCCAAAAGTAGTGACAAATTCTGAAAAAAAGGTATTTTTTTTACTTTTTCACAAAAAGCATGTCCTATTTGTGACCAGCTCTACAGGTTGCTGCTGCCTTACAGCAGAGGTGCCCGTGCTGCCAGAGGAACACCATTCTGACACTTCACGTTGAAAGCATCAAGTGGTAACTTATGAAGTTATGAGAAAGACCATGAAAGCACCCTAAGCCAATGCCCTAAATAACCGCCTAACACCACAATCAGCATTTTAAGTCACCATATTTGTCTGTGCTGGTCTTTAGTTACCCTCCTTGTTCAACAGCCAGCTACGTCACCTTGCTGCTCCCCTCCACGTCCTGCCCACATATGCGCTCCTGCAGCCCCATTGTCCCTGCTGTCTGCTCTTTCCCCCTCCTCCTTTGTCCTGCCATCCTCAGAGCAGGTCCCACCCAACACTCCCCAGGCTGCCTCCTCCCCTGCATTATTAATGCTTTCCCTTCTACATCTGTCTCATCTTTTCCTGTTAATGCTTTTCCTCCTCCTTTCACTGCTTGAAATACACAATGGTTGGCAGACCCTGCCACTTTTCCTCTTGGCTGCTCATCTCCCCTCCCTCCATCATCAGCTGCTGCCACTGCTTCTCACAGGAGGCCACGGGTACCAGAGCTCTCCTCAGGGTCAGCAATTTCTTTCTGTGCTGCCCCTTATTCCTCTCTGAGCAAAACACATTTGTTGGCAGAAAGAAGCTCCCTATCAGCTTTGGTTTGTCAGTGAGCAGCCCAGCACTGATCTGGGGTGGGTGTTGATGCTTTCAAAGTGCCAGTGTGAAGTACAGATGATTTTGTACAAGCACATAAAAATAGGAAAGGATTTTTTTTTTTTTTTTAAATGCAGTGGAAATTCTGTCACATAAAAAGAGAAGTAAAAGTGAGGATTCATGACTGCTGAACATTGTCATGGTTTCCTCAGGATGTTTTGTTCAAAGTTTGACTACATTATTCCATCCCCGTTCACATCACCACCTCCAGAGCAGGCAGCGAACGCAAGCACACGACTGTTTACTAACAACCATATGCCACGTAAGACACTCGTATTGGTACAGGCAGACCCATTCACAGGATGGCACATGCGCACAGAGACACGCTGGCATTTCTCTCACTGACCTTTCTCTGCACCTCCAGCCTTGGTAACTTTTCGGTCCCTCAGCAGAGCCTTGGTGTTCTGTATCTGTGAGATAAGACAGGAAGAAGGCTGTCTATATGAAACTGGACTTTTCTCAGCTTTCTTTGGGAGCTGACGGTGAAGAATCTCCCCTTTCTTTTCTTGCTCTTTGAGTTTTTTGTCCTTTAGGTTGTAAAACAAACAAGAACAATTTGGTTTACTTAAAGAAGTTTCAATGTCCTAAACCCCCCAGAGCTATAAGCACGCCACTTACTGAAGTCAGATTGAAAACAATATCTTTACAAGGCACTCGTACAGGTTACTCAAAATAACTGCATCTTCCACATCACATTTTCCTCTGACCCGTTTGACATGGTGTCAGGGTTCCCATCTGCGCTGATACGCAGAGGAAAAGGTGCTTTCAGAAAATTAAGGAAAATGGACAGCTTTCTGTTCAGAGGCCATTTGTCCTAGGAGACCTCATTCAACCAAGTAGATGCAGATTTGCGCTCTTTCAGATCTGAAATATGCCTGCCCATTTAAACACACAAAAAAGGTCTTTGATTTCTGTTTATTGCACTTCTCTGATATTTCAAAAGGTGAGCTGCAAAGCTTTAAAGAAGTTTAAACTCTCTGAGTCATTCATCTCCTCTCTGGGCAAGATCTGGAGGAACATGGCCTTTGCTGTGCATCCACAGGCTCTGATTCTACGTGGGGTTGCAAACATGGACATCCGAAAACATATTTTTGATGTCCAGTGATGACAGAGAAAAAACAATACTCAGGCTCCAGCTTCTGAAGAGTTGTTTTACAGTAAAAATGCACTGTATCTTTTCAACAGGAATCGCTAGGTTCTCTGTAATACTCCTTATTGGCCACCGATTTCAGAGGCAGCCAAAGTTATTATTTTACTTCTAAAACTCAGGCATCCAATTTATGGCTTGTATCTTGCTATCACTCAAAGACTTCAAGAAATTCCCACTTCTCTTGAAGAAACTTGTGTGCTTTTTGGTTTTAGATGTGAATCTCAAAGAAGCGGGGCTTTTGTTTTGGTTGCTTTGGGGTTGTTTCTTTAGAGGGGCATCTCTAAGATGCAAAGTAATGTGCATAAATGTGAGGGAGGAAAATAAAGATGTACAAGACATTTTGCTTGTTTGTTTGTTTGTTTTGTCCTCTAAACAACTCTGGAAACATGTTAAGACGCATAAGACGAAAATAACTGGGCAGCACACATTTTGATCGTTGCCACGTCAGACAGAACTGGGCCCACTGCACAGATGGTGTCTGGGCACTGCTGGGCTCATTGATCTTTGAATTTTCGGACGTTACAGAGTCAGAAGGAAGAGCTTCAGGAAATCACAGACTAAGACTTTAGTTTTATTACAGAAGCTGTGAAGTGACTGGGGAGAGAGAGAGAACCAGGGACCCTCTGGGCACTCCTTCCCATCTTCCTCCCCTCCGTGTACAGCCACACACCCATTTTTTCCCCAGCCTTCTCTCCACACATCCCTTATTCCCTCCAGTTTATTTTCCTTTAGCCATCTAAAGCTGGCTAACTCTTCCACAGAAACTAACTGACACTTTCTGGAGCTGTCATCGCTTCCCTTGTGTTATCCCTCCTTGTTCACCTGGTGTCTTCCCCCTTGCCTTTAGGGGCTGTAACCACGTCAGGCATGGAGCATTTATTCCTCCCTGCCTGTGCTATGCCTGGAACAATGCAATGTCTGATCAGTCCCAGACGCTATCTTGGCGAGCACAGTCACTATTGATGACAATGAAATAATAACAGCCGTAATAACAACAATAGCAGTAATAACAATAATGCTGTGTGAATAACCGTCTATGACAATAAAGCCAGTGGGAGCTGTGCATTTAATTCTGAGCCCACCAAACTATTTTTTTTGCTTTCAAGGCTGTAAAACTCTGCTGCCCAGTTCAGCAGAGACTGGGTTCTACCAGCTATCTTTTTTTTTAAAGGTACTTGTGAGGGTGAGACCAAGTGGTGACTTTATAAAGCCTACAGGAGCCAATCACGATTGTTTAAGGGCTTTTTGCTATTTTGGATGGGTGAGGATAGAATTTGCATTTTGGCTGCTGCAGCATCTGTCAGAACGCAGGATGTTGCAGCGCTGCGATCATTTTAGCCTAATGGTGTGAGAGCCAAGCCCGAACTCCTCACTGCTCTCCTCTCAAACACGTGCCACGTGCCCCTGGCTTCGCTTTCACACTGCTGTAATGTTTTATAAGCAGCAGGAACACAGTTGTACTGTACAATTAAAGCGCCGATGAAAAAGCAAATGCACACATCCAGCATTAGCAATGAATTACTTTACCCTGGATGAATGTTGTAAATAGCCTTATTTTTAAAATTTACCAAGACTGCTTCTCTTTGATGATAGTGGTGGGAGGGGAAACGGCCAAAATCCTGAACTCCCAAGGTGCTGCGTGCTATTATATTTTAAAAAGGAAAGGAAGTGTTCCTTCAGGGGAGTTATAAAAGTTCACTCCTCCCCGTGCTGTACGCAGCCGTGCAATGGCATGCTGTTGCACAATGAAAGAGTTGTGCCGGTATGTTATACTTGAATAGGTTCGGCATTACATCAGCCTCTGCTATTTCCTGTCCTGACCTCGACCCTAAAATCTATCCTAGGCCCGGCAACGAACTTGGAAGGAAGATAATGGGTATTTGCCTTGGCCTTGCCTAATACTGTGATAGGACAATGACACGAATTCTTATAATTACAAATTCCTCCAGCCTGAGCCCACCAGCTACTTGGAGGGCAGCAGATACCCCAGTACCTGTCCCCTGGCTTTGCTGCAGGGATGGCTGCTCATCACCTGAGCCCTCTGCAACAAAAAAAAGAGGCAGACAGACAGACAGACAGACTGCTGTCTCCCTCTGTACTTCTACACTGCCCAAGTGCTCTGAGTGCTCAAGTGAAGCCAGCCTGCAAAAACACCCATCTGCTTCACCCTGACTGCAAGTCTCCTCACTCTCAGCCCCAGCTCACTGTTGCAACCATGCCAATTTAGGAAACTGAAGGGAAAAGAGGGTCTGGGCATGTCTGCTGCACGCGTGCTGTGCTGCCTGCCCCAGCAACAGACGGCGCTGCTGGCAGGCAGCCCCCGGCCCCTGGAAAGTCCTCATTTCACATGATGGGAGTGAGGTGGGAGAAATTCAGTCAGCTGCTTCTGCTGAACCCGACCACCTCTCTCCATGGCATTTCCATGGCAACACACAGCGACACTTCCTTTACATTATCTGCCCAGGGACCAGTACCTCCCAGTTCCAGTCTGGAAACAGGGGATAGTAAGGGGACCCTACCTACAGCCCACAGATTTCTCCGAGCTTATGAATTCTGCATCTCTGGGTCCCAAAGGCACCCACTGCTCCCAGCAGCACGATCCAGACACTTCCATGGCTGGGTTCCCGTCCCCCTGGAGGCATTTTAGAAGAAACATCTCCCACAATTACAAGTGGCAGGAGCATCTCAGGGTCTGTGTTCACCCAAGCGTGCTGTTTTAACCACCCTGGTACAGCAAGTGTGATGCAATCCCCACATGTAAACACAGCTAAAGTGATATAAACACGCTTTATATTCAGCTATGCCCATGAAGAAAGATATTATACTGTATTATTATCACAGTGTCTGCACTGCGATTGCTTCAAGGTAACTATTTCAGGAAAGAAAGGACACCCCCTCATCCCCTAAATAGCTACACTGGGACTAACTCTGAATGCAGGAAGGGCTTCGGAGGGAGCCTTTATCCCTAACTGTGCATACAAACAAAACTGGGGTCATACAGTGACACCATCATTAGTTTTCAATGATTCTTACGGAAGTCAAACATCAGCTCCCTTCCAGGGGCGTGGGGATTTCAGGAAGAGCACAAAAACAGAGCATGCATCTCTCTCCTGGCTATGTGCAGGTGCCCTGACAAGCCTTGCTGCAGAACTGCCTGTATGTGGCATGGATGCAGACACAGTGAGCCAGCCATGCAAGTGAATTGCCACAGAGTGTTTTGAAATATGAGATTCAATGAGCCTACCCACTGCTGACACACGTTAAGTAAGGTGGTTCTGATTTATGTAAGGAAAGAATAAGTACTTTGCCCTGATATTTCCATCTGGCTTGCAATTCAGCTTTTCTATTAAATTTGCAAGCAGTCTTTAAAATAAACAAACCAGGCCATAATACAAATCTGTTCCTGCAGTTAGATCATCAATCCAACACTGAAGAGTAGCTTTAGAAGCAGGTAAACTCTTCAGGAATACTGTTATTTATGTTGTTAGATAGGACTTGCACAGTTCACGCAACCCTTGTAATTTTAGTGCTCAGCAAAGAAACAGCCAAAGAAGAAAAATCCACGCAGGGGAAGCTTCTTATTATCTGTTATGTACTCCTCTAATGTAAATTACCTCCTCTATGGCAGGCAAAAAGACTGGAGACAGACAGAGTGAAAGGTAATCTGGTCAAATCTTTCCTCTGGCCAAGGGAAGTGCCTCACAACACAGTGGGCTAGTTCTGCATCAGTTCTGCTGAGAAGCAAAAATTTCACCCCAAAAGAATCACAGAATAGTCTAGGTTGGAAGAGACCTCCAAGATTACCAAGTCCAACAAAGAGTTTAGTACTAGTACAGTTTTACATTTTCTAGGAGTCAAGTCAGGACATTGCACTCTGCTACGCAGATCTGTGGCAAGTCACAGGGGAGAAGGAACCCCGGCAGTCACACAGCTCTCTGCCCTGCACCACCAAGGTCTTTAGACTTGAGGCAATGCAATTATACTCTTCTTCAGCAACTCATAATGAAACTAAGGAGCCCCCTGAAGAAGTTTGTGTTATTTTGCTAAACAGAGCATTTAGTTTCCTCATGAAAGCTGAAAGTTGTCTTTAAACCTCCCCCTAAGGGGCTGCTGTTTGTTCCTTCAAAAAGAAATGGAGAGAATTGCCCTGTGCAGGCAAGACCACAGATCTCTCTTTTCCTTCACAGCTCCAGAAATTCATTGTCTTAATCCCAACAGCTGGGGATCCTCAACTTCAGCCTGCTTTCAAAGTACCTTAAGAAGCTTTAATGAGCTTTACCTCATAGGAGTCTTTATTTGCCTTGTACTTTTCTATCTGGTATAGCTGGTTCTTGTGGCAAATGTTATCCTGGCCTTCAGACTTCTGTGGAGAGAGAAGCATGGAAAATTAAAGTATATAAGACAATTAATGAAAGCTAACGTTTAGCTACTGCTTAATGGACCACATCCACTCTTGGTGTTCAGTAGAGTCTCATCAACTTACGGATGTGGTGAATTTGGTCCATTACATTTTAAATATCATCGACAGCATCATCATTAAAACACGCTTGCTAAAAGAACTGAGAAGAGAAAAACTAACGTGCTGTTGGAGATAATTTCTCAAAGAAAAAAACATGCTAAAAAGAAAACTCCATACACAGAATCATAGAATGGGTTGGGTTGGAAGGGACCTTAAAGATCATCTAATTCCAACCCCTTCTAATAGACCAGGTTGCTCAAACAGTATACAACCCACCCTACTGACTACAGAAGTCATGCTGGAGCCTACAGACTCTTAACTGTTTAAGACTTCTTTCCAGACCACAGATAACTGTGTGGAGAAATAGCCATGGGTGCAGCTTGTCTTGGTGCTCTTTGCCCATCCTAACCCTTGAGCAAGTGCCATGCACAATGTGGCTTGGGAGCTCAGCTCCCCGAGATGTACCAGACAGGATGGTGTGGTAAGGTGAAAGCTCCCTTTCAGCCATGAGCAGAACACTCCTGCTGCAGAGGGAGGGACGCACAGGACACTGCAGCCTGGTGGCTCTCAGGCATGCCCCTCCAGGGCCTGGGCACAAGTGGGCTCCCAGCTGCATGAGCTTGGCAGGTGTGCAGCACTAGCACTGCCACTGGATTTTAAGGAGAGTAGCACTAAAGAAGAGAGAAAATGACCTGGGAGAACACTTGCAAAGTCAAGCGGGCCAGACTGCATGCCATGCTAGATACAGCCTGCACAACAGCCTACCTTGGGGTGGCAACTGTACCATTAGTTTTTTATGGAAAGATCTTCAAACTCATGAAATCATGAGACATCAAGCCTATAAGCAATTACCTATAAGCAACCTGGGGAATTATCATTGGAAATAATGCTTTTAGTTTGAAGGAATAAAAACTCAGGCAATGCCTTGAGATCAAATGCCAGAGAGCAGGGAAACTTTAAGCACTTTTTTACCCTCTCACCTGCTTGTCCAAAGAATCAACACCAAGCAGTACTTACCCTAAGGCTTGCCAAATAGCGCTCCAGCTTCTTATTAAGCAGAAAGTAGATGGCAAGCGTGTGACTTGCCCTGTTTGAGAGCACAGTGTTGATGACATCACTGTTCTTGTAGCCGAGCTTCTCAGTCATATGGAGCAGCACACTTTGACTGAGGTCCTCCAGGTGGATTCTGCAGAACGAGAGAGGAAGAACATTGCTTGCACTGTCCTCCCAGTGAAAGAGCCTTGTTAGCAATGGCAGAGAAGAGACCTGAAAGGCTCAGTAACATGGCTGTGACGAGAAACGCAGACTACTTGGGAACCATGCACACACTGTGGTAGCTGAACAAACCAAGCTGAAGTGACCTCACATCCTACCACAAATGAAATGGCACTGCAATGCCCAGTTTATCACCCTAGATCTGACCAGTGAAGACCATCAAGATCATCCACCGGGTTTTGAAGGAAAAGATGTAAAATCCAACTTAGGTGGCTACCTTTTCCTTTCTGAAACAACTCTTTAAAAGACACTGCAGTGTTCAGCTTCACCCCTCACCTTTTGCATAATACTTATGCACTAGGTAGCTAGAGCATTTCGCCCCAGGGAAAGGTGACACACAAGGAGGGTTATTACAGCAGCTCTCAAAATGGTAAAACTGCTGCAATTCTCATATTGGTTAGAAGCAGAAATACAACATGAGTTTATGGACGCGCTTTTCTGTAAAGTCCATGATAGACTTAGCCAAGGTAAGAAATGCAGTACAGCAGGCTGTGGAAATAGCAAAGCACTTTCACAGTGTAAGTTAAAAACAATTTTTCCAAAGAACTCTACTCCTATTTAGACATATAAATATGCTGGCCAGATTCCCAGATGTACCTGTCAACTCCCATCCATCTCCAAAGAAATGCTGGATTTTGTCTGCTTTCTAAAGGTTATCCTTTGCACGCAATATCAAGCCTAATATTTGGCTAAGGCAACTAAAGGAAGCTTAGATTATGAGCTTTTTTAAAACCTGCTTTCCCCCTTCAAAAGGATAATTCTCTACCTTTCTCACCCCTGCTCTTCTATACCGCTGTCCTGTACACCTGTGATGTGAGGAATGCCCAGAGAGCAGTCTGGGTCTGACATAAGGACTGAGACAAGATGAAAAACAGAGGCTGGAAAATCTCAAATGTTTTCCTTTATTCAGCATGCTAATGAACATTCATTCTGCAGTTAAAAAAAAAAAAAAAAGCTTGGGTGTTGTTTTTTTTTTTTAAGTTCATAATCAAAACTTATCTTGGCCATTGAACATTAAGACATTTGGACAGCAAAAAGAATTCAAGCAGTTTCTACTCGAAGTGCCCAGCAAAATGGGATATATTTGCTTGCCTCTTTAACAAAAACAAGCTCATAAAAAGCCTGAGAAAATATTTGCCTGAAAATGCATCTTCTGCTGTTCTTCTACCTTACCTTCATGTTCTCCCCTTTCCTACAATGTTGCTGCCTTGGAAACAATGGTGGTTACCTCAAAATGGTAGAAGAGGACTGCAAGAACAGAACATAGTTTCTTGTGTGTGCTATAAAAAGCATGATTAAGAGAGAAAGTGATTCCTAGCATATTTGGTAGTTGATTTTTCAGAACAGATAACATCTTACCCACATTTGCAAATGAACAGAAACTTGAAGAAACCCTGTTGAAGCTGACTCTAGCAGTACTTTTGCAGGAAAACGCAAAAGGAGGCAAGTCAGGTCTTTAAATATTTCAAACTTTGCAGTGTTTTCCCCATAAGGTTTTAGTAATGCTCTATAAATTCTAGGTAGGTCAAGCTTTGGGCATAAACTAATAAAACTAATTAATTTTTAATTAAATTAAAATAAAAAATATCAAAAAAATGAAGGGAAAGAAAGAATCATTATAGCTTTTATCCTTTACAGCTTCACTGACTTCATCACAAAACCTGTGTTCTGAAAGAAGTAGATATTTTTCTCTTATTTTCAAGTAGAAAAAATAAGAAAAACTATGGAATGAGAAAAAAAATGTAACTGATTTATTTAATAGTGATATCCTCCTCATATTGATACTCCCTTTAAAAGTGCCTTTAATAGAAAAGGATTATGATCATCACTATATCCACATATATGCATGAGCAAACATGTGCCCTCTCTGTAGTTCAGCACTGCATTTTCTTCCATTCTTACATTTCATTTGCCTGCCTTTAGGAGGGAACAATTAATGGGCACTCCATAAACAGCACTGCACTGCTATTCTACCTAATAGAGGTTGGCCTCTCTCGTAAATCTCTGACATAATTGCACCAGAGAGCAAGCTCTAAAGTGACACCTCCACCACAGCCTGTCTAAGGGCTGTTATCGTCAAGCTAAGAACTCAGAAACCAAGGCATGTAAATGTACCTAGAAATGCAAAAGAATTCTGAAATCACATTTAAGCCATATTTCTTTATTTCCTCTTCTGCAGCTAAGACAAACGCAGCAAGAGAATTAAATCACCCATGCAGCTCTCAGTTACACTTACATTCACTTAACAGATGCCACGTTTAGCAGATTGATTAGGCTCATTATGACAGTGATTTCATTAGCTTAACGACTCATTCAGTTTACACTTGTTTTCCCTTTCTTTACCATACAATGTTCATATGTACAGTGCACTTCGGTACAGTCCAAAGCACCATGGAAACTCAGATTTCCTTTTGTTGCACAGCACACTACTCAAATTAACTCAATTGCCCTTAAATTTCAGGCAGTAACGTTGAGATAACGAGTCTGTCTGTTCTCTATCTTATTTCCTGCAAAACAATCATTCTTACAGGCCATTTTTATACTCTGTCCACGTAGGTCTGAGGATCGCAGGCAGCCAGCCTCACAATTGTTTCAGTGGATGGCTCTAGTGATGGCACCCGTTGGAGAACAAGCATCCAAGCTGCTCAGCAGATACCCAGCCATATTTTGAGAGCGAGAGACATCATTCTCCTCAGGCTGAAGAAATGCATAGTCAAAGTCATTCTCTACAATGCTATACTTAAATTGCTAACTCAGGAAGGGAAATGCCTGCTGCTAAATGAGGGCACCTCAGATCCCTATACATATAGAGGGGACTTGGGTAGCAGACAGGACTGTGATCTATAAGCCAGCTGACAGTAATATTGAAAGGAAAGACCTCCAAAAATTCCTGAAGGCTATCCTGAGTTTTGGGACCCAATTTGATCTCCTGACCTCAGTTGTCAGCAGTATCAAGCGCTTCAGCAGTAAGAGACTAGCACTGTAGGCGCATCTCAACCCCACAAGGTTTGGACCTACAGCTCTGAAACATGACCTGTTCACCTGGCTAGCAGGTGACCAGAGGGGAGGGCAGGTGGGGAGGCAGTTTTGTGGCCTCAAGTGAATGCTCAAGCCTGTGTGTATGCATGGTCTGAGCTTGACTAGGCACTGAGTCTGTCAGGGCACCAACACAAAGAGATGGCCTAGTTGATGAACATGAAGTTGTGTTGGGTAGAGGACAATAGTTCAAGCATTCACACAAAGAGAGGTCATCTTGCCCCTGGTATATGCTACATCAGTGTGGTGGTTTTACCGTGCTAGGCAGTTGAACACCACAACCGCTCTCTCACTCCCCCTCCTCAGATGAGGAGGGGAAGAAGTAAAGGAAAGAACAACTCACGGGTTGAGATAAGGATGACTTAATTAAAAAGGGGAAATATATATATATATATATAATTAAGGAAATATTATTATTAATTAAACAATTCAACTAAAGGGAAAAAAGGGAAAGGGGAAAAGGGAGGGGGAAAGGGAATAACTAAACAAAACAAGTAAAGGCTATGTGGAAGTGCAGAGGAAAGAAATTACTCTCTACTTCCCACAAATGAGCGATGCTTGACCACGTCCTTGAAGCAGGGCCTCAACGCACGTAGCCAGTGTTCGGGAGGAGGACAGACGTTTTCGCAACGAGAGCCCACCCCTCCCCTCTTCTTCCTTTTTCCACCTTTTATTGCTGACATCATATGGTATGGAATATCCCTTTGGTTGGGTTAGGTCAGCTGCCCTGCTGATGTTTCTTTCTCACTTTTTGCCCACCCCCTAGGAGGGTCAGAGAGAGTCCTGATGCTGTGCCAGCACTTCTCAGCAGCAGACACAACACTGGTGTGATACCACTGCTGTTCTAGCTACAAGTGCAGAGCGCAGCACTGTATGGGCTGCTGCAGGGAAAGTTAACATCCCAGCCAGACCCAGTACAATCAGGTACCTGGCACTTGAATAAACTGTAGAGTGTTAGGCTCCCACCTATTCTAAGTGAGTTAGGAATTAAATTTTGGGGCACTATGAAATTTTAAGCACCAAAATCAAACTTTAAGTTGCTGTCTTTGCCTCAGTACTACTTTGGATCTTTGTGTGGGAGCTAGTAACTACTACAATGAATCCTCTGCAGGTAATAGATTGGGTGTGCTGAAGGGCTTTGATGCAGGAAGGAAGTTTTATCTGATCAAATATAGACATACATTTCTAAGTGAGTTGCCTGAGGCTCTATTTACATTCATGGGAGAGAAACTCAGATCTCCTGGGCACAATGTCATCCTACTACAGAATCAAAAAGAAGTCAGATGAATCGTTCTGTAAAATGTGCCCTTATTTCTCTCCATTGACTGTAATGAGAGCCCACGTTGACTTGCTCATGTGAAGACTCTATACTGAGGGATGTTGAAAGTCAAGCAAGATTATTTCTAACCAAAGTGGACCAGAAGTATTTTTCTTTCTTTTTTTTTCTTTCTTTTTTTTCCTTTGACTAATTTTTGACTAACCATGAGATTTGCTACCTGTTTGCATGTAGTCATGCATTTAGCATTGCACGGGTATTCAAGATCAACAACCAACAAACGAAGATCATTTAACTCTGACCATTCTCACTACTGTTTGCATATTTACCTAATCCACAGAACCTGACGTGTATCACAAATAGGTATAGCCTGTACTGGAAAAGTAGTATGGGTCTACTGACAAACAAGGAGAAGATCAGAACTGATAAACTATCTTCACACACATCTATTCTAAGGCCTGCAGCCAATTAATCACCTGATATGTACCCCGGGCCACCCCACAAATGCATCATATGCCAGCTTCTAATTTAAGGTTTGGTTTTGGTCATTTCAGGAAACACATATTCAATGGCCAATCCGGAAAAAAAAAAAAAAAAAAAAAACACCTTTAAGGACTGAGTCAAAAAAGCAATCCCAGAAAATGCAGTGGGACACTGTCACACAAGGAATGAAACTGCAGCACTAGAGTTGTTCACATTTTAATGTATGCACATACTGGCAGGTTTTCTCTTCTCTTTCACACAGTACCTGTTTGGATATGTTACATTAGGTGGTGCTCTCCCAGGGTAATTCTCATTAAGCCACCGATTTGCAAGTGCCTGCTGGATGTTTGGTCTCTTTGCAGGATCTGGCTCTAGCAGAGATCGTAGAAAGTTTATGGCCGCTGTGAAGAAATCAAGAAAAAACAAGAGCTACGTCATATGCTTTATGACTTAACACGGCAGTTGAGATGTTATGTTGTGTAGCGTGATCCCAGTATATACTAAAAATCAACTTTTGCCTTCTAGTATTCTCAGATGTCCTTGAGAAAAAGGAAAGCCTGATAAGAGATTAGTAACTAAAATAAACGAATATTTTTGGAGTCATAAAGGAGAGGAGAAAAAGAACTTTTTGTTTCAGAGCTTGTTTGAAGTTTCTGAGCATGCTAGTCAAAATTTTTGTTTGAGGACAGGAGACTGGAGTGAGATTAGAGGCAAATCACTCATTGTCTGTTTAGAGTAAAAAGGAGTGATTGCGAGAGAGTGGAGGGGAGGGAAGGGATGCAGCGCTGGGAGGGAAGACATGGAGAATTGGGTTTTCTGCTCCTACTGACACGGGGAGAAATTCTATTCTGGTTTCCATCCAAACTACAATCAGTTGCAGGAGATGTTAGCAAAATTAAAAGGGTACAGTAAAATTAATGGACTTTGTTCTGTTTTCAAATACCAAACCTTCAACTTTCAGTGACATTCAACTACACCTTGGGATTTTCTTATGAAAAACCTCAAAAGTAATTTTCCAATATTTGTAAGTAATGTGTTTCTTATATGGTTATGAACAATGAAGTCAAGTGATTTGCTTAAAGACACACAAGAAGTGAATATCTGAGCTGAAAACACACTTGATATTAACTATTTCTGGTCTTTATTCCTCAAATTATCAAGGCTAGATTTAGTTTATCGGCTACAAAACAATAAAGAATTAACTATGTCCTCTATTATTCTCTAAACAAAAGACAAAAAAGACAAATAAACCTAATTCTGGGAAGATCAAAACCAGAATGATTTTGTAGAGATGATACAGTCAAGTGAGATGCTGAGTGCAGCCTGAATGAAGTCAATGGCAAACAAAAGACACAAGTGATGGCTTCCAGAAATTTTCTCCAATTCATATGAGTGGCATCTTGGAGGCTTTTTTTTCACCTCACTCTGCAGTAGAGCTGCAACTTCCCTCCCAGACTCTCCTGAGTGTCTTATCTACTTGTTTCCAGGCCTTGAAGAGATCTTGTGCAGTAGCAGCACAGGACCACTGCTATGCCTTGCTTGTGGCTTGGTAGGGTGTCTGAGGTCTGAAAATTTTAACTCCACTTCAAGTCTTTGGATTAAACAAAGGTGTTTTAGATTGAATGGAGTCTTGTCTCATGTATACAAGTTTTGTCAGAACTGCCTTGCTGATTAGGCATATGAAATACACTGCTCTTCTCACAGACTGAGCATCCGCACAGACACAGCACCACTGCCTTAAAGAATAAAATTATTTTCTTCGAGACTTCTTCATGTTTGACTGGTTGTCTACCCAAGCATTCTCAGGCCTCCAAGCCCACCCGCAACAAGGGACAGGCTGGATGGACTGATGTGCCAGAGCAGAGCAGCAGGAGAAGAAGGGAGGGTTTCTCATCAAATAAATCAAGGTTAGACGTGATAGGTGTTGACTCCTAGCAGCTTGGGTAACCTCTGTGTTCACCATCCTGCAACCATCAAACATCAGCCAGAGAAGGCCCTGAGAGGGTATCTGTTTCAGTGCAGGCCTAGTGTTGAGAAGTTTATATTTGGAAGAGAGAGAGTTATGATTATGTATTTACCAGTTCAGCTAGGCACGAGCTCATTTTTTTTTCTAAGCTCTGTCTTCACAAATAGCTGATTTATGTGAGGTACTTCACTTTAAATCTTTCCCAACATTTTTGTTATTTTCCTGTGACAGCAATATTGTGGAAACAGCAGGAAGAAACTACATCCAAGTTCATAAATCTCCTGGAAGCCGATGTTAGGACTGTTCCCTGTGTACCCTGAAAGCCCGCACGTCAACACGTCTTGGGCGCAGACCCCTGTTATGGGAAACAATCGCCCCATTGTTCTGCCATTTGAGCTCCTGTCTTCCCAGTGCTGCCCCATTAGGAGCTGCATGCATCCCACAGGCTCAGAGCATGCTTCTCAGTGCAATGCAATCCCTCCCCATACCGACTGCCAACACCCTCAGCCCCCAGATCAGCCAACGGCTCCTTAAAAACCTTGATTTTTTCCCCCCTTTTCAAAAGACAAAGTAAATGAGGTCTGTGAAGCCGTACAAAGCACAACAGATTCAGACCAGGAGAAACTGATTCCAGAGAGGGGAGTCCTCCAGGGAGGTTCCCTCACCAGCTGGTCCCAGGTGATGCAGTAGGGGTTTTTAATAGCGCCTTTGCTCACCTGAGATGTTAGATGGTGTGAGGAAGACTGGGTCTTTTTCAGTTAGCCATGCAGCTGTAGGATAGCTAAATTAATCCCCCAGGAAACAAACATGAAGATAATGAATCGATTTTTGGACCCACTGCATCTGAAGCCTCTTTTCATGCTGAACCAAGTAGCTTCGTGAACAAAGGATGCTGTGAATTACCCCTCCAATGCTTCATTATGTGAGGGAATGTGAGGGCCTCATTTACAACGAACTCGAGGACAGCACTAATCTGATTAGCCAGTGACCTGCACTTGATGGAATTTTGTTTCCATGGTTTAACTTTGGGGCAAAGTTTGCTCTTTTGACAAATGACAGACCAGTACCACGAGAAAAAAAAAAACTCTCCCTTTAAACTTCCTTTAGCGTATTGAGTTCAGTAATGAACAGAAACACAGAGTGCTTCAGGTATGAACTACAAGACCTCTGCTACTTTCATCTGCCTTGACATGAACAAAACCAGCTTAGTGTCTTGTTTAGAGAATGCCATGCTTTGAGTGGGCCCTGGCTAAAATCAGGTATGCAGGTGCTGCTTACACAACTGGCCAGAGAAAATGAAATAAGGTCATTTTACTTCATAAAGCCATAAGTAAGCTCAGAACTACAGACGTGGGCAGATGATTGCTTGCTGTTCTTAAGAATTTACACAGACCTCGGCTTGACAACACTGCCTCTCTGCTCCTGACAGTGGTAATATCTAGCTGAGGTGCAGTAACTTCTCAGGACTCACTTGAACAACTGTTTGCAATTAATCTGTACTTCACAGAAGAAATATAAGTCATCAGATGACCCACATATTCCTGGAGCTTAAATGATCGACTTCTGAATGCTCATGAAAAGTGACACTTCATTTCTGCTCCAAAAGCATGGAATACATGGCCACACGTGCAGTAGTTAGTTCTGATAGGCTTTAAAAAGGGAATCACCAGGAAGTAGCATGTCAGTCATTGCTACCTTTTAGACTCTCAGCTATGAAAGACATGGGTTTCTGTAACAAAAAAAAAACATCAACCATACAGAAAACTTATCAAGTAAAGGAGCTAAGGATCTAAAAAACACTTTTTTTTTTAGAGAGATTCTTCTAGTCTCCACTGCACTTCTCTGTTCCAAAAGGAAGACCATAAACACACAGAAGCAGTACATTGAGAAAAAAAATAATGCGTGCAAGGTGAATATCAACTTCCTTAACAACTGAACTCAGCTCACCTAAAATCAATAATCAGATAGCTGTGTTGTTTAAGCAGCTTAATGAAAAACAGTTTCCTAAGTGGGAAAATCAAATGCTAACCCCAAATTTTCCCTGTTGCTACACAGTTGCTTTGGGTGTCCATGGTCACACAAAACTGTAACTAATACAAATAAAATATACTCTTGTTTAGTGATAAGAATAGCTATTATTACAACGAACCCTGCATCCAGTAGCTGTGAAATTAAATGTTGAAAGAACATAATGAACAAGCAAAACAGACTACTGCAAAAAACCTGTTCTGTGATCTCTTTGTGAATTAACAGAAAGAGAAAACCTGATTTAAGAAAAAGATCCATATACCTAAGGAGTTAACTAATAAAACAATTTGCAGGGCAGAGGAGAAGATTTTCTATCTACTTACCCAAAGCCTAGCTCTGACAAGAACAGATGTCATCTTAAATCACAGTTTGCCATGTTGGTGAATGTGCAAGCAAGACTTAAATCAAGAACTGATGCATACCTTTTTCACAGTGAATAAAGGTTAACATGTTTAAATCTATTCCATTAATTTTCCATCATCTCTGAAAGTTGAAGCTGCTATTATTCTCACAGGATAAACAAAATATTGTTTTCACTGGAGACCATATTGTTAGTGAGCCACAAATTCTACAAAGACATGACTGTTAGAAAATTTGATCTCCATGATAAAATTGTAGGATGACTGAAACAGTAAAATGAAACCTGTCAAAAGTAATGTTATCTTTTTTTGCTACACAAAGTCTGGTCTTCTACAGGCCTTTCATGGGTGATTCAGACTTCAACACAGGAGTTGTCCCTGTAAAGTCAGTGTAACCTCCCACTTAAAGAATGACTGTGGTTGAAATAAAATGATTGGGGAAACAGTACATTGGATCAAAGCGACTGTAGAGTCATTTTACATCAGCTATTTTTTGTTAGAAGCCTCACTGTGGGAGGTCCATTTGGTAAAATATTTGGCAAACTTGGCAAATTTTTACTACTACATCTGAGTCCCTGAATTCAAGAGTAACTTTGCTATTGATGCAGGATTTGGCTTCCAGATCAATGCAATATGAAGCAGTCATCTGCTTTATACAGTATAATCCATCTTTTAATTTACTCAGTGGGGCTTTAGAACATGTGCTAGAACATTAAAATAGCAATTTTGTGCAACTGAATCCTACAGGGGAGTCCTCAGAATGGAAATACCAAACACGCTAACTGAATCAAATACATGGCAAGACTTGAAGCATCCCAGCTCACTTGTAAACCTACCACTTTACAACATGCCAGCAACATGAGCTGCTGGCAGAAAATACGTACTTTATACAGACGCTGAGCAAATGAGAAACAACTTACGCCACTTGATTCACAGATAAACCATGTGAGAAAATCCTTAACTATCTACTTCTTCAACATGCAGGGAAATCTGTACTTGGAGAATTCATCCTGTGACACAACTTTCAAAGGCTTTCTTTTACCCCATGACAATGATTTGCCATTATTAGTGATCTAAGTGAAAATATATGATCTTTCAAATTTTTCCTATTTGCAGTCTTTTAAATGTATTGAATGTCCCTTGCAAACTGTCTGCAGATAAGAACAGAAGCTCTCCATGAGCATCAAATTTAGCATACAAAAATAAAACCCAAGTACAAAATATAGTTTGTTCCAAATGCTGACACAGTCTTGCTATAAGCTGAAACATGATTCTGTTGCCTAGTGACATGGCTTTGAAGAAGGAATTAATATTTCTAATATTAATGCAATGACAATTTTGCATTTTCTGAACACACAAAGGTTATCACAGACTACTGTCCCAAAATAACTTTCTGAGTGCATGTCATTATTCCATAATGAATGTGAGGTCATTCAAGGTAGCTTATCATTCAGCCTTAATCATGATAGTGCCCAGGAACGTGTTATTCCAAAATAATGAGTTCATGCATTCATACCCTACACTAAAATCATCCGAACATGCAAAACTGACCAGCTATTTTCTGAAAGCAGTTTCACAGATTTTCACAGGTTTGTTCCTCTCTCATATTCAGTACAATTTGGCGCTTCTCCAGCTTACATACAAAAGTCAAAACAAAAGGAGTTATGCTACACCAACACCCGCAGATCTTTTGGAGAATAAAATGAAAAAGAACATTTTTCACGATTAGTGTGCCATGCTGGTAGCATGACTCACAATCCAGAATTCAATGCAATGGTTCCAACCAACTGGATCTGAATAGGTCCAAACATACTCCTTTGATTACCTGTAGAGAGCTGGGTGGGAAAAGGGTTCATTTCTTTGTCCACCATTTTCTGGTATAAAGCTCTCAAGCTGAATGGCTCCACAGTAAAAGGTAACGTTCCAGTCAACATCGCATACATGTTTACCCCACTAAAAGAAAACATACAATAAAAGAAACCAAAATGATCAGGAACAAGGAAGAACTTAGTTTGAGGTTTTAGTGACTGTTCTTTGTTTTCAGTGCCTAATAACTACTAAAAAGGATGAAAAATGTTCTCTTTCTGTTGCACACAATGATTTGGGCAAGAGTTTGCAGAGGTTTGCTCCTGGAGGGTAGCACAATGTGTAAGACATAAGCTGGGAGTCACAGAACTGAGTCCAGCTGTTAGGCAAGTTCTCAGCTAAATGCCAGTCCACAATTATGTCTCTCCTCAGGCTGCATAAATACTTAAAGTGTTTTCAGGGGCCTTATCCTGCTGCTTCCCTGGGTGTGGTATGACTGCCCGTGTCAATGGGTACATCGCAAGTCCTGGCTTGATGCCCAAAGGCTCCCACTGGCCTCTGGTGCAGCACAAAGCTCAGGTGTGAACAATTAAATTTTTTCATAGCAGAAAACTTATTGCTTATTTTTACCCAGCAGAGTCAGTGATGAAAAGTGGGTTGGGTACTCTTGTTCTTCTCTCTCGGAAAAGGGCTTTAAATTCAAGTGAGTAGAATTCCTTCCTTTTGGGAATTTGTTTCCTCAGTCTGATGAATAAACGTATGTGAACAGAAAAAATCTAAACCAGTGTGCTATTATGAACCATGATCACAGCAAGCATTTGTTCAGCTACGAGGAAGGGTAGGGGTTAACTGTATTTTTCTTTCTTAAATTAAAAAAAAAAGAGCAGGATATTATTACTGGAGAAGTTTAAATGGTTCACAGAAATGACCGTGCTCTGTTTGTCTGCATTCCAGTCCCAGTAAGAGTGCCTGCATTCCTCAGGGCTGATAATCTCCCCCTTGATGTGGAGGGATGGCCCACTGCTGGAGTGAGAGGTGAAGTAGCCATGTGATGGTTGAGGTGCAGGTCTCCTTGGAGCACAGACTGCAGATCAAGAGTATTAAGGTGTCGCAGGGTGCTGACCAGATCAGCCTGAGAGATGAAGTTGACCCAGGTCCTAGTCTCATCTATAAACTACAGCTAACATTTCTTAGCAGTAGTAGCACTTATGCAGCACTTTACATTTTCAGAGCATTCCAAATACTTCAACTAGGGAACCACTAAAATCTATTACTTCATTTAAATTGATTTGTATTTTATTATCCCCAGTACACTGGTGAGGGAAAATATTTAGATACTAATACAAAAGCTAAAACTCAGATAATCTCACTTAATTCCTCTCCGGGAGAGACAATAACTGACACCATGGCCATGGCCAACAGGAGAGTAGTGGGAGTTACACAGTCTAAAAAAAGTATTGCAGATAATTCACTGACTCCAGAACACATTTATAGCTTTCTCCATCTCTGGCACAGGTGATTTTTGCCTGTTCTTTGCCTGAATGCTACTAAGTGCTCGGGCTCACAAAATTTCTGGCCATATCTTCTTGCCTTTTAACTACTATGCTTTCAAAGGGATGACCTGACTAGATTTCACATTTCCTGCTGGATGTGACTGTGAATAATGCATGGAGACCATGTAAAATTTTGAAGATCCTTTGAGGAAAACAAAACAAAATGTTGTTTCTCTTGTGCGAGAGCTGTGTTTTCTACTGTGCCTCAGAGTCATTGATGAAGCTGTACTTTACTGCAACCTTGCCATGCTATGTGTTCTACCAATCTATATACAGCTCTATTTCAAATAAAAATATCTGCACAACTTAGTTCACAGAGTCATGCTAATTAAACACATTTTCTTGCTTACTTCTCATTTGAGCAATGGGTAATGATGACAAGTAACAACAATTATAAGCTAGAGAAGTAACTCACATGGACCAAACGTCTATTTTGGGCCCATATTTTTTCCTTGCCAGAAGTTCAGGGGCTGCATATGCTGGGCTCCCACACTGGGTGCTGAATGGATCAGAATAACCCAAGATGCCTGCACAGTTGCTCAGTCCAAAGTCTGTGAAAATCATAGAGACAGAGTTATGAAAGAGATAGATACAGTAAAAAAGCACTAAAACAGCAAGGAAAAAAGCACTTTTTTTTTAGATACAGTAAAAAAGCACTAAAACAGCAAGGAAAAAAGCACTTTTTTTTTTTTTTTTTTTTTTTTTCCAAAAGCTAAGCAATGAACTAGGAAAAAATCATTAACATGAAAAATTCTTACAATTTGTGCTAAATAAAAAGAGATTTCAACAAGCAATAAAAAACATCTTAGAACACACATGATCATCAGTTTCACAGACAAAGCAATTATGTTTCACTGGGAACTGGATGGCAGCAACTGGAGCTGAGTTTGTCTCATGCCCTCACTCCGTGATGGGCATGGGGCGGAAAGCAGCCTTGGGTTGTCATGGGTTCCGTACTGGGGCTAAGAGGCCAAGCGTTGCTTCTTCAAATTTTTCCTTTAAATCTTTTAAAGGAGCCATCAGATTTAAGGCAGGGAGGTTGCTTTCTGGGACTGCTGTGGTGATTCACAAACACATGGGGTTGCAGAGTCGACGTTTCAGCTCTGAAGCAACACAAGGGAGATCTTGGAGCAAGGGGAATGTGTTGATTTGTCTCTCCCTCCCCCTCTTCTGTCTTGAATTATTGTATTTCTGGCCCCTGGGTGTATCTGATGTTCTTTGCTGGCAGTAATAGCAAGGGACTGGCAAAGGCTGGCATCATGAACTGATCAGGAACAAGACGCAGTCTCTCCGCACCAGAGGAGGCTGCAGTTTCACAAGTGCTCCCAGCCAACCCAAGCCCAGGCTGGCGCCAAGAAGGGAGCTCTCCCAGCCTCCTTCGTCTGCTCCAGCGCTGGTATGGCTGCAGGGTGAGCTGTCTTTTAAGAAAGGATCTTAAAAATTAAACCACTCAGCAAGGAAAGAAATTCACAGAGAGCAGCCGTGGAATGGGCTTGCAGCTCGGTCACGCCAGCAGCAGAAGAGGCTGGGGGCAACGCACAGGCAGGGGTGTGCAAGCCCACCCTGTCTAGTGGTAGCCCACACTTGGCTTAGTAGAGAGCAATTATGAAAATACAGCCTCAGAGATGACAAGGGAAGGTAAGGAGAGGTTGCAGAGGGTCTTGAAAGACGGCAACAACTTGACATGATAAAGGGGAACAAGTGAGGCAAACTGGCAAGGAAGAGGAGGATGCAGGCAAAGCTGACAGGCTGGGAGGTCTGCCTTTGCAGCAGGGCATCATATCCAAGAGCAGAGGATCTACAGAGGTCACAATAAAAGGTGTTCTCATTTATTAATAGCCTCCCATTGATGACAGCTTCAATAGAAATACTGGTATTAAGAATACTGACATCTATCTCCTTTTCATTCATCCTCTCTTCTTAAAAATTCCCCAAATGTAGGTGTGTTTAAAATGAAAATTGTCTTATACATAAACAAGGCAGTGCGGAGAAGCAGACCACTCAAGTTTGTTCTAGAGACTCATGTCTTTTATCCACGTGTCTCATAAAACAGCCTTCTGTGTGTGCTACCCACCTGCCCAGCTGGACTAAAAGCATTACGTCTTGGACGCCAAATATAACAGGCAACTGCTGAGCGCATGACACCCTCCACAGTCACTGGTTAGGGTCTCTGTCCCTTATCTGCCTACATATTTGCATGAGACTTGAAGTAATGGCCTGTTCTTTAGGATTCACCCTATGCCAACTGTGGCTAAAATTAGCCAAGAGTCCCTCAAGATATTAAAAGCACCCTGCTGGGTGTTCACATAAGCCTTGTTCCCTTATGAAACTGGGCTAAAAATAAATAATGTTTACCAAAAAAAAAAGTATAAAAACGGCTATGTGGGTTGGAGTGTCCAAATGACTGCAGAGTGCTTGCTGCTTGCCTGGCTGGCTCTCTGAGAGGGAGGCAAGCACAGCACCACCACATTTAAACAGCCAAAGAGGCTCAAAGGGGTTTGTTGGAGAGCACTGTAAAAACTGTAGGGAGGATCAAGGCAATTTCCTTGCCTCTGATGGAAAACAATTGTCTCTGGACACTGCTTAATCATCTCTGCTAGATATGTATTATCCCTGGGGCTTATACAAATACTTCTGAGGATGCATTTACTTAATTAATTTATTTATTAGCTATGGCCTGAGATGGGTTATGTCAGCTGTAAAATACTTTTAAAAACTAGAAATAATACCTCTGCAGGGTATTACTTATGGTCTTTACCCTACTGTGACATACCACCTCAAAATTACTTGACTGTAACATAATGCTTCACACTCAAAATACATAATGGCTATATTCTGACCCGGTATAAACCACCATCTGTTTATCATTATCAACGGAGGTATCCTCCAGTGAAAGTTTTCACTATCTTATTTACTTAAACTATAAACATCTCATTGACTTTTTCTCAGCCCATTCATTACAACCAGGCTGATAAAGTTTGTGGTTTTTTGTTTGTTTGTTTGTTTTTTTGCTAGTTCCTGTTGGAATTAAAAATGTGTGCAAATGCATGCATACTGGGGACGGGGATTTTATTGCAAAAGAAATGGGAATATTGTTATGAATACTGTGGCAGCACATTGTGATCACAGGGTCATTTGTAGTAAGGATGCATTCTTATCTTAGTAAGAATGGTATTACCACCAGCATTGATAATTTTACTGCCATTCCTGTCTCAGTCTTGGGCTTTTTTCAATAAGCCTAGCTAATTACAGAATTCAGATCAAAGGCCACACTTGGTTTTCCAGAGTAAATATTATGACATGGGAGCTCCACCACCCCCACTCTTCATACTATCAAAGTATCGCATTGCACTACTACTTTTCAACGCCTCCAGGAAATCAACATTAAGCTATGGATACATGGCTATCTCTGAAGCTGCGACAGTAGGAATATGGAAAAAGGTATTTAACAGCACAAGCTGTTAAAGTGAGTGCTCATGGACAAGGTTGACCTTTGACTATGGAGGCAGAGCTCCACCGACCTCAGTAGAGCTACTTATAGGCAGGGTCCTTTTGGTGCCGTAGGTCCTTGAGCAGAGCGCCGAGGACTTTGCATAGTCTGTGAGTGGCCTTTTGTGGCACCTTTATCAGTCACCTACCATCATGGGCTGGTAGATAAAGAGAAGTGAATCACTTCCGGCACTGCTAATGCTGATGTTCCTCGATTTGAGACTTACCAAGCAGCTAGCAGCAAGTCCACTTAACACAGCAAATGGATTTTTTTTTTAATAATACTATCTAAGCACATATTCTAAACCATCTTATCACGTAGCTAAAAAGAGTAACAAAAAGCAAGGCGTCACTAAGCAGCTGTGTGAAGAAAGGGATTCCAGGGATTCGTCTCTCACTGAAATGCATGAGCAAGCAGGGACTGTCAGTGTCACTATGCTACCTTTTTCATTTTCCATTCACCTCTTCTTTTCCCTTTTTTTCTATTTTTTTATATTACACAGCTATTACAAGAGCAACTTTTTCACTAGATACTAGAGTGTTTGCTGCTGCACAAGACATGGAGACTAAGCTCCTACTGCAAAGCAGTTAATGTCATCTGGTTTTGTAGCTTAAAGTCTCTTCTTGAAAGCATGACAAGCAGCACATAATTCCTCTAAACACACTCTTCTCTAGTGAAGAACCTTCCTGGGCAGCACTACATGACAACACAATTGATTCATCACATTTCTAGAAAGATAGACTACATAAAATATTTTACTAAATGCGGAGTAAGATGAGTGAGGGAACAGGCATGGAGGAGGAAAACGAGTAAATTATCAGGTCTATTCCACCAGCCACAGACATGTGCTGGAACATTTCCCTTGTATGAGCTGTGCAGAAGCAGGACACGAGACAGCCAGCTTGTGTGAAACATGGGAAAACAAATCCTAACTGTTTGGGGTTGTTTAATAAAATAGTGGCTTCTCTGGAAAATTAGATCAGAGGTTTTCCTTTGGGAATGGGAGGAGACGAAACAATTGACTTAAGCTGACTGTTGATAAAACACAAGTGTTTGAGCAGACTGTGACTTTAAAACTGTTTTTACTTACAGTGAAATTATCACTAATAAAGCAACCTTGATTTTTTTTTATAACATACCCAGTTGGACGCTGCGATGTAATTGCTTTGTTTTAAGATACAGACTGTGTACAATCTGCCTTGTTTAAAACATCAGGCTGCAGACCTGAGGACAATTTATCTCAGCTATCTAGGCTACGGAAGATCTGTCTCTTTCTCTATACGTCCCACACCACCCACTGTGAGGAGACCTTTCTATGCAACTGAAGCAAACAAAACTGCAGGAACAGCTCTGAAGTTATTTTTTGGCATGTAAATTTTAATTGAACACATATCATCTGATTAGATCTGGTTTTGGATGTCAAGTTCACATACTGTTGTGTAATCAAACACCCAATAACAGGAAAGTTATAGAAATTCTTTAAATCTATCAGATGTTCATATAGCACTGTTGCAAACCATCTGGTCTCACTTATCTGCTAAATCAAGATAATGGGTGGTATCCATCATTACTGATGAATGATTCATGGTAACATATCAGTATCCTTTGACCCGTAACTGAGGTAATGCAGCATTCTCCTTTGCTTTTATTTTCCCAGAGACATTTGATTCACTACAGAGTAATGACTAGAAGTCATGGTAGTTCTTCTAGAGACCAAATTCCCTGAGTAATTTTTGAGTATTTCAAATTTCATTAACCATGCTCTTCTTGTTTGTTTTGAGATGTATGTGCTTTATACATTAGAAAGATTGTCCATTTGACCTGAATGTTAAGTGTTTTTCATCACTTTTCAGGTGATGAAACTTTTCGAAGAAAGAAAGTCAGTCAAGTGTTTTAAGTCTGCAGCCACAGACACTGCTTTTGGCAAAAGTGTAGGCATAGAAATAAATATAATCTTCTTCATTTTTTTTTTTTTTTTAGTGAAGGGCATATTTTCTTTTCAGTGCACACATTAACATTAATGGCAATTACCCAACAGCAGTGAGATACTATACCCACAGATGATTAATCTAAAACGTCCGCATAACTTGAATGAATTGAGAACTGCATGCAACTGACACCCAAATACAATCAAGTCTCTATTGTCGATCTTTTTTATATTTTTTAATGGCCCTCTAAAACAATTTCTTATCGGGTTCTGGAAGCAAACTTAACAAATATAAATAAAGGACCAAATTTTGCTAGATGCTAAAAATGCATGCAACTCCCACCGACTTCAGCGGAAGCATATGCATATGGGGGCAGAATCCAACTCAGTAAATGCAAAATTATAAAGATAATAAAATAAGTTACTTCTGTGATGTCAGTTCTCTAATTCTTTACAAAGTACCTGATTTAAATAGGAAAGCCGCTGGTTAGAAGATGAAGGATTATGCCCATACCCAGTTAAAGCTGAATTATTTGGAACATTTTTTCACAAGATGCTGTCAGGAACAGCTTGATTGCTATCTATACTCTCCCAGCTCCTCTTTGCAGCAACATTAGCAGTTGTCACATGGAGGATTATGAAGTCTTAAAATTCTCTTTATAAAACTACCAATTTTAATTACTGGAATTGCCGAACTAGTTTCATACCAATAAGCTTGATATTGTTGTCTTCATCTAGCAACAGATTTTCTATCTTCAAGTCTCTGAAAGAAACAAAATATTTTGAGTGAGCCTCTGAAATAATGAAGCAACTTCCCATCACCCTCATCAGTTCATTTACAAGACTCATATATATAATAACGGGTATTATGAAAGCAGCGCACACAGTTCCACATTCAAAGCAGAAAGCCCCATGCACTGTCTCCTCTCCGTAATTACCAGTACTTTCACATACAGGTTCACACCAACTCTTCATGCACAGAATGAATTTACAAACATTTGTCAGTAAATCCTGTAATTAATCAGATTCTTTAAATTTCTTGTGTACTTATAAGCCTGAAGAAACCTTGTACATGGGAAACATTTCAAATATGTTTTTGAATTGGAGGTCATTTTCTCATTGCTCCTCATAATCAAAGTCTCTTCATTGTCTGTAGTTGGAGAATAAACCGCAGAGATTTGAGGAGCCAAATGTCTCTTCTCTGATATTGTCTACAATTCTGGGGACCAGAATCAGCCTCCCCATGGGGATGAGACATCCAAACACTTTACAGAGGTGGTCAACACTAGAATGCTAGTGTAAGGATGAAATATAGTACCAGGAAGAATTTTTTTGCAGTGAGGGTGGTGAGGCACTGGCACAGGTCGCCCAGAGAAGCTGTGGATGCCCCATCCCTGGAAGTGTTCAAGACCAGGCTGGATGGGGTTTTGGGCAGCCTGGACTGGTAGGAGGTGTCCTGCCCATGGCAGAGGGGTTGGAACGGGATGGTCTAGATGAACTAGATGGCCCCTTTCCAACCCAAATCATTCCATGATTCTAAGATTTTCATGTGCTAGAGCTGAAAACTGAGGCTGAGGGATTGAAATGGTTTGCCTAATCCCATCTAGTATGCTAGTAAGAAAGCTGAGAGAAATCCTCACACAGGTTTTCTGAGTGCCACTTCAGTGCTTACTCCACCATGCTACTCTGCTTGACCTCCCCAGAAACACTTCACAGACTAGGGCCTGGAACAATTTGGGGGAAGAGAGCATAAAATGAAAGCAGCCATCTTCTACAAGACTACCAACCAGTCAGCTGACATGTATTTGTGAGCACTCCATTCACTTTACATGTGTTCTTTCATCATTTAAGAATGTGGTTGTGCATTTCTAAACCATGTTCTACATAAGAAAAATATCCCAAAGATTATTCTCCCAAAAAATAAAACAGTGAATGAATAAATAAATAAATAAATGGTTCAACTACAGTATAAGCATTAAGTATAATACGAAAAATCATTTAGGTTGCTACACAACTTCCACACGACTTCTAGGAATTGCTTGTGTCTTTCTTACAAGAATTTTTTCCACAGTCCAGACATAAAATATTTCTATTAGCATGCCAGGATATCAATAGCTCAGACTGCCAGTGGTGTTTCTCTCAGTACACTTTGGAAAAAAATGGATAATAAAGCCATCAGCTATAATTATGGGAAGTCAGTGACATCCATGTTATTTTGCCTTTGTAAGGAAGAGGGAGTAATGAAGAATGCCTCTGTTGCAGATGAATATATACGCTTAATAAAATAAGACAAGTAAACCAACCAAACCAAACAAAGCACTTTCACGGGAAAGGATCTGGGAAATAAAAATAACTGTGACCAACTCCAAGCCTTTTTTTGTAAATGTTCCCCTCCCCTCATTTTATGTCCATGCTTTCTTTCAAATAAATCTAAGAAGATTATCTGCGTGTAGGATGACACTCACTTCACCCATACAATCACAAGGACCTTCTCCCTATTGAACAGATGTTTCCATACCCTAGTTAGCACTTCTTGCAGATTTTCCTTGCTTCATGCATGAAAAGAAAGAGGGGAAATGATACATAAATCTATCGAAGAAGAGGATTTTGCAAATCTCTGCTATTCGGCGGCATTCCTCTCTTTGCAGGAAACTCCATGCATTGCAACGCGCTACAAACCCACCTCTCTGCCTCCTCCAAAGGGAGCTTCTGCCGTATGGTAACCACCACGGCTGAGAAATTGCTTGGTACAAGAGTGACGTGCCTTGCCAGATGGATCCAGATCAACCCACTTCCACTTCCCCCCACTGCCAAAAAAGGGCTTATTTCTTCACGTGTCACGCCTTTATTGCTTGCAGATGGAGATTTTTCCACAGACAGGGTGATTAGCCTCTAGAAAGATACCGGGGCCAGGTATTTAACAAGAGAGAGTGCCAAAAAAAACAGTATGGAAAAGAAAAAAGACTTGAAAAACCAACAGAACCAAGTGGGACTTCGAGTCATACACTGAAACACTCAGTACAACCTCTCAAAGCGAGAAGCAAGGCAATTTGGAAGTTCTGAGTACATTAAACATTAGCTAAAAAGAGGTAAAGTTTTAAAACTAAAGGAAAGAAAATAGAAAGATGAAAGCTGTACGTTGAGGCGAAAAGACATGCAGGCAATTAGAATAACAAATGAGCGACAGAAGAGCTAAAAATAAACACAAGATATTTAAAAGGATTCATGGTTAAAAAAAAATAAAACCAAGGATAAATATTACAGGGAATCTTAAAGCTATCAGAGGAAAAAATAAATAAATATAGCTTCAGTATAGAGTGCAATCAGACCTGGTTAATTAAAGCCATTCACCCGTATGTCTATTCTCAGCAGACTTGCCAGTAAGCGGTAGCTGATCTAATTGTTCATATGTACCACATTTTTGTCAGTCCATGTCAACATGAAGGCCCTTTTTTTGGTGTGACGCTGGGAACTAGGATAACATATTTTCACTCCTTGGTACAACCTAACGAGAAGATTCCACACAAACCTGTCTCAGAAACACAAAGCTGTACAAAACCAGACCAAGAAAAGCCAGACTAGACCATAGCTGGAGAACCACTGCTACACAGACATGGACTATCCAGAGGGTGCAAGGCAGGACCACTCTGCAGCCTGATCCCTCTGGGATGGCCACCAGCATTGCTCATAGATGACCAGTACCGATGTACGGCAGGAACCTGGCACCCATGGCCAGGTCAGCAGGAGTGCAAACAGCCTGATGGTCAGACAGGACAGAGGGCTTATTCTGTGAATACTTTAAGTGACTTTAACAATACACCAAATTACCAGCTATTTCTTTTTGACAAAAAGTGTGATTGTGCAATCTGGTTTTATATCTGTCTTAAGATCATCCCGTAGAGACAGCACTGATTTCCCTCAAGTTCCTAAATGTTTTATTATGGCAGTTCAATCTGGTTCCAACATAAGTGTTTTTGTCTGTTTTTAATTATTTTTACTATATTATTATTATTATTTACAGGCAGGCTTATCTCAGTTGCTACTTTGTTTGAATGCTTACATTAATTCCTTGCAATGGAAAAAAATAGCACCATTACATTGAAAAGTTAGGGAACACTGAATTTCATGCACAACCTTATAAATGGTTTGACAAACAAACAAAAGCAAACATCCCACCATATGTATTCTAGTGAGATTTCTTTTTGCACATTTTTTAATGGCAGTATACTGCAAGGCAGAACGCAAGTTATTTGCTACAACACGCACAATGCTTGAAGTCCTTCTTGGAAGTCAATGGGAAGACCCAGAGCAATTAAACATTAGGCATATATGCAGGTCCCTGCAGACTCAGAGGTTCCTGTAATTTTGCAAATGGCTTGCACTTTTCAACAAGGCACAGCTGCTTTGTGACTGGGAGGGCCATGCAGCTGTACACGTACCACAGTATGTGAAGCTGAGGTGGGGAGAAGACATGCAGTTGCTGGAGACCTTCAGTTCAGAGTGGGACATGCTTCATGGGATGGCTTGTTTAGGTTTGGAGTTTGTTCTTCTATTGATGGAGCTGATTTTTCCCTGGATTTGCTTAGAGCTTCACAGACCACTTTGGAAACCCCTACTCAAGCCAGTGACTACACTGAGCAACATGAGCCTGCTTCACTTAGCATGCTACCTTAGGCTTGAGCCATCAAAAATCACATCTCAACTACCAACCCACAAGCTCACTTTATAGCCCCATGAAAGAGCTGGGAAGGGTGCAGAGTTTTGGGTTCATCATCGTGTTAACACACATTTCAAAGGCATTGCTTTGCTATCTATTATTTACTGAGCCCGATTCTTCTATCAGCCACAAAGTCACTGAATTCAATGTGGTTGACTCTCTAAAAGTGGAATTTGTTCCATTGTCTTTACTAAGACAATGTTTAGTTTGTTTACAGCAGAGCAGTCCAAGAGAGAATGCCCAAAGGTAATTTTGAAATCTGACATAAAATAGAAAGACAAACCAGCTTTGCACTTGAAAAAGAGACTTTGTTCTGTAGTGCAGGATCTGTCGTAAATACTGCAGCAGCAGCCAGATTACTGGCACTTAAAATTAATGGGATGGAAGTTACAAAAGCCAACACGTATCAAATTAGTGGCTACCAAAGAAGGATTCCTGTAGCACCCTAAGCAACTGCATCATCATACCACCTTACTCTGCTTGGTGTGCTATAGAAAGACCAGAAGGGTATTATGGAAAAATATACAAACACCACTCAAAACCTCAACTATTTTCTTATGTCTCTCAAACTCCTGATCTGCTTTTAATTACAAAATGGCAGTGGAAGGTATGAATATACTGCCATGAAGACCAAAAAAGGGGAAACACAGAAAGCTACCTTTGCTACCAATACATTATTAAATTCTTTTCTTTGACATCCTGACAGTAATTGCACTGAATGGGATTGAATTTTGTTAAAATTACTTTAAAAGGGTTGTTGAGAATTTCCTGTGGGATGCAGTTGCAAGCACCAAGGCTTTCACTTCGTTTTCTCTGTTGTCCTCACACTCCCGAGGGGCTTATTGTTCATCCTGCCTTTTGACAGCATGAAGGCCTGTGTAAACACCCTCTGAAAAGAGAAAGCTTCACCAGATACTGCCATTTGGGTTTGTTTTCTTCTGTCAGAGGGAAAGATAAATATTCCTACCTGATTCACAGTCGAGCTTGTGGCAAGTGTATTTTTAGCAACCAACCAGCTCTTCTGATAAAAGCAGTGAAACAAGTGATTACACTGAATTATATTTAGAATAGCGGCATTTCTTTCTCCAGAAAGTGGCCACTGAAACTTGGACACTCCTCATCAAAGATGCCGTTCCTACCCTGGGGTACCTGCAGCTTTCATACATCATAAGAGAAGAAATATTTATAATTTAAAATATGGTCAAACTCAAATTATTTTTTTAATCTCTCAAATTAAAGTGAGGTTTCTTGAAAATTTTTTGACTGCTTGCATGTCACACTGCTTCCTAAAAGAGGCATTTCTTTTGAGTTCTGGGTCCCAGCTCTTGTCCAAAGATCAGAGTGCTTTTTTGCCATGCCAAGTCTTGATTGTAAATCATGCAGCCGGCTGAGTAATATTCATCAAATAATGTAACCAAATTTTATGCAAATTCTTTCTGTTTTTTTTTTTTTCACCCTGAATTAGAGAAGAGGGCAAGTCATCTAGATTATTCTCTGAATAATGCGGACAAAAATGCCAGTGACTTTTGTAATCAAAGGTTCGGTGCATACTTTTCAATGTTCTGCCTGATTCAGGGTGAATGAGGAAAGCATTTTGAGAGAGGCAAACAGCAGACCGCTTCCTGGCCTACAATGCCATGTTTTGTTTCACACACAGCGAATGCGAACACCCACAGATCACCACCTCAATGAAAGCTCTGTTATTTTTACCTGTTTTAAAAATAACAACAATAACAACAACAGAACACTGTCATTTCATCCAGGGTGAGCATGAATCAGACTTCTGCACTATTTTTTCCCCTCTTCAGTTAAGTAGTCTGTTTTTAGAGCTGCCACGGTTAACAGCCCAAGAAGCTGAAGGACAACTCCTGTGGTGACTACTAGTCCTTGTCCCTCTCTTGCACACGGAGGGACGGGAGAAGAAATCTGGACTGGGTCGCCTGTGTTTTTCTTGCGTCTCTGTGCTGCTCTACATACCTTGTTTGCAGAGTAAGCCACGATGCTAACAGTTAAGGCAGAGAAAGTATTTTATTGGTATAACCAGAATTGGACCTGCTAGTTATCCAGATATATTATGATAGTTTGGATCCTCTGACCAGCAAGGGAATCAAAGCCAGGCCTGCCAGCCCCCCATAAGCACACTGGACACTGTGACATTAAGCAGAGGGCAGATTTCCCTGTGAGAGAGACTGCTGCCGCTGAATTCAGCACTGCTGCTAGAAGCTCAACACCCTCATCTGTTCCTGACAGGTTTTTCTCTGCCCTTCTCGGAAACATTGACCTTTTTCTTCCCCCGCACCTCCTCTCCCTACATACAGGATATGAATTGATCCTTTAAAGCAATAAATAGACTTCTTCCTTTTCCATGCCCCAAACTGTAGGGTTAATAATTTAAAGAGATCAGCAGTTCAGCTGCTGATAGAGGACCTGCAGACTAGACCTGGCTGCTGCTCAAATATTTATAGTGCAGTACCAGGTACCAGAAGCTTAGCTCAAGATAAGACCTCAGTGTACCTGAGGTTATAGGTGCATGTAGCATGTACCCCTAAAAGACCACAGAGAACAAGCAGCGAGACCTCAAGACCAAAAAAAAGCAGGTTTCTGGGAGTGTATAGCTGGGCCTAGCAGTGTAGCCTGGCAGTATTAAGTCCCAGATCTGCAGAAGTATGCAGGTGCCTCGCTCCTGGTACCAAGAGGATGGGGCCTACACGACTTGCTCAGCGCCACGTGGCAAATCTGTGGGAGTTCAGACTTGACTCCCGTCATCCCAAATTTAGAAAGTGTAGTCTCCTTCTTAGACAACATCCTATAAATACACCTAGGAACAGAATAAGAGGCATACTGGGTCAGACCAAAGGTACATCAGCCCACCATCCTCCTGTCTCCATGGCAGCCAAGAGCACATAAGTGGAGAAGGAAATAGGGGCAGGCAATCATGTGTGGTATCTCCACCTGTGCGCTCTCAGCCTCTGCCAGGTGCTGCTCATGGGCTTCAGGCAGAGGTACAGTAAGGCTATTCCCTATTCTGAAACCCTCAGCAGACCTCTATTTGATTAACTTGTCCTGTTTCCCCTTGAGCCCAGGTAAACATCCTGCTTATGCACTGATTAAAATAAGGTCCTAAAGAAAGAAACACATCGCAGAGCATTGGAGCAGCTCTGGATGTCTCCTGAGAAGACACTGAAAGATGAACTGAACAGCTGCATACTCTGGATTGCACTTTCCTTTCTCCAGTCTTGCGAGGTCCCATTGGGGCAATACAGTTAGTGGAAAGAGCAGAGAAGCACAAGCAAGGGACTTCTGTGAACCCATTCAGGCTTCATCCTCAACAGACTTTGGCCAAATCAGTTCATCTCCCTATACTGCTGTATTTCAACCAGCAAAACAGCAGACGTGACCTCCTCAAAGAAACAGTGAAATTATACATTAGTTAATGTTGGTACTGAGCTTCAAAGAAGCAGAATAGTACTAATGTAGTACAGGCCTATGTTGACGTAGTACAGGCCTGTGTTTAAGGACATGGAGTTAGTGCAGCTCCTGTGCACTGTCCTAAAGTTAAACATTTAGGCAAGTGCTTTCTGGAGATACCTTTATTGCCTAAAATATGAACAGCTAAACAATATCTTAAAGATTAGACAAAAAGCTGTCTAGAATATGCTTTCAAAAAGAAGTCACCTTGCTATAAATGCATGCATAGACACCACTTTGAGACTCTGAGATAAATTTGTTCCAGAGAAGGTTTTCAAGATTACCTGTGGACTACTCCTGCCCGATGAAGATGTTCTACTGCCAGAATAAGCTGCCTGATGTATTTGCGTGCTTCATGCTCTTCAAGTCTTTTTTTCTCATAGATCTTGTGCATCAGGTTGCCACCAGGGCACAGCTCCATGACAAGGTAGTAGCTGTTCTCAGTTTCCAGTATATCCAACAGTTGGGCTATATTTGGGTGGCGGATCATCTGCTGGATCTGCCCTTCCCGTCGCAGATTCTTGGTGACATAAGTGTCCTTTTTGGCTCTTTTCTTGTCAATTACTTTCACTGCCACCTAGTGAAAAACAGAGGAGAGGGGGGTTATTAGCAGTCACACACCAATGATTTATTGCTTTAAACCTGCACCAACAACCTCAAAAATAAAAATAAATAAATAAATAAATAAAGGGGTGTAATTCCCAGCTGATACGCCACTGTTTCAGGCACAGCTGCCCAGGTCAGAGAAACAGCTGATTTTGCAACCCCAGCCTCCACTGACAATTACCCCCTTGTGCGATGACAGACAAAAGTTATTGCAAGGAAATAGGTAACAAAGGGAAGACAATGATCTTATTAACCACTCCCAAATACTGAACATACTTAATGCTAGACAATTTCATCTACTATCTCAAAAAGTCGCCAAGCTGGTATTTACAAGTTTTTAATTGTCATTTTTGGCTTTTCCTGGCTTAGGACGTACAACTTCAGATGATATGCTTCCATGACAAGTTCCTGAAACTATGGCCAAGAGTTAGTTTTACATGACTGAAAAAAAAAAAAAAAAAGAAAAACAATTGTTTTGGTACAACTCTCCTAGCACATTTCTTTTTCTCTTTTAAAATGTACATGAAAGGCAATCCCCTTGTTACTTCTAGAACTCAGCGACTTAGCAAAATTAAAGGAGGCCAAACTTTTTTTTTTTTAAACGCAGGTACTGAATTGCATACCACTCAGAGCTGTCCAAGTCAGCTGAAGCCCATCATGAAAGTATGTAATAAAAGCAAAGAGACTCTGCCTGACAGCCTATGACACAGTCTAGCCCCTGTCGAAGTGCTTTCATTCCTACTGCTGGTGCAGACACTACATGAGAACAAAAGGACGGGACCAGCGAGAATATCACTCTTTTCTACGCATAAAGAATCTGGTTCCTTTTACTGTTTTAATGGAGGCACTAAATAATTGCAATAAATTAGTATCTGCCTTTATCTGCCTCAAATTTGTAGATATTTATTTATTGAGATTTCTCATTTAGAGTGCGTGCCGCAGACTTCCAGGTCATCTGTGCCAGACAATGATTTAACAACATACAATGATTTAACAACATATGCCAGCAGAGCAACAAAAGGCACTGGATCCTCCTCCCCTGCCCCTCATTTCCTCAGAGCTCTGCAACAAAGGAAGTCCTTTAACGCATGCACCAGCCCCAACAGCTCACTGATCATTACTCAAGTGGCAGTTGTTTGTCAGGATGAGGGGAGGGAAATACAGTGCTTGGTATTCCTGTGCAACGCTGAATTTTACATGAAACTGTTTGGAAAGGTTCTTGTTTGCACACCTACAGGTCCAACAGAAGGCAGAAAAAATGACACAATCCCTCTGCACTCCCTGATGGAGACAGAAAGATGCTACACTTGCATCTTTGCTGCGTGCCTTGATTTGGCCTTGGAGGACCTCCTGCATTAATTTATTCCTACAATGAGAAGAAATAACAAACATGGGGAAAATCTTGGAGTTTTACTGACTCAATTGCTAATTGTCAATGCCTAGATAGTATCTCAAGCCAAACAGGCTTCCATCCATTTCCATCTTGTACAGCATTCCTCCTCATGGCTGACAAGCTACCTACTCACAGCACGCTCACTTCCAGCTACAGCCAACTACATCGTTAAATCCACGGCATTGTGGGCTGCTGGTCTTGGGCGACAGGGAGACAAAGTTGATCACAAAATGCCTAGCCCACCTCCCTGCATGAGAAAGTGTCACATCAGGCACGTGACAGCTCCCAGTTTGGCTAGCCTAGCCTTTTTTCTACAAGAAAAAGAAAGGTTGAATTAGTAAACAATTTGGTTTTCCTTCAGCAAAGAGAATCAAAAATAAATAAATAAATAAATCGAGACAGGTTAACACAAACTCCTTGAGTCAAAGTCAAGTTTTTATCAGCAGATGAATTGAAAAATAAAACTACAGGAGTCTGGGCTGAATAGTTTATCTTAACAAATAGAAGTCAGCATCGCAGCACACATTATGAGCTGGACACATTTCTGCTGTTAAAAGATGATTCTAATGAAATACCCTTGATAAGAAGGCAAGGCTAAACACCACATGCGTGACAGCTGGCTGGGTGAAATATGGAGCAGCATCAGAGCCATAAATGCCTGGAAGCTACATTCCTGACTAGTCACATTAAAGAAAGATCATTTTGTTTTAAGATAAGACAACAGGCAAATCAGAGCTTTACTTAACCATTTTTGAAAGCCTCAGGTGATTCACCAAGGAAACAGTCTTAAATTAGTATGTTCTTCAATCTAATGAAATAAGACCAAGAACACAGAGGCTTGCATGGATTATTTGGACAGCAAACCACAAAAGCTATTCTGGTGAGGACAAACAAATTCGTGGGTAACAGAAACATGATATACCAGTTTGTTTGCTGGAAGCACAACACAACCTCTACAAAAGTTGAAAACAATGCACACGAAAATGCTGCTGTTTTCCACAGCTGCAGGATACACAACATGGGTTATTAACAAAACGGAGCAGTAACCTCTTGTCCATATCAGGAAGTCATCCTGAATTCATTGACTAAAAAAAGCACATTACTAAACACATGCATATCTCCTACACAGGCTGAGCATGGTTGTGGGGAACAGGGGCAAACACCTGAACCCAGGAGGCAGAGCCAACTAAGTGACTACTTGCCAACTTTTTCACCATCACAAAGAATTAGCTATCTCCGTCTTAAGGACAAATTTTCTCCTTGATTTTGACAGGTGCTTGGTCAGGCACCCTATCTGTCCCAGGAGAGCTGCCTTCAGACCCAACCTTGAGTCTCAGCTGCCTTTTCCATACCTTCAACACCCCTTGCATCAGGTCCAAGAAGTCTGCCAGCACAGCTAACAGCCAGCTGACAAAGGAGGCAGTAACAGTTTTGTTTCAGCAACAGCTTTGCATAGGGGAAGAAGAAGAGTAAAACACCAACTAACACTATGGAAAGCTTGCCTTTCCCATATCAGAGAGGACACGAGCTTCTGTGACACCTTGCATGATCCTGGGACAGTGCAAGCAGGACCTTGCCTCCTATCCTAGTTCCATGCTGTAGCACAGGGCACTCCAGAAATATTTCAGATGGATGTTCCTCTCTCCATCTCAGGGGCTATTCAAAAGCTTTAAAGAAACCTCCATATATCTAAAGAAAAAAATACACAGTTGACCCAATGATAGGGGGTCAGCACTGTCAGGCAGAGCTCCGATGGTTTGGTTTGTTGTTGTTGTTTTGTTGTTGTTTTGTTTTGTTGTAGGTTTTTTTGTTTTAGTTTTTGTTTTTGCCTGTTTGAGTTTCTTGGATTTTTCTCCAATTTACAATTCATTCTTAAGCATACAGAGGAAATCTATGGATCAAACTGTGTGCTCAGTAACTCCAGGGTTGACGTAGCTCAATATCCCTGAGTCTGACTTCATCCAGAGTTACACTGAGGTAAGTGGAGACGGAATGTGCCCTGACACATGTAATATGCACGGGCTCACGTATGGTGCATATGCACGCATACACCTGAAATTTTCATCCATGCAGAAGGAAAAAGCATTCAGTATAGAAAATACTGTAGATGTTAGCTAACCACAAAGCAAACACATTCAAGCTTTCACAACCTACTCAAGATATGACAATTATTCTGTTTTGCTCTCCCAAGTTTCACGTGGGGGTTCTTTGCATCACGCTTATCTCCTGACTTGAATTGCCAGCCTATATTGGCATAGAAATAAAAATAAATGATAAAGCAAGTAATTACTCTGAATATGTATCAACAGTGGCTCTTGACATTCAACACTTTGCTTTTGGCTAAATCTTTGCTGTGTAAATAAATAAATGGTTTAGGTTATTCTGTGGTATGAGATACGAAGATGAGTAATAGGCCATATTTTTGGTTCCAGAGTCCTAGAATTACTGTTGGAATGAATTACTTTCCTGAAGTTTATGGTGTGACACATCATATGAGCAATTGCTGCTTCTCTCGATCGTTGCACTAAAATAGTTCAGGCTGGGCTAAAATGTACTGGAACGGAGGTGAGGGGGAAGTGTAAACACCACTATTCTCCAAAGATAGTTGTAGGAGACGGTTGCATTGCTTGCAGAACCCAGCAGCTAAACCAACATCGGCAAATACAGGCACGTGCCATCACCCAAACAAAGGCACACGTTTGACACGCGTGGGAGGAGGATTTTTGCCACTTAGTGCTTCAGGAGGGTTTCTGAAGCTGCAAGAGAGAGGCAGGGGGTGGAGCTGGCTGGCACCAGACAGCACAAAAACAGTCACAGCAAGGCCCTGAGAAAAAGCAAGAAGAGACAGTTTAAAGGACCAGATGTTGCCTGGAGAAAGCTGGGAGCAAGGGCTTCAGCATCCAGAGAAAGCACATTTTGCATGCTCTTTATAAACAGCCATACCTTCACAAATAAAATTGCAACAGGGCATGGAAGGCAGCTCAGGGGAAGCATTTGGAGTTTCCCCATGAGCCCAAGTGAGGACAAATAATGCCTCGGTTCCTCCTTGCCTATTGCATTCTTCCCTTCTTCTCCTCAAACGCAAGGCAAGGAAAAACTTTATTCTGGAAGGAATGACTTGCCCAAAAGCCAGACCCCTGCCTTCAGACCTGACCACAGACAGACCTCAGCAGACCACCCCGCAAAAGGCTGTCCATACCCAGTATCCTGCTGCCGAAGCTGACTCTGCCTCTCCTCCAACACATGCTGTCTCAGGCTGACCCAGCACACAGCACACAAAGGGTTTCTGCTGGGCTCACCCTGACATCTCCCAAGGGAAGCCCTGGGGCAGTCTGTACATCTGTGCAAGGGGCACGCTGTGCAGGCCCAGCTCCCCAGATCCATGCCCTGACAGTATGCCAGACCCACAAAGCTGAGGATGGGGATGCTGTGCTAGGAAGGAGGAACCTCGTGGTGCTTGGTGTGCTGAAGCCACACTCATCCCTTCCCCTGCCCCTTCTGAGGCTTGTAACTCCACCGGTGACATTCAGAGAAACCATGGGTCAAGGAGTAATACTTCTGATAGGTATTCCTGCAGCGTCCTGCTGATGGGAAGCCAAATGTTGGATACCACAATGAAGTTGAACAAACACACAAAACAAAACATTGGAGGGGGTGGCAAGCCAAGCCTGCTATGCAGCTGATTTTCAAATATATGCAAAGTTGATGGAGGCTAATAGTTTTTGTTTGTTTGTTTTTGTGGGTGGTGTTTGTGTGTGTGTGTTTTAAGTTACTGGGTTCTGTTTGTTTCCAAAGCTGTAAAGAGCTTTGTTCAAGCTATGGTTTTGCAACAAAAACCTCTCTCTACCTAGCTTTTCCCTGGTGAATCTCAGGCTTCATCCAGTTACAACACACCATCATTCCTCCCGAATTAAACTAAGTTAGCAAGCATATGACTACCAGTGACTTCAGTCACACGGTATGTTAGCACCCAGGGAACCCAGGTCCTAATTTCACCTCAGGTTTCTTGCTTGCCAGATTGGATGCCTTTACGCAGGCTGTCTCTTGGCAGGCGGATGAATCTCAGTGGAAGGAAGCCTTCCTCTTTGCCAGAAAATGGTTTTTCTCAATGGCCTGTTTGCTGAGTCGAAGTCAAGAGGTCTTAAACAATACTCATGTCAGACGCTTGCGGTAACAACTGGAAGAACAGTTTCATAGCAATAGCCCGAGCCTAGCAAAAAATGTTATAACATGTTTACCTTTATAGAGAACAGAAGACTGCACGTGACCTCAGGGTATGACATTTAGAGGACTCTTAAAGAGTTTTCCCACTTATCCAGCCACTTGAATAGTTTCCTTCTGCAAATTCGCTCCTAACTTTTAATAAGAGGAAGCCAGTTCCTGCAGATCTCTGCCAAAAGGAGCTCCGGCTGAACTGAGAGGAAGCTGGTTTGAATAAGAATCCGCAGGCACTGTGGGATTTGGCCAGGAGACCAACACAACACAAGAGGAGAAACTTCAGCTATAGACTATTGGAGAGACACCTCCTCCCCTCCCCACCTCCACATCCCTCCTTGTTTCTTTTTTTTTTTTTTTTTTTTCCAGAACTACTGGTGGCAGCCCTGCTGAGATGATGCCAAGCCAGGCAGCAGAGCCAGTTCTCAGCACTGTCCCAGTGTACCCTGACCATTCACATGAAACTCAGAGTCACAGGTTACTGAGTGCAGCCAGGAGGATGGTCAATGGGAAGGACTGAGCCTCCACCATAATCCAAACCTTTATTTCCTGATTTATGCTTAGAGGAGAATGAGACAAAGAGCCAGGCCACATAGGTATTTCATACAGCCATAGTTAGTGCAAGTCGATCTCCAGTTATTTTTTGAGGTGCCCAAGGCGACTCATGCAGTGAATTCATTTTCTTTTTTTCCTTCCTTTGGGTGACAGCTGTCTGGCACCACTCGTAGCTTGCTTTGTAATTACCACTGCTCTCACTACAAAAATCTGAGCTTCGTTTTCAAAGCTGGATGGTGATTTTGGGGCGCCAAATCAGGTCATACTAAATAGACCTGTCTTTGAAGCCTGCCCAGTTCTCAGCATGTTCTTGAGAGCAATCCCTTTCAGGGTATCTCAGGTTGGGCAACCAAGCAACCAACCAACCAGGCATATAAGTTGCTTTTCGTAACTGAATCCAAGGATTAGAAAATGCTGACTTCTTTCACCGGATGGTGTTTATTCTTTGCATTAGCTGTTTAGCTTGGTAAATTTTATAGTACAGCAGTGGAATACATTCATAGATCATAAGTACCAACATCTCAAGAAACAAAGCATTAAAGAAAAGGATCATCCAAGTAAATGCATACCAGCAAACAATAAGCTGTACACCTTCAGAAAGGTCCATGCATACTCTGCTCAGGACAGGGAGAAGTCAGAGCTTTTCTGCTCGACTGTCAGATGTGGATGAGTCCATGCGCCATTACAGAAACACAAATTTAACCTTCTCCATGGCCTGAAGCTGGCATTCACCAAATTACCTGGCAGCCCGTAGCAGCTGATTAAGAGGATCTGCCTGAAGTGGTCCTGGGGTGGCACTTCTGGAGGAACTCCCCTCAGCTATCCTGCTTGGATGCCCAGTTCCTTAACAAATGCCAGCATCTTTTCAAGAACTGCTCTCAAAGAAGACTGCAGAGCATTTCTAAAAGTATTACAAGAAGATAAATGCTTGTTAACCATTCTCCTTACAGCCTAGCCATTCACTTCAAGGAAGTAAGCAATCATCCAAACCTACAGCAACGCGTGAAGGCAGACTTTTCCACAAGAATGACATCTGTTCTATTTATCAAGGATAGAAAAGACCAACCATTCAACCATGGCCATCTGATACCTTTTATACTTGCCTTGTGTGCTTGCTATGAATGGAATAGGAGGATCAGAGACTGAGTTAAACTTGCATGCATGTGCATGTATACGCACTGAAAAGGCTTCTCAGCAATACAATTAGAGATGCATTGAGATTTCATGTTAAACAAGCAGTATCATCTCTCTGCTTCACAGTTGAGTGGTGATGTTCAGCCTTTGATAACTTTTGTGTTTGCTCTTTGTAGGACAGCTGAATTATATGTTCTTTTTCATTTATATTTGCTCTGGAATTAGTAAAATCAACAATTAAAAAACATAGGGAGGAGTCACTTCTGTTAAAATATTGTCCTCTCTTCAGAGTCCATGACAGCGTAAGCCAAGAGTTTGGGGTTTAGCAAGAGATAAAAACAGCTGCTGGACAGATAAGTACGGGATAAATGTCTTAGTACACAGGGGACCACTCTCTCTGTTGGCAGACGAGACAGTCAGGAAAGCTTTAAATCAGCCCCTGAAGGAGAATAAACTTTTATAAACAGGAAAGTAGCTCACAGTATGCTCATTCGTATACTTCAGGTTGAAGGCAGCTTGAATGGAAAGAATCAAATCACTGGGAGATAAGAAAAAAATCTTCCCATTACCTACAATGCAAAGACAACAGTACCCAGCAATGTGCAAAAGGATTCAGATAAGCAAATGAACCCTCTTGATGTCACAGCTAACTTAAATGTAATCCTTAAAAGCATAAGCAGGATGTATTTGTTAAGGTAAGAAAAGGTATTAATTACACCTGTACATGGCACTGGGGACTATTATTAGATTACTATATCTAGTTCTGGCGCAAGCACTTCAAGAATGATGTTAAAAGTTTGCAAAGAGTTCTGAAAAGAGCTTCAGGACAGTCTGAGGTCCAAGAACTGTTTGTCATAGTATCAGCCTGAAGCTCAAAAATTTTAATTAAGAGAAAACTAAGCAGTGACGATGATTTTCTGCAAGTACCTGCAGGAGGAAAGGACTGCTGATAACAGACAGCTCTTTAGAAAAATAAAATTAACTGTCCAAAAGGTGAAGTTGGGCAAACTCAGGCTGTAAGCATGATCCATGCTTTATAGGTGCAGTGAAGCAGTGATAGGAACATCTTATCTTACAGAGATGAAAGTAGATTTTGAATCCCCCCTCCCCGGGAGTGTGCAATAGCTCAACAAAACATTGATACAGATATGCCCAAAGAGAATACCAGCTCTTGTCTTACACAGGAGGTCAGGCTGGATGACCACCGTGATCCCTTCGAGCTTTAATGATTGTACAGGTGAGAAGCATCTCTGGTCCCAGTAAAGACAGGGGCAAGGCACAGCACGGGAAGACTGGAGTTGAGCTAGGCAAGACAGTCTGGGAGCAATTAGCAGTCACATCAAGGGATGCAAATGTTGAAAGATCCCTCCGACATCCTTTCTTGAGCTCTGTGGCACAGAAGACACGAAGTGTCACGAGGACTCAGGCAAATATTGATGCTCCTGCAGACAGCCCTGCTCGCCCACGCTGCCGCCGCCTATTGCATCAGCACAGTCAAATCAGTGTTTCCATGAGGATACAGAGTCCTGATGCGTCAAGGGACTGGAGTTTGTAAGGACATACTATAGGGCTGCTCCCACCACGCTATGTGCAAGGGCAGACCGTATGAAGGCTTTAAAGCAGTCGATATTGCAAGGCTGTGAGCACAGACTGGTCAGAGTTTCCTTGTGATCTACCTTCATGCCCTTTTACGTGGTACAGCATTCCCCATATTTCTGCAATGCTTCCTCCTCCTTCAGTCAGTCAGGAAGGAAACAGAGGTAACTGCTGATCTAACACACAACTAATGCCTTCTTCAGCATGGTCTATTTCCACAGAGCAGCTCAGCTTCACTGGAGGAGAGCCATTCCCAGCCATATTTCTCTTCAACATGCTTTTTACTTCACACCATATTTACGGGTAACATCAAGCCATACTTCACAGGTAACTACAGATATCCTCTGCTGGACATACTTCTGCTCTGCTGTTTCCATAAGGCTAACTACCTTCTCATCTTCTGCTTCACTCCATTTTCAAACTGAAAGACATACCCTTATCTGTGAGCATCTCTGCCACCTGACATGGCCAGACCTTCAGTGACTGCCAGGAGATGGTTTTGAGGTAAGGGGCTGCAGCGATTCTGCCCTTTCCCATATGTTCTGTATGGAAATCAGAACATATGGAATCTGTATGGAAATCCCCACAAATTACACTTTTTCTTGGAGCTCTATGTCCAAACCAGCAGAATGTGTATGATGTATGGATGGAGGACATTCAGAGCCCAGCACAGGAGCCTGGGAAGCAGGAGTCCATGCTGCTACAGCGCCGGCACATCTACCGGCAGGACCCCTGTCCTGAGTGGGTCACGGGTGGGATCTGCCTAGCCTTTGGCAGAAAAAAAACAATTCCAGCGACCTTTCACTGCTCTCTTGGTCAGCTAATTAAGGGGGTAGCAATAATGGTATCCCCTGAGGACAGGAGCACATTTTACCTCCCTGGCCTCTAGCAATATCTACACAAGTCAAGAGAGATTACGCAGAGACCGATGGACGTGGTGGCGGCAGAAAGCCGGAGGCGGAGATAAACGACGATGCGAGACCGAGGTTCCCCAAGAAATCCTTAAAGGCTTGTCAAAAACAGCCTTCAGGTCTGGGCCACGTGCTGCGAGAAGAAAGCATGTGTCTGAATGCCTGAAATGGCTGGATTTGCCCAGCTGTTGAAATGTAAAAATATTTGCCCGGTATCACTTTCCAAATATTAGCTATTTTGCAGAAAAGGGCTCTTTGACATGCTAAAAGACCATCCATCACTCAATTCAAGATCTCTTTTGAGCTCAAGGTATTAACAGCTAGAGGGAAAGATGTTTTTCAGGTCCTGTTACACAAGCACATGGGGGCCTGATGTGCAGCCGCTGCAGCTGAGGGAAAGCCTGCTAAGAGGAGCAAGGTCTTTATTTTACACTGACCACAGCTGATGGCTACTTAGAGCCAGCAAGAAGGAAGCTGTGTGACAACTGCTGGGAAACCAGAGGTCTTCTTCACCCAGACACGGCCCCAGTAAGCTGCTAGGACAACAGGAAGCAGCGAGCGCTGGAGCACAGCAAGGCATGCTCCATGCCTCGGTCACAAATGAACCATATCCTATCCAGCTGCTTCTGATAAACTAAAACTCGCTTTTTTAACGCTGAAAACATCTTCTGTCACAGCGAGATGGATGAGGATCTCAGGTTACTTGTGGGGAAACAAAAGCGGAGAACTGATACCGAGTAACATTCCTCCAGCACCACTCCTCATACGAGAAACCTTGCGGCTAATGCCGCTTGCCCCTTGCATGATCATGGACCTGTGGCATGTTTCATATTAAACAGTCCCAAATGCTTCACATTTTAGTGATCAGATCCATAACTGAACCTACAGAAGACCAAGTGTCCCTAATCTAAGGTGCCTTAACACCAATACAGCTTTATGATTAAAAAAAAAGGGGGGGAGAAGAGGGGGGGGGAAAGAAAAAAAGATGTTTGTTACATCAACAAGAACCACTGCTTTCGAAGCCCAGTTATAGCGATTTAAAATACAGTAGATAAAACATAAACAACCATTGGGAACCAAGAAAGGGGTGTCACCAATAAAGTTTATATATATATACGTTCTGTGTGTTCTCTCCCTTAGTTCTGTGGACATTAATCACAGAAAATGAATTTATTCTTTGAAAAAAAAAAAATGTTTCCATGACAATCTTCCACAACAGGCAGAAAGCAAAGGAACTTCATTATATATAACTTATCTTTTTTTAGTTCTCTTTGTTGCGATGATTTTCCTGGTGGCACCTGATCTCACGCCAGGAATGAGAAGAGCTCAACTGGGTCCCACGTTGCAAGCGCCAGACTTGCAGCTTAGCAGCGTAATACTGCAGCAGAGCATGCACAGGAAGGAAAGCTTTGGTCGAGGCAGCACCAGCTTTTGTAGGTGGTCTTCCTCGGGGACCACGTTAAATGCTCAACTACTCTTTCCCGAAGCAGTCTTTCCCCTCAGGAGGAGGACGTTTGGCTCTGTTCCCTACAAGCACCAACACCAAACACAATTTTGGCAGTGCTTCACCTCATCAGTTTAGAAACGGGCACCTCTGTCCTAGCACAGGCCACAGGGTCGTGCTTGTGGTTGCAGCTTCTCTCTTTCTGCAGTAAAACTTACCAGAAAAAAACTCCCTGTCTCTCTTCATCAGCGCCAGCTCCATCAGCCCACTGAAAACACTGGCACCGCTAAGTTCATGCCCTCGAGGAGATTGGCCAACAGACAGCACATCAGGAAAGTAGAGCAGAAAAGGTTTTACAGAGACACAGAATGAAGAGGTTTGAGGTTTTTGCTCTTCAGCTTAGCTGAAAATAGTAGTTAAGCCAATCTGGAAAAGAAGTAGTGCAAAGTGAGACCACGCTGCAAGCAGAAGGTGCTCGGGATAGGCTGCACCTATCCTGGTCCAGCTGCATCCCATGGCGCCAGGTGAGCACCCACGCAGCAACCCACATAACTCTTCTTCTGGCCAATATCTACATAACCACTGGTTATGGATGGTTTTAGATCCCTCTTTAAGATCTCAAAGACTAGCACATGAACTTTCAGCCTATTTGTCTAGTGTTGTTTATACAACACAACAGCTTGGCTTTTAGGCTATTATTACCATTCAGTCTCCAGAAGGGCCATCACGTCACCTCATGACTGCTTTACTTGTGAGGTAAACAACATTAATAACATCCACTTTCCCGAGTGTAGACTCACAAGGGCAGAGGGGTGAAGATGCCTAATGTGTTATGTCCACCGAAAAGCATGAAGCTATGGTAGCATTCCCCAGCTCATTAGTATAAAAAGGGATACAGCAAACTGCGAGACGTGGAAAGCTAGACGTGTTTTAATTACTAACACTCTTGTAGGTAACGCATGCCTACAAAAACCGGCTCACAGCTTTACACATCATTAAATATGTTAAAAACACAAAACTTGGGAGAACAAATACAGGGATCCAGATGTGAGTGCCACAGAAGAACTACACCTGGTATCAATTCAGCTTAAACACACAGCTTCCCTCAATCCTGCCTATGCCACTAAAATTATAACGGTCTGTATGAGAAGCAGCACATTGCTGACATGCACTGTTAGTGACGTCCTTAAAACTGCTGAATGTAAACTTGAAAGCAGATTATCTCAAGAGGATAAGCAACTGCCACATGTGCATCAATTCAGCTCATTGCAGAACAAGTTGCAAGCTACAGCTGATAAATATTAAAACAAGCTTCCTGGAAGAAGCAGACTGCGATAATGAACAGGCTCTCTTGCCTATTCAGGCCTATTCTTGCTTACTCCAAGCATGCAACATAGAAAAGGGTTAGAGTCAAGAGTGTGGCTTTATAACAAGTGCCTGTTGCAACTGGTTATTCTCCCGAAGAACCAACTATTAGCAGGTGCTCATACAAGAGACCGAGCAGGTGAGCACACATCAGCAGTCTGGTGTTTATTCTGTCCCGCGCTCAAATTCTTAAATGAACACACTTCGGAGAACTTTGTGGTGACAAAGCATCCAGTTGTCTGGTCCTGCTTCCAGCCAAGTCCTTACTCATGTCACTGCAACCATGACAGCACCCTTGAAATCCTTCTCTGAAGTATCGCATGTTAACGAAAGCATATGTTAGTGGCTTCAATACAAATTATGCATCTGCGTGCACGTACACAAACCTCTGTGAAAAGAACGGTGTCAGAGCTGTGAAAGCAAACACTTAGAAGCAAAGAAATGTCAAAATTAAGGCTGAAGAAACACCCTCATTTCACTTCCTCGGTGCATATAATTAAGAGCGGCATCATAACACATCATCCAGGTGTAACAGTTGGCAGCTGTTAATAAAAATCCCAAAAGAAAGCCACCATGCAAATTTATGGTAAGTACTTTCTTAAGCAAGCTTTTTTGGGGGGTATAGATAAAATTTTAAAATATGTAGAGGAAATAGTTAAGAAGAGAACTACTAATTAAATGCTTACAGTGAGAGCACAAATACATTGAGGAAACTGATATACAAGTAGCACTGGAGGAAGGACAATTTGCAGCCTGACAGTATTTGGGAGTAGAAACAAAGGGTTGGACTGAAAGACCGATGGCCACATTAGAAACTCAACTTTTGTTTATGGTAAATAACTTTCTGGCCCACTTGCTTGGTAAAATGGCTTGGCCCCATGCACACACAGCCCCCCAAACTCAAATCAGACAAAGTTTAAGATCCTAGAACTATGTATGAGACAAACCACATTTCTCTGTTCCCAAGCTGCATTACTACTTAGGCAGCCCTGGATCTTGGGATACAGGCACGGCTGACGATGGCAAATCCTAATGCAGAAGCCCTTCATGTGAGGCCTACCACCAGGTTTTGGTTTCCCAAACAAAGAACAGCAGTGTTACAGGGGTGGCACAGTTATTGAGGGCAGGAACAAGGCAAGATCTCATCTTCCGATGCACCCAAATGCTTTTGGCCACCAAGTCAAGCCCCAGTTCCCTCAAGCCCATGGCAGAACATAAGAGGAAAAGAATGAATTTACTGAAGGCAATTTTAGCACCATAGCATGTGTTAACTTTGCATAAAATGCAAAGCATTAAATGTGTATGGAATTGTAACATCTACTGATGTATACTGGCATTACTTCTGTCCATGTTCCTGTGTCCATCTGCCTATATTATCCTGAAGGGTTGGTGAGTTTCCTAGGGGACACTGCTGGAAGATAGGAATTATGCAAAACGCATCACTCCAGCCTTTGCTCCTGGTAGCGAGCCCATGAGCAACTCAACATATGTCCTCGATGCCAGCAAGGGATTAGAAACGGGATGTTGAGACCAGGGTACAGTTTGTCTGACAGTTTTCCCCACCACACCAAGGATTTTAGGAGCCAACAGCCTCGGCTGGCGTAGGGCAGCAACACAACCGCCCGACCACCTCTGCCTCCCTGAGGCAGCTTGAGCCCCCATGGCTCAGCACCCACCGCAGAGCTGCGGAGCCGTACAGCTCCCCCCAGCTCTTGCACCCATTGATCTGCTTCAGAAGGTGACGACAGACCATGACGTCCCAGCAGAAATGCACAGGCAGAGCAACGTGCCACCAGCAGGGGCCAGAGCCTGAGGGGCCGCTGCCCAGGTGCCCTCTGAGAACACCTCCCCTGTTCCCTCCCTGGGGTGCAGCTGCCCACGCAGCCCTCCCCAGCACTTCCAAGAATCTCAAATGCAGCTTTTTTTTTTTTCATATTTTTTTTTAGAATCTTTAACACAGAAATGCATTCTGAAAGCAAACCCTTTTGTGAAAAGGCCACTTTCAATATTAATTGCTTTGCCCTCATAGAAGCTGGTAAACTGTATTTTTAGCAGCCACTTCCCACTAAGTAGCATTGTTACAGAAAACCACTCGATTCACGTAACTAAAAATGTCCCCTTTTTGAGCTTAACAATAGCGCTAAAGAAACTGATAAACACGACTTTCAGTGGATGAGAAGTCAAATGATTCAATTTGCTTCAATGTCTTTTTTTTGTTGAGCTAAAGATTGTACCTAAAAGTAGATAAAAACAATCTCGGGTCAAGTTTGTTTATAAAGACTCACGCTCATGCCGTTCTCTCCCCTCAATATACTGCCATCCTGTGATGCTGTATGGAGTTACTGAGACATTTCACTGGGGTCCACAGCGGATAACACAATCTGTCCAGTCTACCAGTAGAGCATATTACCCCCCTGCATTGTCAGGAACCCAATTTCAGCTGTCTGAAACTACACAAAGATATTTTCTTGCAATATTGCCCGCTTTCTGCTGCCCAGGGATAGACCATGCCGAGCCTCAAGCTTGGAACAATCCGGGAGTATCTTGTGCACAGGCTGCAAAAGTTAGCTGAATAACAATACAGCTAGCTCAGCAGGGTTTCGTAGCCACAATTTAAATCTAAATTGGCTTGCTCTTCATAGAGAAACTACGTTTCCTTAGGACTGGCAATAAAGACTGCCTGAGCTGATCTGACAAATCAGCCTTTTACTCCAAAATCTTAGATTATAGGCTGTGATATTTTTGTTCAAAAGCAATGGAAAGAATAATCTGTTCAGCATTCTCCCGTGCTCAGCTAAAATACGCTTAATTGCATCAGGCATTACCAAACATCTTTCAAGCCCAGAAAATAATAACATGCCTGACATTATGGTAACATAAACCACAAGAAGCACTGCAGCGGATTGGATTTAAAGCCCAGCGCTGCAGACACTCGCAGCTAAGGTTTAAGATCTCACCTTAGCTCACCCTCCCGTGCTCAGGCGCTCGTAAGAGCTGTTGGTTGCAGTCCCACACGCTGTACTCCAAATGCATAATCCAGCCAGCTGCCCTTGGAGCAGCTGGTAAAGCAACTAGCGTTTGGCCCACAGCACACACCATCTCATGCTCTCTTGAAGACCTCTTTAGCTCCTAGCGATTTCAGGGTGAGGTAATGGCAGATTTTTGGCATTCACTCCGCATTGCCTTGATTCTGTACAATGCATTGTGTCAGTGCAATGGATCCGAGCCTAGCTGGGGACTCATTAATCCATAGATTTCATTTCTAAATACACAATTTTCTGAAACAATAATGCGCATTAACTCCTCCAGAGTTGCTAATGTCTGCTGGAAATCAAAACCTGGTTGGGCACCCCTGGCCGAAGTCAGATAATCTGGTGACTGTAGCAGCTTGGGCTGTGCCAACCCAGCTACCAGGCGTTAGCAGTGAGACCCCTACTTCACTCTATTACAGCAATTTTATTGAAATTCACACGGTGCCCTGGCATTACAAAACAAAAATCAGATGTCAATTATTATTTTTTTTTCCTCTGAAAATACATGCAGGCACTAATCCTGGAATAATAGACTCATAAAACATCAGCCTAGAAAAATGCAGTGACTGGGACGATCCAGCGGGCTGTCCGCGGGAGAAGGCTTTGTTTCCACGGCTCACTTTGCTGAACTCCACTTGCAGGCACACTGACTACTCACTCCTGCAGATTAACTTTTCCTCTGCAAGTGAACAGACTGGAAGACAGTTTCTGGCTCACCCCACTGACCGGGGGACAGGCTGTAACAGGGCAATGTTCTCCACCAGCCTTGCTCCGGGGGGATGTCCCGAGCTGGGGGAACGGAGGTGAGAATGGAGAGGTGGCAAAGGGTGACTGTCCCATAGTCATGCGCTCCGGGGCAGCCCTGATAATGCCATCCTGACCCTGGTTTCCACCCCAGAGGAGGTCTGTGCTCAGCCTCTGGTGGCCTCTTCCCACAGGGCCTCCTTCCACGACCCAGTGCCGCTGATCCCGGCTCTCCCGCTGCCTCATGCTTTCCCCCCCCATTCAACGCACATGCTTGCTTGCCAGCCCCAGCCTCCTCTCAAATGCACTCCCAAAGAAAGGAGCCCGGGTAAGCAGATGTTTTTCTTCTCTTCCTCATGTTACAGCCAGAGCTCTGTCGCCTGTGGTGGGCTCCGTGTAGGCAGAGCTGCCGGCAGCTGCGAGGCAGATCCAGTTTGGGCACGTTTCAGCCTCCAGGCTGGAGGCCACGCGAAAGCGTGGTGGAGGAACATGCCCAGAAGAGCTGAGTGTCCATCAGCTCCCTCTGCCAGGCGAGATATCGGACCCCAGGATCCATTGAGGTCCCTTCCAATCCCTACAGCTCTGTGAGATCCTCATGTGGGGTCACGCGTGGGATGGAGAGCATTCCCCCCTCCGGTTAGAGGGAGGCACCTCACTGAGATAGGGCCTCACCTGAAGGAAGTCATTAGCTGCCCTTATCTCCCATCCGTTAACTCAAATCGCTCATCCATAAATACCTGAAATTAAAGAGGCACGTTTTATGGGCAGATGGACCCTGAATGTGTGAATTTGAAGCTATGAGACGGACCTTTTACCCGCTGAAGCCAACAGCGAGCGCCTCCTTTGACCCCGCGGCACAAGATCAGGTCAGGCAGAGCTCAGAGATCATCGCACCCGGCCACAAATAAGGACACGGGGGCTCAGCAGGAAGGAAGGGAGATCCTCCTAGAGTTTCTGCTCGGCACTTTGTCATAATGTGTTATTCAAGACGCTGGGGGAAGAAAAAAAAAGGAAGGCAGTGGGCCTGGGAGCTGAGACAGAGGGGCGTGTGGTGGGCCTTTTTATTTTTTCCTCTTAACAGACTGAGATAAATGTAGCAATCCAAAAAAGTGGAGGTGGGAAGGACGTGTGTGTGCATGTGCCTTTTATCAACGAGAGGATCATTGGATGTATCTGTTACCAAGGAGAAGCACACGCTTGGTAACAGAAGAGCACAAAATTATTTTCCTCTTGCGTTCCTGTATGATAATAATCACTAACATTACCATTTTTTGTCCCGATGAAATTCAGAGCCCTAACTCTACATTTCACTCCACGACAAACTTACTGGAAGGGGAAAGAAAAAAGACCCAGGAGTGCAGGAACGCATACTACAAAGATACAACCGTACCGACAGAGTATTTTGGGTGCTGCTAGAGCTGGAGGGAATTTCTGGAGGTGCTTAGTCCTGGTGGTACAGGGAGCTTGCAGTAGTGGTAAGGTGTCCTGCTTTAGGTGGAGCTTTGTTACCGGGTGTGATCCGACAGGGCAGCTCAAACGGGAGCAGGATAACTCCTCTGTGGGTCCCAAGCTGGGTGAATCGAACTAAAGCACCCGCTGCTCTCTATCCCGTTGTGACACATCCTGATCGATGGGCAGGAGGCTCCACCATAGGACTGGGGCAAAGAGTCGAGAAGCAGAGCCCCTCGGCGGACTTTTCTTACTAATAGCCGACGGGGGGGGGGGGGGGGGGAAGGTTTTACCGTGCCGACACTCAAAGCGGGCAACCCGAAAAGGGGAAAAGGGTCGGTGCGCCTTCAGCGGAGCATCCCCGGGGGGCAGCAGAGCGCCCCGCCGCCCTCCCAGCGCCGCTCCCCGCCGTGCCCTGCCCTCCCCGGCCGGCCGGGTACCTTCTCTCCGGTGAGCACATGCAGCCCCTCTCGGACCTTGGCGAAGGAGCCCTCGCCCAGCTTCCTGCCGATCAGGTAGCCTCCGACGCGCTTGGTGTGCTGGAAGTCGCGGAGCCGCTCCCGGGGCGCCGCGGCGCTGAGCCAGGCGGCCAGCAGCCTGCCCTCCGCCGCCACCGGACCCGGCACGGCGCCACCACCGCCACCACCGCTGCCGCCGCCGCCGCCGCCGCCACCACCGCCCGCCACATCGCTCAGGAGCCCGTCCCCCGCCGCCGCCGGCATCCCCCGGCCGTGCAGCCGCCCGGCAGCAAAGTTGCTCGGCGGAGGGCGCGGAGGGGAGGAGCGGGGCGAGGGGTTGGGGGGGGGGGGGGCTTGCTGCCGCCCCTCTGCCTGGGGACGGCGCCTCCCTCTGCCTCCGCCTCCTCCTCCTCCTTCTCTTCCTCCTCCCGCTGCTGCCGCTTTGGACTGGCGGTAATTTCATCCCCGAGAAGAGGGAGCGCTTGCACAGCCCGCAGGAGGGTTGCACAGCCCTGCCCCGGGGGCTGGGGGCTCGCTGCCCTCCTCCCCCGTCCGGATGGGGTCCCTTTCCACTGCCACCACGCCTGCTCCCCCCCTATGGGATGCTCGCACCCTCCACCCTCACACCCCCAAAGACTTCGACCTGCCTGCAGCGGGGTGTCGGAGGGCAAGCAGGGAGCCCTGCCTGCCTGCAGCCTCCCCCGTGAGGATGCTGTTGTACCTGGCCGCAGCGAAAGCCCCGCTGGCGGCTCGCAGGGCTGCTTTCCCGCTAGGGGGCTTGCTCTCCCGTGCCACCTCTTTTTTTTTTTTAGGCTCTTCTTTCACTCGTTAAAAAATGTCAAAGCGGTTTTACGCCGTGCTGCCTTCGCTCTGCCTCCGCTCCACGCTGAACGCTGCTTGAGCCAAAGCCCCCTGCTCCCTTCCTCCCGAGGAGCCCAGCCGCAGCGCTAATAGGATTTCGGCTGGCACAGGTGTTGATTAGCCGTGTGCTCCTTTCACTCCAGCTTTCGTTGACAAGTCTACGCTGGTAAAACTTCCTAATTTAAGCCAGAGCTGAGAAACATCACCATTTTACCCGACCGGCTGTAGTGAATGACAACTGAGAGCCTCGCCGGTGTAAGTCCAGGCTTCCAAGCCACCGGTATTCAGGACAAAAACACAGCCAGGGCTGCCTTCAGGCAAGGAAAAGTGTAGGGAAAGAGAACCAGGGAGGCAGACTCACTCTACACCCTTCTGGAGCACAGCTGGCTACCTTCCCCTACCCCACTTTAGCTCCCTTAAGCTTCTATCAAAGCCTCCAAAATCAATTCCCTGTGGCTACATGCACCGTGGTTCCACTTCTGGGCTGCTGGCTGCTGTGCCAGTGCGATGCTCCCAGCAGCTGGGGTCCCCCCGGATGCCACAACGTCCCTAGTTTTACCCTCAGCCGAACTTCGCGCCAATATCAGACCGTCCCAGCCCTGCTGAATGGGCTGGGGCTGGTAAATCTGTCTCCCGCCAATTGTGAGCGGTCCAGGAAATAGCTCTGCTGATGCTGCCTAAATCAAAGCTGGAAGCGGGGAGGTGCCCGGGGCGCCCCACTGTTCACAGGAAGGTGACCCCGTCCTTCCGCAGGTCAGGACAGCGGCCAGGGTGCCGTGGTGTGCGGGAGCTTTTTAACAACGCGGATGTATGGGGGGAATGTTGTACTGCAGAATGGAAGGGGGGAAATCCTTCTATGCATACCATCCTTGGTATGCATGGAAGGGGGACACAGCACTGCCACTGTGTCCTTAAGGGCTAGGGAAGGCGGGCAGGGACACCACGTACCCCAGGGCATCACCTTCAGTGCCTGCATCCCTGCTGGTGCCACCTGGGATGAAGTTCACCCCGACACCGTGGGGCTCTGGCACCTGCTGAGTGGGCCCTGAGCTTGCCCGAAGGAGTATGCTGAAAGACAGACAGGCAGACAGGCAGACAGAGGTACGAGCCCTTGTTTAGGCTCACAGCTCCCACTCAGCGAACAGAAAGGTGGTTTGGGGCCACCATGAAGGTTAAACAGATGTTAACGGTAGGCTATGTTTTTTTTTCAGTCAAACACCTGAAAATCAGCCCCTTGTAAAAATAAAACAGGCAAGAAGTGGCCATTGCAGAAAACGTTAGGGGAGCTCCAAAAGAACCCGGTGCTTTTTTAAAAATTTTTATTTAATTTGCTCAACTCGAGGATGTAATGAGTTGACAGTGCCCTTTTAAACAGGCGAGACTGCTCCCTTCTCACGATTTCTATCCTGTCCAGCTGTGCCCATCAGGGTGCAGTCTGGATGGAAGGGGGATCAAAGGCTGCATTCATTTCTGTCCATGCTTTAATTTAAATTTAACTCCAGTGTGCTTTATTTTGAGCCGCAGTCCTCCTAGGTAATGACATTTTCTGATTAACTGTTGAAATTACTAATGAATTAAAGGCAGTAGTCTGTCTTCAGGTTGCAAAAGCTGTAATAACAAGCTACTAAAAATAATTTAAAGCTTGATTTAAATCTGTGAAAGCAAAGAAATTCAGAGTTACCCTGACAGTATTGTCCTTGGCCGTCTGCACCATTCTAAAATGCCGTAGTAAAGTGCATCGTTGGTGGGCAGATGGGGAGTTCTGCAGCCCCAAGGAAGGCTGAGGCCCCCGTGCCCCATCCCTGGTGCCAAGGGCTGTGTCCTTCGTGGGGTCAAGCTCTGTGGCTGTGTTCCCAGCCTCTGCTGCAACGCCAGGGGAGGATGCGGCTGGGGACAGAGCTGGAAAGCGCTGGTCCAGCAACAGAAAGAAGGAAATGTTTGTGACCCTGAGAGCCCCTCAGCAGAAAGGCTCGTCTCACCTTGCTGGTGCCTCCTCTGGTGCAGCTGCTGGTGGCAGCTTGCCAAACGCTCCTTGCTGGAGCACGGGACCGTCGCTGGGGATGCTTGAATTCTCCTTACGCCTCACCTGCACGTGCAATCCATATTAATTGCTTTCTGGAGTGGTCTGAGGTCCTTGAGCAAAGGAAGGAAGAAATCGCGTCTCTTTACAACAGCACAAAGGTAAATTAAGAAGCGGGTAAACTTATAAACGTGCTGCACAAGAGCAACGCGTAAATTCTCTTCAGGTCAAATTAAAAATGGGAAAACTCCATCTACCATCACCAGGCCTTTGGAAGGCAATGGTTAACTGCTGACTTCAGACGGATTGCTGGAGGAACACTGGCTTAGTACCGATACCTTAGGTTAAAAAAAGCTCTGCTGCTATTGCTTATTCTCTCTTTGGCATTTCTTTCTGCTTTAAAATAGCAGTTTGGTTTTGGGGTGCTTTTTTGGACAGGTGTCCACGTTTCTCATATTTGGGTTTCAGATATTACAGGGATATTTTTTCAGAACAGTTGTTTTTATTATAGTTTTGGAAGAGGGAATGTATTTCCATTTCGGATTTATGGGGCGTGTTTTTTGCAGCGTTCAAATCCCGGTCCAAGTTCAGGCTGCTGAAAACCTTCTACGTTTACTGGCACAGTAAAAGCCTGCAGTAGCAGATGATGCACCCGGTGCGGCAAGGGTGCCCGTCCCCCTGCACGTGGCAGTGCGGACAGCAGCGAAGGACACGGCTCTCCCAGTACAGCCGTGATGGCCAGGATCACATTATGACTTCTCTTCCTATGGGTGAATGCAGCAGATACCGTCTGGCTGATGTTCACAGTCCTATTCCTAAATCCTTGTGGTCTTGTAATCATAGAGAAAGATTACTTCACCTTTCAGCAGAAGCAGGAAGGGGACTTTCACAGTTAAGCTTTCATAAGCTTAAAGCTTGTGTTTGAAAAATATTGAACAAACGTTTGTCCTCAAAAATATTCGGGCCGAATATAGGTGCAAAAGTGCTTGAGTCAGTAAGCATTGAAACTATTTGCTGACTTTTACACAAACGTGTTGGCAACGGGTTTATCTGCTGCTGTCTCTCTGAGCTCTGATCTAGCTTTCCCTGTGCTCCCACTGAAATCTTCAGCTTGCTCTCTGCCCTGCAGCTTCTTTAATGTAGCTCTGTGCAGCTGATATAAGAGTCAAGAGTGCGATGACTGGGAGGTATCATAGAAGAAATTGAATTTAATATCAAAGTAAGCAGCAGGGGGTAGCTGTGTTGATGTTGTTATTCTTTTCCATATTCCACTAATTAAGAAGTTCCATTTTTGAACTTAAATTGCTGTGAAACCCTTCTTGCAGTGCACGATGACAAAATTTAGCACCTCGAATTTAAGCTTCACTTACATGTGAGGGAATGCAAGAGCATTGCATAATTATGCCTATTATAAGTCCTTACATTTTTAAAAGCCTTTGGATATCAGTGATAGAGGCCATGTAAAGGAAAAGGAAATCAGAGTTTTGTAAATCTCTGGAATTAGTGTATCTTATCATACTGAATTTCTCCTGAAGTTCCCCGTGGTAATTTTTTTTCAATAACAGTAGAGAAAAAATATGTCACTCAAATACTGGACTGTCGATACAACAACCTAGACCACCACCGGTATGTGGAATTTAAAAATAAGTATGGCCAAATTCAGCTTAAGGGTCTTGCAATGCAATGGCCTTGCAGCCAAGGAGGGCTTGCAGAAAAAGGCATGAGGTATTACAAATGCTGTCAAAGCCCCCACAATGGACTGCCAGGTCAAGCCCTGGTGTCATGTTGGTACACTGTTAATGTGCTCTGAGATAAATTTAAATGAGCTTGTATTTGAAATAAAGCTTTAGATTTGAGTAGGGACTGACACTAGTCCAAATGATCCTATAAATGGTAAATGCGATGCTAGACAACATTCAAGTAAATAACCCACTGTGATGGAAATTCAGAATCAAGATGCCCTCAAGCCATGAGGTTGCATCTCCCTCTTCTCCTTTTCCTTGGCAATAAATCAGAAAATGTGCCAGTACTGCAGAGCGTGATTTAGGACTGGCGATTTTCCCATTGATGCTGCAGGCTGAGCACCATAACCCCGTGGCTGCTGTGTGCTCGCACCTACAGTAATCGCTGATTTGGGGGTTGAAGCAAGTCAGCTATTTAAATGCTTTCTTGCAAGACAAGTTCCAAGCACCTTGTTTACATCAGTGCTGAAACTTGAACAAACCAGTGACTCACTCCTGAACTAAGATTTCCATGTTTTGTTTAAGCCTGAAAGAATTTTTTATGACTGAATGCATTGTTGGAAAGCACAGTTTTGCAGCGGTGAAAGTACACGTTACGCTATCACAAAGCTATCACGGATATGTACTCTATACATATGAGCTCTGGGAGGGCTTGAGGGCTCAGGGACAGGATCTGAGGCGCTCAGGTCCAACTGCTGTCTGCCTCTGCTCGTCCTGCTTTAGTCCTGCTGCAGGCTTTGCCCGACTTCTCCACGGATGGGACAGCAAGCTGCCTATACCTACATGTAGCCAGGAGTGTGCAGGGGGCAACTTTGCTGTGCTCCTTCCTTGAAGGGAGGTACAGAGCGCCGTGTTAAAGCCGGGATTTCATGCAGAGCAACTCTGCACTTCTCAGCTGTGGCCCAGCTTCCTCAGTTCCCAATAGGTGCAGTCATGTTGCTCTGTATGCCACTTTCCTAACTTGAAACCACACCAAAAATTCAGAGCTGGGAGTTCCGTTTATGAAGTGTGCATTTTTTTAAAAAGGTGAATACTGTGACATACCTCCAAGACTTGGCACAGTCCTGAAACATTTCCAAAGTGATATTAGCTTAGAAATAAATAAAGAAAAAAAAAATCCTGTTTATGTGATTTTACCTAAATGGGACTTGGTATCTGAATTTCTAACAATTCCCAATTAGAATAATAATCCATGTGTGTCTAATTTGCAAAATCAGTTTATTTATGAGATTCATGTTTTGGTAGGACAGCTCATGCAGGAAAGAAGAAGACCTGGCTTTTGGTCCTTGCTTTAGAGTTCTGCAAGCATGGAAAGGCTGCAGCAGGTGTAGAGGACAAGCAGTGGAAGCATAAGGATGGACCTGACGATGCTGCACAGGAAGAAAAAGGCCACACTGAGCACAGGTGAATGGAGGTGAACTTGGAGGAACACATCTGATTTTGAGTGGAAACGTGGTGATACAGCTTCAGGGGCTCTACAAGAGCTTTTAGGTTGGAACTACAGTACTTGTGGTGTAGGGTACTTTCTAACAGCTTTTGACACCTTCTGATTCCCCCTGGTTTTATATCAGGATAAAGGCCTGAAGGAGTTAATCAGTACCTGTTTACCACCCTCCATTTAGACTACAGGTATTTCAGTCAACCGGTAACTCAGCTGGGTGCCAGGCTTGCAGTACTTTCTGTTGCGTGCTTAAAAGAAGGAGCAGCCAGAGTGAACTCAAAAAGAAGAAGAAGAAGAAAATTAGAAGAAGAAGAAAAGAAGAAGAAAAGAAGAAGAAGAAGAAGAAGAAGAAGAAGAAGAAGAAATACATTTATTTCTTTGTTACCTTGAAATTCTTAAAGTTTAATAAGGGCTTTGTGTCACACAAGCTTCTTCTGTTCAATGATTCAGTGTCAGCTTAATCCTGAGCATATAATGTGTGCCAGTCTGTCATTATGGAAGTGGCTGTATTGTGATTTCTTTGCAGGACCAAGGAAGAAGAGCCAAGGAGAGATCACACTCTTGGTCATGCATGGAGAACCCTAGCAGCACAGGCAGCAAAAGGGGGTCCTTTCAGTGAATCTATTTACTGTAAAATGCCTGTAAGGTTAAATTTTTTTGTTTAATTTCCCTGCAGTTGTTAACTTTCGGATAGTCTGCACGCATGCAGATTGTTTAAAAAACAGACACGTAGCGCGCTGGCCACTGTTCTTCTCGCACAGACTCCCACGGGACACGTTAACCATAAGCCTCGCTGCCAGACCCTCCGGCACAGATCTGAGCAAACAGATGGGCCTTACATCGTGCCCTGAAAGTCAGCGGACTTTGGCTCTGCTAGGCCGCTGGGAGAAGTAAATTCCTGAGCTGAGCATGTTTCACAAGGAAAGCAGAGCTTACACTCTCCAGATGTGCAGATCCAGGGTGTGCCGGCGAGAGTGCTCTGGCTGCTCTCAGCTGTCAAGATAGCGCTCGGAAGAGGAGAGGAGGAAATTCCTCGGGCAGCCCAGTCCCAGCCACAGAGCTTCACTGGTCCAAAGGGGTCGTTGCAAATCCACAGCTCCAGGATCAGTGCAGGAAGCAATGGTTGGAAACAAACATAGCACGCAGACAGTGTTTATTTAATGCAGGACACTGCTCTTGATAACATAGTTCATGTATGATATTCTGGTGCAACTCTTTTCTAAATGATCCAAAGTTTTCCTGCACTACATGTATACTTTTTGTCAGCCTTGTTCTTTCACTCTTCCCTAGGAAACCTGGGAACTCTGTGCAAAGCCCTCCTTCCAAGACTCTTGAGTCGCACTCAGATCTCAGCCCACAGCTGAATCTCCACTGTGCCCTCTGCACACTCAAAAGGGATGCTTGCTCCATTTATTTTCAGCTTATTGCTTCTCCCTTACATGATTTTCAGTCCAGAAGTGTTAGCAACAACCTACTGCATTGTTTCTGCACGAAGTCCTGAATCTACAGGCTCAAAGCAGCCTCCCAGCACTGCCAGCTCACCTCCTCGGCCAGCTCACTTGCAGAGCCTGCGCTAAGCTGGGCATCTAAAAACCATTACTCAGGCCTCCAAAAGTTATGAAACTGTCCTGAAAGTAGGTGCTAGCTCTTTACATTCTCCTCTCTTGGTTTCTGGCTTTTTATGTTAGCGTTGTGTAGGACATTTAGTCTAGCTCTGAACATATGTGCTCCTTCAAGCATTTGTTTACATGGGTAGTCCATATTCATATGAACACTCCCGTTTAACAAAATCATACTAGTCCTTATCAGGAAGTTTTACAAAGTAGGTCCTAAATATGTGTGGGATGATCAAATCCATTTTGCTTATAAAAAGTTTTTATTTTTTTATTATTATTATTATTTTATTTTTTTTCTCCTGCAGAGAATTTCCAGTGAGCATGTCCTTGCAAGCAATTCAGTGGAAAACTGGAAGTCAATAAAGCCCTTACAGTTTTACAGGTAGACTTTCTACAGATACCGAGAAGGAAAAAAAAAAAAAAAAAAAAGCTATGGGTTTGTGCATTTACGTGATTGCAGCACCACTCAAAGATGTGTTCGAATATGCCAGGATATCGGATTCACTATTACAAAACTCAGTAGATTATTCATTCCTGCACCTGTTTCTATAGCAAACACTTTCTTGAATCAGCACTCAGTTATCCACCTGGCTGAGGAACACTATGTATTATGAAAGATTTGGCACGGAAGAGGAATTACACATGAAAGCTTTGGCTTTGGTATCATTCAGACCCTGCCACTCCCTGTTTGCTCTTGAATGACCAAAAAAGAGAAGGTGACTCAGGCCCTGGGTGGTGGGTATTTCTGTCTATCAAAAATATCATCTTAGTCTATATAAAGTGTGGCCCATAAATGCATATACAAAGGAGAAAGAAGGAGGAGGACACAAAGAAGTTGTTAAATTATCAGAATATCCTGCATTCATGTAACCCCATCTGGAAAACCACATCTGGTTCTGTTCTCCACAACTCAAGAAGTGGGCAGACCGAAGAAAATTCTGAAAAGAACTATGAGAATGATTAAAGACCTAAATAATATGCTTCACAGTGGAAGAACTCAGTCCTTCTAGCCTAGCAGAGGGAGATGATGAATGTTTGTAGTCTCTATTGCTAAGAAGTATGAATGCACACTCACAGACAAAGCTATAATGAGATCCAGTGGTTAAGAGCTGAATCTAGACAAATTCAAGCTATAAAACAAGACACACATTTTTAACAGTAAGGGTAATTAACCAACACAGCAACCCAGTGAGGTGCTAGGGCAAATTCTCCTTCTTTGGAATTTTTTAAATCAAAATCAGATGCTTTTTATTTTACTTTATTTTATTTTTTTAAAAAAGACTTTCTATTTCAAGCAGGAAGAAGCCTGATGCTGTGTGTCAAACAGGAAGGAGGGCTAGAGCATCACAGTAGCCCATCTGGCATTACGAACCACAATTTGGAATTATTCCTTTGTAATGAACAATATTCTCTGGGAAGAAGTGGAAGGAAGATTTGCCATTGGAATTAGAAGTTATGTTGCTGGAAGACTGACAGTGAAAAGGTGAAGCAAAGCACTATTTATAGGCAGAGACGCTATCTTTCATTCAATCCACTGATACAGTTTGATCAACTTTCACTAGCTTGCCTGGAGTTTCTTCCAGCTACATGCATTCACCTAATAAAATATTTTATCTCCTGACAAACCCAGCTTCACTTATCATGGAAAATGATTGAAGGTCTAGTCACAAGATTGTCAGTATGAAATTCAAAGGGAGAGAGAAGCAGATTTACAGTGAAGATGAGAAGCAGCTGTAAGACATGGAAAGGAAAAATGGATGAATCTGTGTTTATGTGAAGAATCCAGTGGCATATTTATATACCTACTGATTAGGTACACAGTCAAAAGCCAGAAATTCTTGGTTTCTACATTGCAAAGGTGCTGAGCTCCTGAGCATGCATGGAATTTGGCACAAAATGTAGAAAAGTGATAATGGCTCATTTGCTTCATCTTCCTTTCAATCAGGGATATCCATTTCATTTATATATATATATAAAAAAAAAAAAAAAAAAAGGCAAAAAAAAAAAAGCTCTAACCTCTGAAGACCTTGTGCCCCTTTTCTTTCCCTCATATGCATTTTACAGCATCACAGGGGGCCTGGCATATCAGCTGGAACATCTGCTCCCCCTCTCGGTCAAGGAATTGAAATCCTACGTATCCTCAGACGCAGTGGTTTCAAACCATCTGGGCATGACAAAGTGTTAGCTGCGTGCACAACAACGGGATAAATAATTTACAGAAAGACAAGTACAGATGGCTACATATAACATAAAGCACATCCTATTTTTTCGAGGCAATCCTTTCCCATACCTGCATTATATTGTGCAAAACTCCCAACTCTTCAGAACCAAGATATCACATCTTAAAATTACTGCAGTTGTAAACCATCAGTAACAAGCTTGATTTTGCAGGAATGTTCAGTTGCAGGACCAGGATACCTTGAGCTGCCTTCCGGCCCCTAAAGAGACCTGAGATGGAGCAGGAAAACTGAGTGTTGAGCATCCAGAGTGCTGTAAGCTTGTTTCTGATGCCAGTAATCCTTCAAGTCCCTCATAGAAACAGTTTTACTGTGCCAGACAGTCAAGTGAGCATGAAAACCCAATCGACTGACAGACAGTGAAGATTATGTACCAAGAGGATTATAATGAAATACCTAGTTATTAAGTGCACTGCAGCATTCTGAATCACTTACATTTATTATATAAAATACATGCTCCTTATGTGGAGAGCCCGACTGCTAAAATACAGTAATATGGGATAGAAAATAAGACAGCTGAAGAGAAATAGGTCTTCATCTTGAAACAGAGTAAGCAGTTTTATGTGGATCAAAGATGTGCACAAATATATTAAAGGCATAATATTCAAAATGAGTCCACTGTTGCCAAAGTTTATTTCTAGAAGCTACCCTACTGATAGAGACGGATGATATACATATAAATGTTTATACATATATATAAGGATCAGTACTTGAGGGAGTTAAAGGTTTGGGCTCTCAATAGCCAACCCGTTAAGCAATAAGGAGGGATATAAACAAGTCATCCTCTGACTAGAGCAAAGCCTGATTTCACAAAAAATACTCAAAATAAACAAAAATGCGTACAAAAAGCATAATGACATGAGCTTCAGATTCTTGGAATTCTAAATAAAATGCTAGCAAATGTCATGCTCATTCAAAGCTTAACGCACACATCTTCACCATACATGCAAAAAGTATCTCATTTCCAGTTGGTTGGTTTCCAAATAGCGTTAATAGCAAAAATACAGAATGGTTTTAAGAATCTTTCCAAATGTCAGAAATAATTACTTCTGAAGTATGCCTCAATCACTACATTCAAGTAAAATATCTAAATAAAAATCTTATTTAGAACCACATGTATTCAACATTAACATGTTTCCATATCTGTAAGCTCATGGCAAGATATTTTTCCTGGAATCCACTACAAAGTTATATTTTTACAACATACCTCATATTTGTAGATAAAGATTAATCACAGGAAAACAGAATAAAGTAACTAATATATCAGAAAATGTTAGCAACGTACATGTCTCACCACACAAAAAGCCCCAGCCATATAATCATTAGGAGAATGATGCACATTTATACATGCGTGCAGGACAAGGATCACACTGATGAAGGCAGTGTGGTTACAATTAAGTTATCAGGAGAGTCTTTGCAAATATACTAAAATTAAAAGACAGAAGTCATCAATCTATTCTGGTGTAACTTTAGGATAACATTTTACATATTACGCTTCTATTTATACACCCACTTACATGGTACGTTAACAGAAAGTATTGTGGTGATCTTGAGTAAATAACTCACTTCAGATAACGTACTATGAATCTCCTTACAGAAACTCTTTAGTTGTACTATAGAGCACAAAGGACACATCTATAAGTACAAGGATGTCAGGAGTGGCCACCTGAAAACAAAGGAGCTACAAGCCAGAGCTCGCTCGAACATACAGGCTAAATGCTTTGAAGGCCTGCGGCAATGCCGGGAAGGGTGCACAGTGGGCCTACAGGGCAGCCGGTATGTCCTGTTTGTGTCAGTACTCAATTTTTACACACTCCCTACCAAATTACACACTGTATCTCATTTCAATTAGTATCAGAGGCAAGACCTAGGCGAGGAGGAGGAGGCTGGTTGTGGATGGTCACATTACCAGCTTTGGGTGGCATTAATTTCTGCGTGTTAATACCATCCAAAGAAAGGGTCATGCAAATTGCTCTTAGTGTTTCATCGCCTAGCAACAGCAGAGTAGAGAAACCAAAGTATTGCCAGACTATAGAGTTACAGCAAGCTCTCACAAGGCAAAATATTGCAAATATATAATGAGTCTGCAGAGTAACAGGACACAACAGAGTAATACTGCTCTTTTTAACAGGTAATTCAAAACAAAAATTCTCAAAAACCCGAACAACTTAACTTCCCGGAGATGCAGGAAGGCTTGGAGCTCAAAACTGTTGACCCTCCAGCATTTTTCACAGGTCACCCTGGAGTTTTGTCTTCTCTGCTCTTGCTACCTATGCTAACTGCATTAAAGCTGAGAGGGGCCTTCTTCTCTGCTTTACAGTCAGCCTCACTGCTTGCATGGTAGACGCATATCCCTACAAACAGAAACTGCAGGAGAGATGGACGTGTCAAGGAGGAAGAAATCAACTATTTAGTCTTCATTTCTCAGGTCACAATTGTTGAACAAACTGGGCCAGTTCCATACACATCAGCCACCCAGGAATACCACTAGACTACCCAGGGCCCACACTGGTCAGTAGCTAGTAGACACCGCTTCTCATCAGGACCTACCTGATTGTGCTGGGATGCTATTCACGTATTGGTAGGTCATTCTCAGAAGAGTCTGAATGGTTTGGAGGACAAAATCCTACCTTCAAAAGTATTTGAACCTACCCAGGTGGGTGGCACTGGGACATCTGACCAGGGTCTTTCTCCCAAATGTCTGTCTCGCCTCCCACAAGAAACAGCGCATCAAATGGCCATCTGTTTCCTCTGGACTTCTGCTGGGTGCAGTTTTCAAAATACTTTTGTAGCTTGAGGAAACACTTTTGCATTTGCTGCTTTTGGAAGAGAGCTTTGAGATTTCCTTCAAAAGTAGAATTCGCCATCTCTGTAAATAGCAAGCGTAGCTGAAGGATATACTGCCTGAAAATTTAATATGCCACCACTCAGGCCTGGAATGGCTACCTGTAGTATCTCCACAAAGTAACCAAAGATTACTTTACATTCACAGAAGGATTTCAAGGGTACTCTTGAACTATTTTAGGAGCTTCAGCAACCAACCAAACACCTCTCTATCTAGAACTTTCTGGTTGTCTCAGCAAAGTACATTAGCTGTGTTTCCATCCCAATCATGGTGGCAGAACACTAGTTGTGCTATACGGCACACTGTTAGGAAGTTATGCTGACACAAACAGTCTACAGCTTTTCTGCAGAAAAATAAAGGGCTCCCATCTGCAGACCTGACTTATTAGCACCCTGTATGATAACTTCACATGCTCACAATGGGATTTGTGTGTTTAAAACAGCCTACATATGTTTTGTGGGAGGCTATGCAATTAGCTGAAAAAATCACCTCACCAGTAGATTGTTATTTTGATAGACTTAATTTCAGTTAATGGGTTCAGCAGCTGTTTTTAGACTCTACCCAGTGAAATGTAAATACCTCTCCTAACATATTAAGGAGAGTCAAACGCACACCAGTATGCACTGAACTTTCCTATTTACTTGTTTTGCAGTGGAACACATATAGACCTTTACATCTCTTCATAAATGCCAACCCCTCTGAGACTGTCCAAGTGAGTAGTGAATTCACCCAAGAGGTACCACCAATTACATCTTACAGAAGGGTGCCAGGGCCAAGGGGCTGAGCAGTAGCACAAGGATGCCGTAGCAGAGCTACAAAAAGATGCCAGGACTGCCACAGTACCCTACCTCCACATCTCCGTTACATGCAATGCAGACTTCTGTATCAGACATTTTTTGTAGTACTTGATTTTTTCAGAGCAGCAAGACAAACCACATGCCCATCATATAACTCGTGTTCTCTTCTTAAGGAGGGGAAGAGTCAGACATGCAGAGTTTTATTTATTTTGGCAAGGTCCATTCTGATAATTTTGTATATATGAAATGACTGTATTTCTATTTTGCCAAAAAAACAGTGAGTTTTGCAAATGAGGTAACAGCTGAGCCGAACAGTTCACAGTCACAGAAGGCAGTGTATTGCACATGCATTTAGTAACAGGTACACTCACACTACCAAGTACTGCTTGAAGCCTTTGACCTGACAGAGCAAAACAGCAAAAGAAGGCTTAACTCACTACCAAGCACCTACACACATCCAGTCAAAGTACTGAGACCTGGTTTCCACAAAAAAAATAAATGAAAGCATGCAGTCTGGATAACAATTGTGCCTCATTCCAGCTAAGACCCTGCTTGGGACCATCAGCAAGCCAGCCCACCCACAGTGCTTCTCACAGTCCTTCCTCCTTTGCTCAGCTCATGATCTTTCATCTCCTGCCAGTGGTCAAATATTTGACATTGGCACACAGTCGACAGCAGACATTTTCCAACTGCTTCCCCGTCTGTTGATTGCAGTCTTCATACTTACTAAGGCCCAAGACCCCTTTCCAACGGCTCATGTGCTTAGTGCTTGGATGTGGCTCTTCAAAGCTCATGCTGGGGTTCCACACTGCTTAATTTGGTCTTGAATCGCAAAACTACCATCAGTGCCAGAGGATGAACCATCTTCTGCAATTATGTTTTGCATGTAACATCGGGAATAAAGTGGCTGTTAGTGGCCATGGTGCAGTATATATGTAAAATATAGCTAGACAGCTCAGGAGGGCCCATATTATGAATTTTATTACATTACATTATATACATTAAATGTTTTCAAGTTGTTCGCAATTATTTTCCTGACCTAACCTGGATGCATGGGCTGGGGAAACTTGAAGACAAGTTGGCATCCTCTGTTACGATGCTTACTACTTTTACACAGAACAAAGCAAAGGGCCTGGAAGTAAATTCTAAAAATAAATCAGAAAATAATAATAATAATAATAATAAAAAGGTAGGGGGAAGAAGGCTGTGGATACAGAAGGTCATGAAGGGTCTGTAAGTATGGCTATTGGTGTGAATTGAAAACATCAATGATCCCCTGGCGGACGCTGATAAAAGGTTTATTCAAAGAGCTGTGACCCAGCCTCTCCTTATCACTTTCCTGTAAGACTGCCATAGGCAGCAGTCCAGGGAATCCACCACACCAAGCAGAGCAGGCTAGATGAACCACTCTGACTTCTGTGCTGATTTAGGTGGGCCCCATGATCCTCACAAAAATACGCTGTCAGCCTTGGGAAGCTGCCTAGATAGGTTACAGCTACTTTATATCTTCCCCCAGCTCTGGCCCTTCTACGTGCAAATTCAGTGCTCCAACCCTTCAAACTTGGCTACACAGAAGAGCTGCGTTGTTTTAACCAGTCTCATTTGGAGTAATACCCCTGATGTTTGATGAAGTTACACTGGGATAAATAGGTTTATATTGAAATGGCTCGTCACAAGCAGGAGTGAGAAATCAGTTATACTGGAAAACAGGGCAATGATACAAATGCCTTAATTTGGGGAGGAAGAGCAAGCATAAATACAAAAAGTGATAAAGCTATTCCAGGGGAAAATCAGTCTTTATACCAGGTCTTAACATGCTGCACAAAAACTCAGCTAGAAGAGAAGAAAATGATAGAAACTGTTTTTAGACTTTTAAACTCTCTTTAAACAACAACAACAAAAATAACACATTTTTTGTTTGATGATCACTTTCCTAATTCAGGAGCAAATCAGATCCTTATAACTGAATAAAGAAATAAGAAGTTTCCATGTGGAGTAACAAGTTCCTGGACTTTGTTCTTGAATCTGTGATCCTCATGCGCAATGAGATCAAAGAGCTCTTTTATCCTGTGAGTTATCATTTCCCTACGATATGTACTGAAAAGAGTGAGCAACAATAGTTGTCAACATATTCACCATGCAGGTAGTAAACAGAGTTGTGACCACACACACAGACGTACCCTTTAGCCCCTGATCCTTCATTCAGATCTGCACGCAAATATTTATACTTGGATAAATGTCAACAGCAACTCACATACAAGGTCAGAGATAAGGCCACGCTAATAGTATCAAAATCTGAAGATATTTGTATATATATATATTTAAAAAAAAAAAAAAAAAAAAATCATGCTAAATGCATGAAATAAAATTTAAGCGAAAATTTTATCAGACGCCTTCACCCCTTCTTCGTGGTATAGAACTGCCATCTTCTGGCCACAACAGGGAATGCAAGAGAAGTGGTTTAAAAATATTTTTATTTCATTTTTTGTAACGACGACTTGGAGTAAAGCCTGTGAAGAAAAAGAATTATTTGCTCTACAGTTAGTAGTGGAGAAAGAATAAATGCACATGGACTTATTGTGAAGAAATTCCATCTTGAAGTTCTTCTTAAAGGTCAGATCTGTCACATCTGTGAGTGTCCTTGAATGCTCGCAGAGCGGGGAAGGATAAACGCAAAGCTTTGCTTTTACAAAGATCTTAATCAAATGTTACTTGCCTCAGTTGGATGCAGCTGTACCAGTGGCCCAGAAAGTCCTTCTTACCATATGTTCCCAAGATTAACCTGCTGAAGCCTGAAATGCTCGATGTAACAAAAAAGGATTGTGTCACTGGTACTTCTCAAAAGTATCAAGGAAAAGTGTTCACAACCCATTTAGGGCACTTCAGTGGAATTTCAGAGAACCTGACTACTGTGTTGTTGGACTGTAGCAACAACACCAGACCCTACTCACCAGACCCTACTGGAAGTAGGTATTTGAATCAAGCACATCTCAGCAATGTATCCATGCATCTCCCATTTATACGGAGAGGACTACCTAATGCCACATTTTAGAAACTTTGCCAAGAGTTATTGTCACTCGCATAGGATTTTTTCTCCCCTCTCAAGTCTAATCAGATAAGAATTGTTTACTAGTATATCATACAATCTGTTTAGAAGTGATAAAATTGAATGCTACATACATATGCTTCCTTATCTACTTCATGATTACATTCCCATAGTAAACACCATTACTGCTAGACACTTGTCTGCTTAAAATCCCATCTTTTGAAGTATATGATGACCTTGGGCTTTGGTAAAACAAATAAAACCAAATTTTCTCAACAGTATATAACAAAGAAACACACACACACACAAATATCCAAAAGCTAGAAAGCAAATAATAGTAATAATAATAAAAAAATATATCATTCTTGGTGTTTTTTAAGTCTCCCTCATCATACTAAGAAGAAAGGACTGGATGTGGATGTAGTTTTTTGAATGCCTGATATAGATAATGTGAAATAAGGTACTTTTAACACAGATTCAACAGAATACAACAATGCACACAAAAATCAATTTAAAATCCACCACCACTTTTCCCCTAGACAATATGGAGAGGGAAATAGAGAAGCTAAGAAGGAACAAAGGGTGCAATTTATTACTGTTTCTGTGTAGGATGTTTGGCACACACTCTTTTGAGACCTGAAGTAAGTATAATGGGTTCTATCATAATCATGAGGGACAAAGCCTCCAACACTTCCGATCCACAGATGCCAGTAGGAGGAGGTTATACACAGAGTAAAGGAACTGAGTCCCACAATAATGTATCACCGAATCCTATAAAGTCCCACTGAAACCTCTGGAAGATCCATCTCAGTGAAGTAACAAAGAAGTACAGAACTTAAATAAGGACATCAAGGTTTCATCCCATGTAAAAGTGTTTTTGCTACATACACATCAGTTCTAGAGCAGCGTATACTCCTAGGTTTTCTTCACACAAAACACACCAAGCTGAAAGTTGATTTCATAAAGGCAGCATTTTCTGCATCTGTTAGCTGTGTAATGTGATTTTTCTTCTCCTAAATAAACAAGCAAGCACACAAAATAAGAAACATAATTCCTATCCAGATAGACAAAAAGAGTTTTTTGCTGCTTCTCAGCTCACTTGTTGTGGGAGTAGAGAGGAAGAAACCTTCTTAAGTCAAGTTTTGCTGAATCCAGAATACTTTGTCGCATAACACCTAACGGGGAAGGGGATAAAGAAATAGGACCACAAAGGTGCCAGAGAAATAGGCATAGGTTGTACTAGTGGTGAACGCTTTTGTATTTCTAAAATTGTTATTGCTATTGGCTTACACATATGCCTAAAAACTAACTCAAACTCAGAATGTTGATTCTTGAAAAAAAGGTGGTTTGTGATTCCTAATAAAAGACTTGCTTTCTATTGTACAAGTTTTTGAAAACACTCAACAACTTAATGTGACAGCATGAACACATTAGTTACAAACATTTGTTCTTATAAACCCCACATTGTGTCAGACAAACTGTTAAATAATCACCACATATAGTACATATTCCTGTATGTTCATTTGTCCCATATCTTAAATTCCATATGTTCACATCGTGTCTTAAACCATAGCTAAACACTGCAATCTTTGTTTAATGGTTATTAGCTCTCACCAGTCTGTGTCTCTCAAGGACAGCAAGAACAGAAATATGACAATTACCACAGAAGCAAGAAGTTTATGGCATACTCTGATTTTTAGTCTTGCACCTACAATAAAGCCATGTCTAGTCTCATAAACTTGCCAGCCTGCACATCAGATCAGAAGAGATGGATGAGGGAACTATGTAGGAGAGAGTGGGAAGTCTGTTCTCATGTGTCTACTGGCAAAAGCAAGAGAAGTCTAGATTCCACAGAAAATGCAAATGGGTTTGTCTTCTACCAGGTTAATGTTCTATCCCATAGGCTTTCATGTGCAAAACCCCTATTTACTTAGTAAGGAGTTGCACAGAGATCTTGCCAAATGTGCTCCTTATCACTACCTTGGTGTACGGCTTGGAATCTCTGTAAATACTGGGGTAAGATTCAAGATTCCCTGGAGGTGGGGGATTAATGGGCTGTCCCATCTCCACATGGTTATCAAAGGTATGTTGTTAAAGGCAGAGGTTTCCTCTTATCTGCAAAAAATTAAAATAGTTACACTAAGCATCACGTACAGACAAGCCACACCCTCAGCAGTTAGATATCCATCAACTGCACTTTCAGATGTTGTCTCATCAACACTTAGAAAACAACTATTAATTATTTTTACACTGAAGTCCACAGTAGTAAAATTATGGCAGAGCATAAAAACCTAGACAAAATTACTGTTTCCACTGTTCCAAACTGCTTCCACAAATAGTACAAAAGTAAGCACTGACCAGAAAGAAGTATTTGCACCAGGCTCAAACCTTGGTCTTCATTAAGAATACAAGAGAAAGTCCCATAGCTAGACTATCTTAAGTGCAATCATCACAGATCCAGCTGTCTACACGACAGGGATGTCTGCAGAAACACTTTTTTATTGAAAGCTAGCTCCATCCAAAGCTTATGCACACAGATGCACCCCACTGAGCAGGCAGGTAAAATGCTGTCTGTGCTATGAAGTTCCCCCAAAGGCCCTCAAGCCCAGTTCCACTACAGTCTGCCTGTCAGTAATATTTGAGTTTACAGATGGTAAAAAAATGGAAGATCAGCATCGATAAGAGGTTTGACTCCAGCACGGAATCACAGTGCCAGCCCTACAAGTCTAATCCTTAGAGAGTACAGATAAACAGCGAGGGAGAGACACACTCTTCCGTCAAAGACCTATCGATTTCAGGGATGAATTTTTAGTGTGGCTTGTATTTGGTGCCAACATTTGGATAATAAGGAGATCCTTCCCCATGATGTGAGGTAGATCCACCCAGAGTGCAAGTATCTATAGATCACAGTAAGCTTACACAGTATTAGTTTAATAAAGACTACAAAACCACAGCAGTATATTGAACCTATCAAGAAAACCAGTTTTGTCTTTCTATAGAATGCAGGACTTCAGGAATAAATAGTCAAAAGCAGTTGCCCCATAAACTAAGTTACACCAGCAAATTAATGATCATGGACAAAATGCTAAGCAGTAACTAATCCTTACTGAATGAGTCACAGAAACACTGATAGTCAGACACAGATAAAAAAAGAACAGGGAACATGATTATTTTTTTTTTTAATGGATGATTTCTGTCAATAATTTTGTCAATAAAGATACAAAATGCTTATAATAATTTGGCAGAAGGCGCAAAATTAGGCTTCTGAACAGCTTGAAAGGTCAAGATGACATCAGTACAAGAAAAAAAAAAAAAAAAAAAAAAAAAAAAAGACATCATTATGTAAAACTTCCTAAATGCTCAACTAAGTGAAATTCAGTTACACTTGTATTTAATTTTACGTAGAATGACAAGGACTATACTGAATTCAAAAACATTTCAGATCAACAAACTTGAATAAAACTACCATCTGATGCAATTTATGTGCAAAAGACAAAAAGAATCATTATTACATCAAGTAACCATAATTTGTTCTCAAGCACAATTTCCACACAGTGGTGTTGAATTGCACGATACTTGAGGCAAAGGCCATCCTTGATATTGTAAAATAGACAAAATAATACTAGGCATTGTGTGCTGTATATTTGTACAATGCCTAATGTTGCTATAAAACCAGTTTTAAGTAATACACCTGCTGTGAGCTCAAGTATCTCCAAGTGTAGAACTGACAAAAGCACAATCAAAGAATATGCTTTTTATTACGAAATTACACCGTTGCCTCCTTTGTCTCAACAGGTAGTCATAATACAAGCAATGGTAAATTTTAATTTAAAATTGCTGAGCATTTTAATTTGATGAAGCAGATTTGCTTTGAACAGCAAAACCATAGCCCAATAAAACCTGACTTAAGTCTAAGTCCTGATTCATTAACCTGCTTCACCCTTTCACACCCCCAAATCCTAACATCCAGGCCCCAGGGAATCAGAATTTTATTCTCAGTGAACAGAAGTTGCCAGGGATAACTCTGCAAATTCTAAGGATTTCTCTGTACTGAAAGCAGAACCAGGACCTTATTACAGCAAAGATGAACCACAACGGACTTTAGCTATGTAGTGGAATGAGCATGGAGCTCAGCACAGCAAAGCAAGCACTAACAGCCAGCCCCATCCAACAGCAAGGCACTGCACCTACCAGTGCTATAACTAGAGAATTTTGAAACACATTAGGGTATACCTCTGATCTGTGGGTATACCCCCCCAGATTATAAAATGTAATTACACAAACACAGTACATACAAAAGCTGGTGCTTTTTAAAGAAGATTCATAGAATCATTAAGGTTGGAGAAGACCTCCAAGATCATCTGGTCCAATTCATAATAAAAGTAGCCAAATCCATAAATAGAAATGAGGAAAGCAGAAAGCAATTAACACTCAGTTTTAGAGGAGTCACTTCTAGGACCTGTAGTGATACTCCCCACATAAATGATTCTAACTTCTCCAAGAGCTTTTCAACTGCTGTAAGAACTGGAGAGACGTAACTTTTTCAGTCACTCATCACATACTCCAGTTCTACCTTTGTTTGTATTTTTCAGGTGGCAGGAGGAGCTACCTTGATTTTTGTGAATTTTTGAACAGTGACGTGAGCAAGAAGAGTAGTAAAAGCTACATATGAGGCAACATGCCATGCTGAAACTAGCAAAAAAGAAAATCTCACACAGCAAAGACACTGACACTGGAAGGACAGTATTACCTTCATTTTCTATTCTTCTCCATCTTGTCAGAAAGGCCTATGAAAGCTAGGGTTTTCGATATTTTTGATTTCAACCTATAGAAATTAGTGGCATATGGAAGAGCTTCCAAATACTACTAGAGCCTATTTTAAAAATTCCTCTGAATAACAGCTGTACTTCAGAGGTTTCATAGTCTGAGAACAAGAGGTCTCATTCCTGTCAGCTTTCTTAACTCGAATTTTACAATACTTGTTTTTAAAGAGGAGTAATTACAGAATAGCCATATATTGATGGAGGAGGAAGGAGACTCCTGAAAGCAATTTGCATTTTATTCAAAACTTAATTAAATACCAGGCAGAGTCCAACTGCGGAACATTAAATAAAGCTAAATGTACTTTCTATGAGATTCCTGTGACACCCTGCATCCCCTCCTTTCCAGTTTACTCCCTAGCTGATGTATCGGAGTGAACTGTCAGAACATAGCGTATCATGTGGAACTATACAAATTCCAAATCATTAACAGTAGTAACGCATTAATACAGGGGTTAGAAGTGTGCTTAACGTGCGTACTCTTTAATGGGTGCCATCGCCATGTGGTGTCCTTGAAGGTGCATTCTGTAGCACGTAAGGCTTTCTCAGGAACATTAGCTCGGCAGCTGGTGTGAATGTAATCATTGATCAACCCACGGAGCCAAACACTTGAGCTTGGGACAGGACTGGGAGGCTGTGCTCATTTTACGACGTGTGGGCTGACCAGCGCAGCTTCTCCCCCCCCACAAAACACACCAAGCGGCGGGTCACCGCTTCTTCTAGACGTTTAGCACGCGGTTATGCAACCTAGAAGACACAATCACGGGGAATTCTTTTTTATAAGAAAGGACAAAAAAAAAAGGCAATTTTTCAAGGGGAAGCAGGGAAAGAGCCACTTCTTCGCCCCCTCACGGCCATGTAGCTTCTCCGCCGCCCCCCTCCCCCCCCCGGTCTCCCGCTCCCCGCCATTTCCCCTCCCCGGGGGCGGGGCGAGGCGCTGACATGGCGGCGCCCGGGGAGCTCCCCCGGCCGCGGGTCACGTGACGCCGCCTGGGCGCGCGCTCCCGTCGGTTCCGTTCCGTCCCCTCCCCTCCCCTGCCGGCAGGGCCGTAGCGCCATCCCGGCGTGCCGCGCGCGGCGTGGGGCTCCGCCATCCCGCTGGGAGCCGACGGGCAGCGGACGGGGCCCTGCCCGCCGCACCGGGAGGCGGGAAGGAGGCGGACGGGGAGGGGAAGGGGAAGGGGGAAGCAGCAGCAGCAGGAGGGGGGGGCCGCCCAACGGCCATGCCCGCGCGCAGCCCCTGAGCGGCGCCCGGCCGCCCCTCCCCCGCGCGGACGCCCGCCCGCCCGCAGCAGCCAGCCGCCAACATGGAGGCCGTGAACGCCTTCAACCAGGAGGTGGGAGCCGGGGGGCGGCGGGGGCACGGCACAGGGGAGGAGAGCAGGAGGAGGAAGGAGGGAGCGGGGCCACGGCCGCCATCGTCGTGTCTCTCCCCCCCCCCCCCCCCCCCCCTTCCCCTCAGCGCTCGGTTTCCGGCTCTGGGCCGCGCGGGCCCGGCCCGCGGCCTGCGCCGGGGAAGGGCCCGGTAACGCCCGGCCTGCGGCCTGCGGGGGGCGAGGGGAGGTCGGGGCGGAGGTGGAGGCCGGCGGGGCGGGACAGGGAGAGGGGAAAGCGCCGGGGGATCCGCGCCCCGCCGCTCCGGACGAGGGGCTGGGGGGCTGCCCCGGCGCGGGGGCAGGCTGGAAAGGCGCTCGGAGCCCTCTCCCCTCACAAACAGAAGGCCAACCGTCGGCCTCTGGTGTTTTTTTTTTGTGATTCTTTACTCAGCCGGTTAGGGTTTGGAACAAAATGGACAACGGCTGGTTTTGCGTGTTGTGTAAGGAAACGCTCCAGCCCCTATTTGATAAACTTTTCGACACACGGCCTAAACCAGTCCTTAGCTGGACCTCACTTCGTAGATTTGACTGTTGCAGGTCAGGTGTGGGCTGCAGAACATGCCTACCTTCCTCGCAAATAACCGGTTAAAACTAAGCCAGCACCTATTGGAACGTTTAGTGCATTTTGAAGGTTGCCGTGCGTGTTTGCCGAACGGAATCGGGGAAAAATGGCAGGCTACCCTCATGTGATGAAGTCATGCTGTGTAAAGTTCACTCCCTGCAACTGCTCGTCACACGTCGACTGAAAAGCTACTCTTCGTTAAAAAAAAAATATATATAACAGTTCAAAGTAAAAAATAGCACGTGTGTCCTGGTAACAGTTTTTTCATCTGCGCATGTTACATGTTGAACCAGTCGTACAGAAAAAGTGTACAAAAAACCTTTCCCAAATACATTGGAGCAGAATGGCACACGTGCTGCGTTCTCAGTTCTCATGCAGAGCGCAGAAATATTCTTAGCTGGCTAAATATAAACAAATTCTAGCAGATGATTGCTTTTACCTCATTCATTTCAGCATGTTGCTACCTGATAAAACTTAGTTGTACAGATAGTGCTTCGTGTTTCTCATACAATAAAACCCGCTTTTTTATTTTTGCTGATTTGGGAGTGAAAGCATGTGTGACTTTAGAGGCAACATCAGAGTGCCTTGATATTCTGTGACTAACCTCAGTTTTAGAAATAGGCATGTTTTAATTAATGCATCCTCCTGTCAGATGAAGCAAAAGCATAATCATTTTGTTTGATACAATCAGAAATGTGTTGTGTAATTCATTGTGTAAGCTGAAAGGTATTGAAACCCTGGATTTTAGTGTCAGCTATGGAGAAGAAAACTACTTGGAAAAACTCCTCTTCTGTAATCATTTGCACATATGAATAGTTCCATAGGACGGCTTGTACATAGAGTGTTAATTTTTTTTTGTAATTACTGTGCTGTACTTGCAAGGTGTGTTTATGATATTAGCTAAGAACATAAAGTTCTTCAGCTGTTCTTTTAGCTTTACAGAACGTGTGCTGCCTGAGACTGCACGCAAAACAATGCAGATTAAAGTTTGAAACGCCTCAAGCTTTTTTTGAGGAGGGAAAGATTTACGTCAAATACTGTTCCTTTTCTGTGTTTTCTCACAGAAAGTGGAGAAACGGCAGTTTTACAAAAGTTGTCAACGTTTTCACAGGGTGGTGGGGATGGTGCAGGCTGGCGAGCGCATGAGGACTCATTTTGTCCGTAAGGCTACGTTAAAATGCATAGATGATGTAAGGACTGCAGAGGTATCAGTCTTTGCTAACTGAATAGTTATTGAGAGTAAAACAGCTGCAACAACAAAGATGAGGGTTGTCCCCAACTACCCTGTAGGTCAAGGATTCCTCAACGCACTGGCTGACAGTTGTTGAACAATACCATTGTAGAAAGGGACTTGTGGTTTTATAATGGCAACTTCAACTGCAGCAGCCGTGAGTTTGGTTCTGGACTTGCCATGTATGCTAGAGGGGAGGCATTTCCAGTTTTGCTGTCCCTTCTGGTGTGGAGATGGCAGCTGCCAGCTCTCAGCCAGTCTGTGTGCCAGCAGAGACCTGAGCTACTGCTTCAGGTGGTCTTACGATCTTTTGTGATTTTGGGGGCAAGTTTGGTGAGTACAGTGATTTCCAAAATGGTGGGAGGTCCAAGCTCAAGTCATGCAAATGAGGCATCTTCTGGGCTATTACATTGGTATCCTCCTCTCAAAAAAGAGAAAAGCACCAGCAGCATTCATATTAATGCAATTTGTACTGTTTGTTTTGCCTGTAGCTGGTCACCCAGTTCTGTACAAATCATTCATAGTTTTGGCTGACTCCGGTTTCGCTCAGAAGTTCAGGTTTTGGCCTATGAGTTACAGGCCTCTGACTGTATACGATCATGTTGCAGTGAAGTAACAAGTTTCTGCCTGTCAGCTAATTGTGATAAGTATGTGATCTTAGCTGCCCATCTGAATTGTGAGGTGAAACTTAAATACAGAGCTTTGAGCTTGCATGTTGTGCTTAGCAATTGTGGCAAGCTACAAAAGAACACTCCGAGTCCATTAGTTTGTCTCTGGTGATGGGTGGTAACTTACAGGGGTTGCGCAATTTGATCATGTTTGACTGTGTTGCCCATTCCTTCAAGTCTTGTTCTTTGTACCTCTATTTTGAATGCAAGTTTACCTGTCAGTATGCCTCTAAAATTCTCATTTTTCTAATGAGCAGACACATTTTATTTTTTTTTGTATCCAGTGAACATGTTTGCTGTTCTACCAGCTGCACTCTGAGCAGATATTACCGACTGAATAGGTAGGATTTGACAGTTATGTAGTACAGTGTATTTTCCCTGGGGAAATTAGTTCAAATTGTGTCTTGGAAGAATGAGTTAGAATTCGTGTATTGCTTGATGTATATGGTTTGTTACATTAACAGCGCAGTGTAAGTAAATCACAAAAGGTAATTTGATAATGGTACAAAACTTAGATATGTCTTTAAGAAAGCAAGTGAATGTTTTCCTAAAACAACAAAAACACATCTGCCACGGTTTGTCAAGGTTTTAATCCTTGTCATGTTTGAACTTAGGGGATATATGTTTTCTTTTCGTTACTCTGAAAAAATTGGGGGATAGCTTAAAGGTTATAGAAGTCTGAGACCAGAAATAGAGATTTCTTTACAGTGTTGGTGGAAGCAGGATAAAGTCAACTCTATTTTGTAATCTTATATTTGTATTGAGTAATGCAGTACATTCATTTAATCATATGTCTCAGGTTGGGAGCAGGTAATCCGTACCACTACAACAGTTGATATCGCCCTAGATCGCAAATGGAATAGATATTTTGTGGGCAGCACCTTCCTTCTTTACCATTTATCTTTAGTCAGTGAACCAGTCAGTTGTATTTTTGTTCTGTACAGCCATCCTTCACTAATGGTAGGCTACCTTTTTGCGTATTCTGTTACAATCCCCTTCCCCCCAGTTGTTTTCTTTTTTCATTTTGTCCTTGCCAGCAAGCTTCATCTCCCTCTGTGGAGAGGGTGGCGTTCAAAGGTTTTAACTTTGGTCAGTGAGATGTGGGTAACCTGTATTCTGTTGCTCCCTGTTCTTCCCCACCCCAACACCTGTAAACAGAAGTTAGCAGGATATCCTTCATAGTGGTTCTTCAGCAATTTACTGAAATTCACGAATCCCGGTTAGATTCCCTCTGATGTATGGCAAAGCAGGAAGAACACAGCTGCCAGTATCTGTGGTTGGAGAAAAGACAAAGCTCACGGTCTTCTCTGCATTTTGCCCACCATTTGTCCCTTTCAGAAAGCAGTGAAAGCTACTACCTTTTGCAGCTCACTAAAATATATCCTATACTCCAGAAGGTGCTACAGGGTGTATTTTTAAGCAAGCGTTGTATTCCACGTGTCCTGGGAGAATTGCTCAAGCAGCAGTTCAAATTATGTTTGGATGGTGTAGAGGACAAGAAGGGTAAGAGAGTGCTCCTAGAGTTTTAAACCAAATTTAGTCCTTCTTTAGTGGGTGATGGAGACTGAAATCATTGCAGAAGTAGTGTGCAGCCCTTTGAGGACAGAAGTTGCTTTGTTGCTTTTATGACTGCATCCCATCAGTTGAAGGATCATCGTCATTCTGATAGTGAAAGATGTGTGTCTGTTTCTTCTGGACTAAACCGTTCCCGAGGATATGGAAAGCTGTGATGTCCTATTGGAAATTTCTTGGAATGAGAAGAAATGAGATGAGAAGCTTTTCAGGAGACGTACCGGACTAGTGAACACAGCACTGACCCTAAGAGGCAGATAAGTTTCAAAAACATTTGTGTAGAAAATAAAGTTCTTGTCTGTGTGCTCTAATGCTGTCATCTCCATTTGACTGTTTTTTAAAAATATATATATATATTTTTATTTGTTTGTTTTGATCAAGATTTTTCTCCCTAGTGATTCTGAATTTGTGAATGGTCTTTCTAGGCCATAGAAATAGCTTAGTGGATCGAGTATTCTTTTTGCTGAGGTTCATATCTGATCAAATTTAAATCTCACTTTATTTTCCAAAGAATATAGGCTGGCTGCCATGAATGTTATGGTGATCTCTGATCTTCTGTGACACCTAATACTTGGTATGCTTCACAGCTGATGGTTACGAATTTAAAACTTACTTTGATCTTCTGAGACATAGCGTAGGAACAGAAGTTTGGTAGCCATTGTTATCTTCCTTTTCTTAGCAGCTCAAGGAAGAACTGGGTGAGACCTTAGGAAGAAAGGAAGCAGTGAGTTTTATAGGGGAAGGAAAATGTGTTTAACTGGTTTTCTTTGGACCCATGTGTATTTTTTTAAAAAAAACATCTGACCTCTTAAAGATCTGGTCATGAATGATTTTGTTAACAAAGCGCTGTTACTGTTCTTGTGCTGTCTGTGCTTGGTAGTCATGTCCTCTACCATCCGTTTTTCTCTAAGTACGTGAACAAATAACTGCACTATATGTAAGTGACTTGCAGTTTGTCTTGTATGGTTTCTAAGTGCGTAAATATATTTCAAAAAATAACAAGTGAATATAGAGTAATAATATGCAGAGTAATGACTGTATCATAGGTGTGTGAAGCCTGCTCAAAGAAATGTTCTTGGACACGTGAGACTTGCTAAAATTGTTGAGGGTGTGTTAGACTCCTCTGTTAAAATTGGAGAAGGAAGTTCGAGTGAGAATATTTTAACAATGACCCAAGTGCTTGATATCTGCTAAACACTGCATTTCTTTCAGTAGGTAATGCATCTCCTGTTCCTTTTCTGTGGGTTTTATTCAGTGAGTATGTAAAACCGAGCTGTACCTCCATATTTGTAAATAGATCTCTTTATAGCAAAGAGACTTAAGCGGGAGAGCAAAGCCAGAGAAGGCATTACTTAAAAGGTATTTACCTTCCTAATATGTTAGCTGGTGCTTAAAACAGATAAATAGACTTAAGATCAGGCATCAAGCTCAAAACACAACAAAGATTGTAAACCTCTTTTTTTTTCCTTCTGTGCCAATGGGTAAGTCTCAAAGGATGTCACTGTTTCACTTCTTTCCTAGTAGTTCAAGTTTTGGGAAACGTATGAGCTGTTTCTTATCTCTGGCTATTTGTCTTGAGTAGAATAGAATGATTCAGTTGGAGGGGACCTACAACGACCATCTAGTCCAACTGCCTGCCTGCTCCGGGTCTAGCCAAAAGTTAAAGCACGTTACTGAGCGCATTGCCCAAATGCCTCTTGAATGCTTGATAGGCATGGGGCATCAGCCACCCCTGTAGGAAGCCTGTTCCAGTGTTTGACTACTCTCACAGTAAAGAAATGTTTCCTCATGTCCAGCTTGAGCCTCCTGGAGCAGCTTTGTGTCATTCCCATGTGTCCTGTCACCAGTGACCAGGGAGCAGAGGCCAGCACCTCTCTCTCCACTTAGCTCCTCAGGGAGTTGCAGAGCAATGAGGTCGCCTCTCAGCCTCCTCTTCTCCCTGCTGGACAACCCAAGTGCCCTCAGTCCCTCCTCACAAGACATGCCTGCCAGCCCTTCTACCAGCTTCGTTGCCTTCCTCTGGATACTTTCAAGGACCTTAACATCCTTTTTATATTGTGGAGCCCACAACGGCACAGAGTATTCAAGGTGAGGCTGCACCAACACTAAATATAGCAGAAGAATCTCCCCTTTTGACCGGCTGGCTGTGCTGTGTTTAACACACCCCAAAATGCAGTTTGCCCTCCTGGCTGCCAGGGCACGCTGTTGGCTCACGCTGAGCCAGCTGTTGACCAGCACCCCCAGGTCCCTTTCTGCTGAGCCTCTCCCCAGCCACTCCTCTCCCAGGCTGTGCCTGTGGCCAGCGCTTCTCCATGCCAGGTGCAGCTCCCAGTATTTGCCTTTATCAAGCTTGATGCCCTTGCCAATTGTCCAGTGCTTCAGTCAGCATAAGTCCTTCTGCAAGGCCTCTCATCCCTCTGGGTGTCTGTTCATCTTTTCCGGCTTGCACATATCACTGCCTGATCTTGCTTTTTTTTGTAATGAACTCAGTAATAAAGTGAAGCTGATAGTATTCTTGCATTTCATCTTCTTGATAAGATATGCTGTGCTAGATGTGCTGCCTTCTTAGAGTTCTAAGGTAGGGCTGTGGGTAAACTTTCAAGTAGAGCATCTCCCTTGTTTCAAAAAAAAAAAAAAAAAAAAAGTTTCTCAGGTTTCTGTGTAAAATAAGCCCCTAAAAGGCACTGATAGTAGAAGAGCAAAAATGAGTAATTTGGATTTTGAAAGACTATTTTGAGCAACCTGATCAAATGGGAGGTGTCCCTCCCTGCCCATGGCAGAAGGGTTGGAATTAGATGGTCTTTAAGGTCCATTCTAACCCAAACCGTTCTGTGATTCTGTAGGTCATCATCCTGTTCCTTCTCCTGTTATCTACTTCTCCTACTGCACCTCGCCCTACGCCTTTGATATGAACCGGAGCAGGTTGTACAGTTTGAGTTGGAAGGCCCTGTTAGTTTGCTCAGTTCTGCCACATGTTCTCCAGTACTTCTGCATTTTACATTGATCTGGGGGGATGTTTACTAGCTCGCCCTTTAAATAGCATGCAGAACAGGTCACCACCTTTTTACTGTCTGCTAAACTTTGAGGAGTGGCTCTTTTTTTGTTATTTAGTTGTACTTATTAGCCTAAAAACGAGCAGGTGATCTTCCTCCCTTTGAGATTCTTGGATTTAGAGGTATTTTATCCTATACATCCATACTGTTATGGAAAGTGTGCAGAAATGTTCTTGAATGAGTATTGTGGTTTGAGTTTAGTAGGCTCTTTATTCTTTTTTTTTTTTTTGTAGTACATGGGTTGATACAGAGCAACAAAGAAAAGATCCCTTTAAAAACACGGTGCTTTAAAAAACGTGCTGTCACAGCACACAGACTGTCAGTTATAGAAAGGGAGGTTCCAGAAATGTTCGCAAATTCTTGAAATGAATTGTATCCTAAGCCAGAGCTTGTGTAAAACAACCGAGCATTTTTTCTTTCTACTTTCAAGAGGTAAGATGATTTTAACTGAAATAGTCAAGTTTTTTAATGCCCTTTGATGATGATCTTGATAGCATTTTGTGGCTAAGCCTTTCTGTTAGTTACTCTACATTGTTTTTCCCTTGTGTGTGAAAAGATCCACACAGATGGCAGGAATCAATTCATCCTAAACTACTGAAATTATCAAAAGTAAACAAAAGTACAAGTCTTGAATAGTCCTTGGGTTCATTAAAATAAGGTTTCACTTCCTTTCTTCTCCCTTGCTGCCTCTTGCCCTGTTGTGCCCCCCATCCTTGGCAATGGGGATACCCATTTGACTTTTGATTGCCAGATAAGCTGTTTGGGAGGCAGTAGCCTCTGCCTGTTCCTTTAAACAGCAGTGTCACTACACAGGGAAGGAAGGCAGGGAGCAACTACAAGCTGTTTCTTTTCCCCAAACATGCGGTTATGGTTGGTAGGAATGCAGTGGCGAGAGCAGCAAGTCATTTCCGAGCAGGTCACAGGCTCTACTCCCGTTGGAGGCAGCATGCTGCAAGTGCTCTTAAAGCTAAGCTTTCGCACCTAGGTTGCTTCTTGAACTGATCATAGTGCGCTTTGAGGAATTAGATATTGCAGTATTTTTGGAAGAAGATTCCTCTGAAAATAGACTTTTTTTTTTTTTTTTGCATATATTGGTTTTGGGAATGTGCATGAAAAAGGATTTAAGTCTAGTTGAATGGGCATAATACTGCACAATTTCCCTTCCTAACAGTGAAAATTTACAAGAAACTAGTAAGGCTGTATAAATTTTAGGTTTACCCTTCTTTACAACATCATTTTGACACATGTAAGTATTAGAGTGAGAATTAAGTAAAAACCAGGTTTAAAATACTCACTTGGTATTTTAAAATCTTAAGAAAATTCAAAAGGCAAGGAAGTTTTGGTGTGCCATTCAAAAAGCTAGCTGCGTGTGTGAAGACAGAGCAGAGTATATATACAAACGTGTGTATGTATGTGTGTTTACATATAAAAATGTTTTCATCTGAATCCGATAGATGTTTCAGCTGTAGTTCATCCTGGGCTGTACTCTCTGGAAATATCTGCATGTACTGACCTCATTGCTTTTACTGTGTTTTTGTTGCTGTTGCCCAGAGTGCTGTCTGTAACAGCAAATGAACAATTTACAGTCATCTGCTCAGTCCTGTTCTTCCAAAGCTTCTGTTTATTCCTGCCTTATTAGCCTCAGTTCCAGCCTCTCATGTTCTTTAATTAATGCCTTCTTGAAGCTACCATGTTGTTTATTGCATCCTCCCTGGCTACTTCACTGCATCTAGCTGGTTTCCCTTCTTCCTGCCCTCTAGCAGTTCTGTGCTCCTTGCATGTTTTTCCCCCAGTTGTAACATCATTCTTGGGATACCTTTTCAGACACCATTTTTTTTTTTTTTCCTCTTTTCTGCAACTTGTTTATTGTCATCTGTCCTGCTACGAGTGCTCCCAGTTTCCTGGTTCTCTCCTGTGGTGTTCCTGAAGAAGGAGCGCTGAAGTGCTGCTTTCACACTGGCTTCTTTGTTCTTGTAACACAGGGCTGGCTCCTTTTTCTGCAGGGCTGGTTGCTCCTTGGTGCGTAAGGGAAATGATACGGAGTGCCGTATGAAATGTTAGCTCCTTTTTCTCCCGCTCCACCTCATTTTTCAAGCCTTCTGGTGGTCTGTTTGTGGTTGTTGGGTTCTTTGTTAATTTTGTTTTTCATTGCATCTTGAAACAGATTTTCCATAGTTTTAATGTAAGCATTTGCTTTGTTCATCACGAGCCTTTGCACTTATTCTAAAGAAAAATATAACTCAGAATTGAAATTAAAACTCAGACACCTCTCTCCTGTCTTCTATCAGAAAGATTGTATTTGGCCATACCGCGATTTGTCAGCAAGCAGAGATGTTAGCTGAAGTGTGTATTACAGCTTGAATGGTTTTAAAATGAAATATTCTGTCACTGGAGCTTGCCTTTTATGGAGATTTGTAACGAAAAGCCATAGTTTTGACTTGGTGTTGGTGTTGGAAAGGATATCTGGCTACTGCTCTCTTGAAGGACAATTTTTCTTCATTCCTATCTCTTGGAATAGGAATGTAATTAAAAGTATACATACATATATTCTTGCTTACTCTTTGTTTTTTTTTAGTGCAAAGCTTTCATTTTGAACTGCTGAATGAAAACGCTGTGAATTTTCTTGCCTTCAAATAATTGGCTGTATTTTTTTTGCCTTCTGCACAAACATACCTACTTTTTTTCCTTAACTGAGACAACGGGTAAATCCGCGTAAGATGGTCACTTCAAAAATGTCTTGAAACTTTACATTCGTAGAAAAATAAGAGTGATTTATAAAGGACTTCTTGCTTTCCATTACACTGTCAAATGAAGGTATTTTTATTCTGTACTTTGTTATGTGGCAGGCAGTTTATTACATTTTTGACTAGTATTCAAGGGTTTTAGTTTTTCTTTATTTCATTGTGACAAACAAAATTACTTATGTAATGCAAAAAAAAATTTCTATGATTTGTGGGGAAAAATTCAAGGTAAAAATGATTGTGTAGGAAATGTTGAAGATCTGTTCCTTGTATTACAAAAACCATGATAATATAAGGATTCTCTCTGCTTCTAGTAAGCTATGGCTTAAATTAAGAATTAAGTTCATGGGAAGAATAGAAAATAATATTTAATGGGGCGAGAGCACCTTACTGTGAGGTGTAATTAGGAAGGAGGGCTTAAAAAGTACTGCTGGAACATCCTGGCTTCTATTTCTGCCTGGAAGATGGGAAAGAAGATTGGAGAAAACTGTTCTGACATGCCAACGTGGGTTGTGCATCCAGGTCTGCAGACAGGCAGAGTAGAAGCAGTCACAGTACGCCATAAAACCATAGCGTAGCATATGGTGTAGTTTCAGCAATCGGCTATTTTTACGATGGGAAATTACAACAGCAGCTTATGGAGTACATGGAGTTCAGTGTAGATCCAGAGTAGGCAGACTGGGCTGCAAAATGGTGAAAGGTGCACAAGTTTTGGTGTCGTGTGTGCAGTGCTTGCTTCTGGGTGCCTGACTGTAGGACTGGTATTGAAAACCGCCCTTCCAAAATCTCTTACGTCCCTGTTCGCTTAGAAGGCTCTACACGCAGCAAATTAGAGTAGGAAAATTACGCCACTGAGATTGTGCTGGGGACCTGAGGAAAACGCGGTGCTCTTTCCTCAGCTCTGTGGTACCAGCTGTGATGGTTCTACATCCAGGTTTTAGTTTCTTGCAGTTTCTGAAATACAAATTTAGTTGTTCCTTCCAGGGTCATGGTTAACACTGGAAGACAGAGTGATGTTATTTTTTCTCAACGCCAAGACTGAAAACTTTGCAAAATTGTTTTGTAAAAAATTTTACTGATGTGAGATGCAAGTCACACTGATGCCATTTGTGAATGTGAAGTTTGTTTTTTAGCTTGCAGTCACACTCAGATTTAAAGAGATGTATATCCTACCTGTATCCTATCTGTTTTGAATATAGAATGTGTTTTCAGTGAATTTAGACTTGAAAAAAATAACAACTTGGATCCTGCATTACTAGATTTAAATTCCTTTTTGTGCTTAACATTCTTAACAAAACAGCACTTGGGTTTCTTAAATTTTGGTAGGATTACAACTTTTTGATGTAGTGTACTTGGGCTATGCTTAAAGAAACTAGGATATAATTATTCTGTAAGTCTGGTTCACAGAGTGCCACAAATTGCCATCTGTAGTAAGACTAGTTGCTTCTTAAAGCTTTGTCCTTGAGGATCTAACTTTTCCACTGGGCAGCATTAGTATGGAGAACAGTGCAGAGGATTCTACAAAACAGTTGGTGCAGTTACCTTTAATAATAATACGGGATGTTCATAGCAAACTAAGTATCTCTGTTAAAGACATCTGCAATGTCTGCATGTATAGCAGGATAATTTGAAAACTTAGCATTGATTTGATGGCCTTGATGGACGAAAGTTGGCATACTTCTATGCAAATTATTTTAAGATTATAGGATTATGTCAGTCTATCTATCTGTAGGGATGTCCTAACATTTCTATTTTTTAAGATGTTCAGACTAATTTAAATCAAGACGCAGTTAATTGATTTCTATTGCTTCCGTAAGATAGTTCCTATACTACACGCAGATAGCTGTTTTTAGACATATGTGGGACTTTGACAGTAGCCTTATCTTGCAAATTGCTGAATGTGGGCTACTTCACAAGGAAGACAGCTTTGAACGTTGCCTAGAAAGATCTGCTTGGTAGTCTCTTTGTTTCAAGGGCCAACCAGCATTGCAGTGATATGTAATGTGGAACATCTGTAATCAGTTGTCTGAAATGTTGTCGTTTTGGATAACAGCTTAAGTTTCATAATACATTTCTAATATTTGTTTGTGTTTTTTTTTTTTCTCTTCAGCTCTTTTCATTGATGGAGATGAAACCTCCTATTTCCCGAGCAAAAATGATTCTCATCACAAAAGCTGCCATTAAAGCTATTAAGGTAAGGTACAATTGCCTAAAAATAAAACAATAACAGTTGCAATGTGTTATTATTTTACTTCTAAGCAAATGCATCTCCAGACTTCCCAGCCTTAGCTTCATGGATGTTTTATTCTAGCTGGCATGAAGAAACAAGTGGGTGGTGAACATCTCCTGGTTTTAGACTAGTAGCATAATGCCAGCTTCATTTTTTGAATCATTGCTTTTTAATGCCACCCACTCTGGTGTTATGATTTCTATGTAATAAAACTTTAAACGTTGCAGCATGCAACTGAGTTGTAACATATTAAAACATACTGAACTCGCTTGTAAAGTAAATCCAGAAAGTTCTCACTAATACTCAAAAAGCAGTATGTCTTTTGTGTACACGTTGAAACACTTCTGTAGAAAGGATGGCTTATGTCTGTCTGTTCTCCCTGTGATTTTTTTTCTCCATTAGCTATAGAGCTTGATTAATTCTAACATGCTTCTTTCTCGAATGTGATTTCAATATTTTATTTATAGTCCTTCCTAAGTGATAGTAAGCACAAAGTTAAAATGTTTCAAAAATTGTGTCACTATCAAGTAGTTGAGAAATTAATTTATGTATTTATTTTCCAGCTCTACAAACATGTTGTCCAGATTGTAGAGAAGTTTATCAAAAAGGTAATTAAAAAAAAACTGTCTGCATCTGTTATTCCATATTATTAATAATGCTGGTAAACAGTCAAAAAGGCTACTGCTATTCAATGATTGATGGAAAGAATCAATTTTTTGTAGGGTTTTATATGTTTTGATATCTGAGTGATAATCTCCTCATTTGAGTTTTCCATACTACATTAAGAAGAGGAAGAAAAAGGACTGTAAAACTCCCCCCTTCTCCAGTCAGCAACTATGGAGGAAACTAGCGATACTGAGCTTGAAACTGATTTTCACTGGTGAAGATAATGCATATTTTAGGAAATAAAATTTTTATACTTGCCTAGGCATGTAGGACAACAAGCTAGAATGTAATGATTCACTGAAAGGAAACTTGCCTACTGCCTAACATAAGTTTGTCTGAGTGAACAGGAAAAATACTTCTCCATTTGTGGAAGATTGCAGTTCTTCTGCAAGTTGCATTAAATACCAGGACATAGAATTGATGGAAGAAGTCCAGTGCATTAAGTGTAAGGTAGCTTGATGACACAATTGTGACAGTCTGTACAGGAATGTGGTGGATCTGTTGTTTTCAAGCTAAAGATACTTTAGAAGCACTGATAGGGAAGGTGAAGGCTGCTTCAAGCTAGGCAGGCACATTTTGCTCTGTTCCAAATGTAAAAGCAGTTTTTTTTCTTCCTTCTCAATTTCTATCAACAAAAGCAAAGCACTAAAAGGATTCTACCTAAGCATGATACAAAAGTCTCTTCTGTATGCACGCACAGCTGTAACTTGTGTTTCTATAAAAATGTTAGTGGTCCCTTTCTCCAATGTAAAGAAAATACTTCATTGTGTATAAAGTCATTGTTACATAAATTGGAAGGTTTTTTTAGATTAAGATTCTTAAACCTTTTCTTTGTCATTTTAGCAAATTAATAGTGCATAATACCAACTTCTTTCAGTACTGTAAAATAGTCTATATCTTTTTGTATAGATTTGTATGTGAAGTATCATTGAATCTATTTAAATACTTGCTTTCATTAAGGGAAAAAAAAAAAGTTAACATCAGATCTGTGGTCAGTTTGAAATTCATCATTCTATTTGCTTTTATACCATACATGATCTACATAGGCTGAAGCCTCTATAGTTTTAGAAACAAATGGTAATTGTGTTGATGTTTTGTTTTTTTTGTTTTTTTTTTTCCCTGCCTTAATATACTAAGTATAGATTCCTTGTAGGGAGCTGAGGTGAATTCATGCTATCTGCTTAGTATCACTGCCTAAAGGACATTTTTTGTTTGTTTGTTTTTCAGTGCAAACCAGAATATAAAGTCCCTGGATTGTATGTTATTGACTCTATTGTTCGTCAGTCTCGTCACCAATTTGGAACAGACAAGGATGTCTTTGGGCCAAGATTCTCTAAAAATATTACTGCCACATTCCAATATTTGTATCTCTGTCCATCTGAAGACAAGGTACAACCATGATTTCTCAAGTGTTGTGAATTGATAAGTGTTATTACAACATTTACATTTACATGAAAGCTAATTTGGTGACTCTGTGTCCTTGTAGTGACTATTTATTATATGAGATGGTAAAACATAGCAAGAAAGATTGTCAATGGTAATAGTTAAATGGAAGTTCTAAGTTATACCCCCCCAAAAAAAAAACATTTTGCGTAAATTCATCGCTTTTGCTCTGTGTATGCAGACACGTGTATAGTGTGTGTGTGTGACTATGCCAAAACTTTTCTTCTTCTTAGTGTGGAAGGTGGTGTCTCCCACAGAAAGGTGTTACAGAAGTGCCAGAGTTGTAGCAAGTGATGGTTCTGCTCCTACACCTTTTCTAAGAAAATGACTATCTTTATTTCTTCAGCCTTGACAGATCCCGCATATGAGAATGTAATTGCTTCTCCCCATTGTGAAGACTTACTTGAGGCCTCAGTTTTCTTAGTTTATCCTTAATTTCTTAATGGTCCCAGTTGCTACCAACAGAAGATGGCTTTTATGCCTGCTGTTGGAACACATTCAAAAGGCTCCCGGGATAAGTGCGTTTTAGGTGTTGCCAGTTGGTTTGCAGAAAATTGCCTACTCACTGCAGCACTAAGAGCAAAGTACTTTTTTTCTAAGTGACATTTTTTTCTGACTTCCTAACTAAGCTTTTGAAATGTTTTGATGCTCTGCTGTTTTCTAGGATGGAAACTGATGACCTTGTTTTCTAGGATGGAAACTGAGTCTGATAATCTGAAACTTAATGCGTGAATATCTAGAACCTAAACAAAAAAATGACCTGTAGGTGCAGAATAACCATGGCTAATATCAAAAGAGTGATATTTGTATTTTAATGGCCTTTCTGTAAGATTAGTGTGGGATTGAAATTAGTGTGGGATTTTCAAGTCTTTCAGAGAGATAGAATAGTTGAGGCCAAAAATGCTGCTGTTTTTGAAGTTTAGCTGTTCTTCAGTCTAACATCTTGTACAGAAATAGCTATTCCAAGTTTGTCTAATTGATACTATTGTAGAAATATTTTGTTAAATTCTTCAATCATTTAGTTTATGACAGTACCAGTGGATTTGCATGGGTGTATGTAACTGAAACACAGTAAGGAATTTGACTGTAGAAATAAGAACAGAATCAACTCATTCTTGGAAGCTGCATTAGAACTGAGAAGTACTTAAAATGTATATGTGTAAGTCAGATGACTAAGTACATAAAAAGGATGGGTATGCCAAGATTAAACATAACATTTATTCTGTCTTCTATCTGTTTGCATGCTATACCTGAAGCAGCACATCTAGTTAGGTATTATTGGTTAATGCTAGGCTAAAGAAGGAAAAACTACTTTCCAGCTTGTTCCTTAAGGTTTATTTAAAAAAAAAAAAAAAAGGAGCAAGCTTAAAATAACAGCTGTCAGTCAGAGGTTCTAACTTAATCTTTCTTCAGTGATCAGTTAGAGAATTTTCCATCTGCTTTCCTGATCTTTTGAATACTGATAAAGATGAGTTTTCTGGTGCCAGTATAATTGGTTGGGTTAGTAGAAAAAAGTTCAGTCTCCACTAACTTTGAAGCTTTGTCCCAGTATTTTATGGTCTAATTGCCCCTCTCTCCACTGGGCTTTTCCAGCTCATCTTCATTTTCTTTCTCATCACATTTGTTGTTTGTTTCACTCCTTTATGACTGTCTGTGAAGAAATGGTGGGGCTGATGTGAGTTGTTGGCAGGTTATATCTTTGCCATATACAAGGTCTTGCTGACCTGTGTGACAACATAGAGGGCTATTTAAAAGGTATGCCCAATTCTGTTGAACTTCTGTACTGATCAACCCTTTCTTCTCAACGTTAAAAAAAAAAAAAAAAAAAAGATGAAGTTGGAGTTTGTGAATTAGGAAAGCTGTATTTAGCATTGATGTCTGCTTTTGTTTCGACAGAGTAAAATAGTCCGTGTCCTGAACCTTTGGCAGAAAAATGGTGTTTTTAAAATTGAGATCATTCAGCCTCTTCTGGATATGGCAGCAGGAACTAGCACTGCTGCTCCCATGACAGAAAATGCTACTAATAATGAAGGTATGAATGACATCATGGCTTTTTCTACTTCTTTTAGAAATGTTAATTGTATTAGAAACTTTCTTGCTTTTATGTTAAAGTGCTACTAATAGTTTCAACAGGAATGTATTAATAAATTCAACTTCGCTGTCACAACTAAGTGACAACTATGCCTATGTCACACCTATGGCCAGCTGTAGTCCATACTGATACTGTACTTCAGAAGTTATCAGAATGTGAATGATCATTTTCAAAATACCTCAAATCAATACTGTGTGAATGCATATGGATGCACATACTTTCAAAAAGTTAACTTAATGCTCACTCTTAAAATAATCTTTTCTTTAGTCTGAAATATTTTTTCTGTTGCTTCTTAGTTTTATAATTCTCATGTCCCTTTTTTTAATGTTAGACTCTGGATCCATAAAGCATGATGTTCAGTGTAAGAGCTTACACTGAATCATCTTAATGTCTGAAAGCAACAGCTATTAATCTCTTTCAGTGTGAGACCCCAGAACATTTTATGCTGGTGTTTCAAATCCAAATTCATAAACAGTAAATTTAAGAATTATGGTAGGCTTTTACACGGACTACTGGTAGAAAACCACTGACCTAAAGAGTAAAGTAATGACTGCCTTCTCACAGTATTTTCACTGACCTATTTTATGCCACATAAAAAGCTGGTAGTGAGGTTACTGAATCGTGGAGGAGCAAATGCATACCACAGCTCCCTCTTTATCTGAAAGGTCTTCTTTTTGAGTTTCTGTTTTTCAGTCTTAGTTTTCGTAACCTCCATATTTGCTGCACTTGTATATGTTAGAATAGGACTGGCAAAAATGTGATAATGTGAATGAGGTGCGGTGACAACAAGATAACGATGCACGGTAGCATGAATAGAATCTTCTCCAGTGATGTTTGGGAAAATATATTTATTGATATTGTTTTTAACATGGTGAGGGTAGGGGGGAAATATCTCAGCATCTGAACTCAGATGCAGACTGCTGGCTATATGGTTTCATTCAGTTTTAACAGACAAGTGGCTCTATTGTTTCGTCTCTGTCTTGTTACTGGTAGCTTACAGATCGGGTGCCTTTTACGTAGGTGTTCAACCTCATTTCAGTCAGATTATTCACGTGCACCGGAGGGGTTAATTTGGCCCTGAAATAAACATGCTAATGATTAATAATAAATATATTAATGCATTATATGAAATAGAATCTCTTTCACTTACAGTGCTGCAAGTTCTGTTAAGCCAAAAAGAGGTATTTTTTTTTTCTCCATTGAGCAAGCAAATATCCCTCTGAATATATACAGGAAGTAATTTGGGAGTTAAAGGATATTTTAAATCAATCATGGATCTTTTTGCAGACTTTTTATGTAACATCTGACTGCTTGGAAAATAGTATTCAACATTTGACTCTGCTTGCTGCTTGTCAACACTGCAGAAGCTTAAGCTGCAAACAGATGAATGGGTTTAAAGACGTTGATATTGTGAAGCAAACATTTTATTAGTTTCTCAAAAAAAAATTAACTTTATTCCAATGTACAATTTTTTCAATATTCCGTTAAAATATATTCACTGAAGAATAGTTACTTGCTCACAACATGGAGAAATTGCTGGTATTGCTGCTATTTTATGTTGTACTAGCAAAATGTTTGTTAAAAACCAGTGCGGACTTGATTTTTTTTGGTTTAAATAAGCTCCTGTGGATAGACAGGTGTTTCAAGGAGGCAGATGTATGCACTGAGTACAGTTTTGGGGTAATGAAGCTTTTTATCCATTCCTATGGAAATTTTAGGTTCACCGCCCCCTCCAGCAAAGGTTACTTCGGAGCCCCCTCAAGTCACTGCTAATTCAGTACCGACGATGCCACAGTTGCCCAGTTCTGATGCCTTTGCAGCTGTAGCTCAGTTGTTTCAAACAACGCAAGGACAGCAGGTAACATGTTTATATGTAAGATGAAGTTGGGGAGGGGGAAATGATGGAAGAAACATACTTAATTTGAAGCAATTAAAAAAAATAAATAAAGGAAAGAAAAAAGAAAACCTCCCTAAGTCTTCAATGGAAAACTTGTAAGAGCTGAGGTTGTTATTTGAATGTTCCGTGGCCTTTCTATCGAGATGATTGTATTCAGGAAAAGTCAGTTATGTATTAGTAAAGAATTAGTTCTGAATTGGTACAGTTGCAAAGTTTCAAGACTAGGCTGAAAACATAGAAAGAAAATTGAATTTTATTGTTCGGTACACTCAATTAAGCAGCTGCAGTGTTGGAAGGCCTAAATACTGAAATCTTGTGATGTGCTGAATTTTGCCACTGATGTAATTTAAAAATGACTTCTTGGTCTTGCTGAAAATTCTCCACCTTCATTGTTCAGTCAGGTTATTGGTTGTGTGCATCTATGCTATTGGTGTTCACCCTGTGCTATAGGCTGATTTGATACAAAATTTATATCTTACAGTTCTAATAGTAATATATACAGTGACATTTATTTAACACTCTATGCATTTTTTGTAGCTTCAGCAAATTCTTCAGACTTTCCAGCAGCCTCAAAAACCCCAGTCACCGGTCATAGATAACACTGTGATGGCTCAGGTTCAAGCTATTACTGCTCAGTTGAAAACTACAGCAACACAACCACCGGAACAAAAAGCTGCTTTTGCACCACCTGAGCAAAAAACATCCTTTGACAAAGTAAGTTTTCCTTTGTTTCTTGTGTTTAACATCTTCAATTCAACAGGAAGCTATTTAGTGGATAACTGAATGTCTTCCAGATGCTGGGGGGAAACAGTGCAAATTTTGTTTGTCTTTAACTTGGAGGTTGCCTTCCTGTTTTTTTAGACTTTGCATTTTCTGAAGCTTAATAAAACTGATTTTGAACAGCTTAGTTAATTTCATTTTTTCCCTGCTCCTAACTTTTTTTTTTAATTCTAGAGCTGTTAAAATTATGGTTTCCAGTGATATAAAATATGGCAAAAATAGTAAGCTCACTGTAATTCCTTTTAGAAGCTGCTAGATCGGTTTGACTATGATGATGAGCCAGAAGCAGTGGAAGATTCAAAGAAAGAAGATTCAGCTCCTTCTCCTTCAGTTTCTCAGCCAACTTTGTAAGTTTTTTGTGTGTGTCAGAATAAAAGTTAAACCACGTTTTGTTATTAAAAAAAAAATCTTTAGGTTACAAAGCTTATTAAAATTCCAAGTTACTTCAGTGGTTAACTGTTACAGTCCAAAGTTAAAATGTTAACTTCTGGTTTTGTTTTTGTTTTATATACCTTGGTGATTCAGTGTGGGTTTGGCATGTTACATCATTGATTGAAGAGTGTATTTAGTGGAAAAGCTCAGTTTTGATTTCAAGATGAGTTCTGTATCTTTATTGTACTACTGAGCGTGTCATTTGTTAGTAAGCAGCTGGATTGCTTTACTGGCTGGGGAAAAGATGATTTAATAAACAAAGTTTTATTTATTAGCTATTAAAAGAAAATTGGCTTTGCAGCTTTAAAATCTCAAAGATCAAATACCCAGGCAAACTAACACGGACTCCTCTTTCCCTTTTGCTATGAATTCTGATAAGGGCTTAAATTACATGATCACGTACTAGTTTTTTCCACAGGACCTCTCTCTCATTCAGTGCACAGGCTGGATGGTGCTCAATACCTGGGTCAGTCACTATTTCCTTTCTTCCCTGCTTCAGTATGTAGCCCCATGTCTTATTTTCTGTATATGCCATCCAAACCCTGCTCTGAAAAACAAAACCACTAACTTTGTCATCAGCTTTCTTAGTGTGTTTTATCACTTTAATGTTCCACAAGTATTAATTAGTTAATTAAAATACCTTTAAAGTAAATGGGTAGTATTTTCCCTATAATACAGATGGGAACTCTGAAGTACAGAAAGATGAGGTAAGGTCAAATATATCCACTGCTTGTATATGCCCAACTGGTGATCATTGGACTAGGCTTTTCAGCTTGTTGATAGTCTGTTTAAAGCACTTCTAAGCCTCTGTCCTTATTATCTTATACTTGTGTAAGATGCTTCTAAAAATTGGATTCCAGAAGTCTCACTTTGAGCAATCAGAATCAAAGGTATCCTCTGAAAGAGGTATTTTTGAAATCTGTATAAAAAACTGATTTGTCCAAAGTCATGTAAGAACTGTAGGGTGCCTGTGTTTTAAAATGGTACGAAGTTTCATTTCATATCACCATTAGGTTTCTTTATCTTCCTAAAATCCTGTTTGTTTTCTTACGCAAACTGCATCCTTGAAACAGGTTCTACTAACTGCACAGACCTCATTAATTCCCCGAGCGCTATCCATTCTGTGTGTTGAATCAGGAAGTGAATGGTATCACTGTGATCCTTGTGTGATAGACACATCCCTTTCTCCACTGCCCTAAATTCCTCTCAAACTAAAAGATTTTTTTTTTCACAGTGAAGGTTTGGTCACTGTCTTTTGTTCCCATAAGATAAACTGGAAAAGAGGATAGTTAACCTAAGGTAGACAACCTTCATGAAAAATTTCCATAAACTTATGGCTTTAGCAAGATAATATGAGGAAGGGGAAGAAAGAGGCTTTAATTTTATTTTCCTTGTAGCACTTCTTTATGTGTTAAAGGACTGCTCTTAAAATAGAGAAAAGATAAGGAAGATGTTATTTTTGTTTTCATTTTTAGAGAGGAAATGAAATCATAATATTTTTTTGTCTAAATTTAAAACAAGAATGTGTAAATGTACATAGAAGTATGTCAAAGGCAAAAAAAAGTCTGTCTACTGACTTGTCTAACCAAAATATTACTGTTTTTAGTGGATTTCCAGGAGAAGGTATACAACAGCCAGTATTTCCTCAACTCCCAAATATGGATCCTTTTCAACAGCGAATGATGGGAATGCAACAGGATCCAATGCGCCACCAGGTAACTTCAGGGTTTTTTAGTTTCTTCCTTATCCATTATGTCTTCTGTGTTTTGTACTTCTCTTTGATGGAGAAGCAGGGAAGTGATGTTTCTGTTAGTGAAAAGTGAATATGGCTTAGTCCTCCAACTTTCCCAGAAAAGATAATTTTGTTGTCTATTCTAGTTAAGCTTTGAAGAACGTGTTTTTTATTCCACATGCATAACTGCCTGACCTACTTAATTTTTCTCAGGCTCCTGGGTTTTTATTGTGACTCTGGAGCAGAGAAACAAATTTACTTCTGGAAAATCTAATATATTTTTCCTAACTGAAGGTTTTTGCGTGTTTTGTTCTTGAAAGGTCCCACTTCCTCCCAATGGGCAAATGCCAGGTTTTGGTCTCCTGCCTACCCCACAGTTTCCACCAATGGCTCAGCCTGTGATTCCGCCAGCAGCACCTGTGCAGCAAACTTTTCAGTCTCCTTTCCCAGTACAGAGTGAATCACACATGCAAAAACCACATCAGCAGGTGAGGACCCTTTGAAATAAATAAGTTCTTAATTTACAGTGCTCTCTAATACTTGTCTTTATCAAATGCACATAATTTGTTCAGGAGAGGAAATTTCATGATAACTATCTCCAGTGGTGGCTGTGAGGTTTGTTCATCCACGAGAACGTTGGATAGCCACAGTGCCACATGATGAGTTAGGTATTTCAGGAATCTAGCAAAAACAGCATAGGTATAGTATGCTTCTTTCTGTATCAGATTCTGGATTGCATTTTTTGTCCACTGAGTTCTTGCTTCCCCTCATCATCCCTTTTCTGTCTCCATCATGCTTAAGGAATACTTTGTTCCAATAAGTTCTAACAAGGCAATCCCAGTCTGGAGAGAAACAGTTTGAAAAAGCTAATTTTTGCACTCTGAAATAGAGAAAATGGACTCGAAGTCTGTAAAAGTTCTAAAAATTCACAGTGTATGTATATGCCTCTGTCCTTCAGAGGATATTGTTGGTATGGTGATTGCTAAGAAGAAATCAAAGAACAAGCCTCCGTATAAACCTGTATTTAAAAAAAAGTTTCTAAATTTCGTACATGAATTGAATATATTTACCTCATTTATTCTGAGGAAAATTCTAAAATGAGAAAAGGAAATGATACCAAGCTGTCATTACATGTGACCTGTGATGTCACAGGTTCAATAAATAACTTCTGCTTTCCAGTTGGAGTAAAGAGAATTCTCAAGTTATCTTCCTAATTAGTTTGTTAGTCTTGAAGTGTGTAGAATCAGTAAATTTTAACAAATTGTCTGTACAGATGTTCCCTGCCAGGGCCTATGAGTTTGGTCACAGAGCAATCTGCTGACTGACTTTAATGATATTCTTTGGACATCTATATGGTGCTGAAATAAAGGAAAATGTGAAGAAACAATTTACAAGTTGAAGATGAGAATTTTACCCAAATTATTTTTGTGTTTTCAGTGGTTGTATTAAATTAATTTACTACCAGACTATCTTCCTGTTGGTGACTTTAGTAGTGGTGAGGTTTCTGAGGAGAATGGCATTACATTTTAATTTCATGTATGTGACTATTTAATTTTAGTGCTGTTACATAATTCAGTATAGGCACAAAATGAAATGAAATACTTGCACCTGTAACACCAGTCAAACTTCATATTTTAGGAAATGGAAGTGGAACAGCCACCTATTCAAGAAGGAAAACGACATATTTCTGACAGCAGAAAATCAAGATCTAGATCTGCATCAAGGTAAATTAGTGAAATCTCTTTTAGTTTAGTGAGGGTATATGTTATATGGAGTATTGTATTTTAACATAAGGAACTTAGGAGTACCCTGTCCAAAGATTTGAAAGGGCATTCTGAGTACTGGGGAGAGCTGGGCTGATTGGAGCTCAGAATTCGGTTCTGTGTTGTCAAATCTACTGTGGGGTCGATAACTTCTAACTGTGAGAGAACAGAGAATAGTTTAGAGGTGAGCTAATTTCTCAGGCTGTTCCAGGAGTTCATTTTCAGTGCCTTAGGACAGTCTTGTTACTTGTATTTTGTGTTGACTTTGTGGGTGCCTCACTCTGCATACTTACTTGCTTTCGGGACCGCTTCTCAGAAGTGCCTAGTTCCGTGCAGGTTGGATTCTACTACTGAGTGCCAAGGCACACATGTAGCAAGTCTCCTTTTGATTTAATCTCAGGATTACTTCCAAGAAATTACCATTCCATATATGATTCTGTGTATGGACAACACTAGTGAAACACTAGTGGTAGTCAGAGCTATTGAGGGCTTTAGTTGAATTCCTTCCCCCATCTGTAAGGAGTAAAAAAAAATAATAATAATAATAAACAAAAGCAGTAAATTGTTGGTTTAAACTAGGTCACCTAAAAGGAGGCGTTCAAGATCCGGCTCACGCTCTCGAAGGTCACGTCATCGTCGATCTCGATCGCGGTCCAGAGATAGACGCCGACACTCTCCTAAGTCTCGATCACAAGAAAGACGTGAACGTGAGAGGGAGAGAGAACGTAGATCAAAAGGCCTTCCTCAGATCAAATCAGAAACTGTTAGTGGTAAGTTCACTTTTTCTGTTTATCATTGATAAATTGATGTAACTGTGAAAATTTTTGTAGTACCATTTTTCATATACTCAGCATCTTCATGGTTCATACATGGATTTTTTTTTTTTGTGCGTGTGTTCCCAGTGTTTTCTACAATGAATTGTAGAGTTCTCTAAAGTTGAGGGCACTATATCGTAAATACTGTGCCTAAGTAAAAGGAAATACTAGCAAGACAAACTTAGGTATTTTAGAAAAACTGTAAATGTTGAAAAGATACACAACTTAGACTTATTTTTTTAACTGAATGTTGACTAGTCCACTTACCTTTAATAATATATGATGTGTGATGAGAATCTCCCAGAAGACAACTCTAAATCTGATGTGTGATAATTTTTATTTTTTTTACTTAGCAAACTACCATCTTCACAAAGAACACACCAGAGATAGCCCAGTGTATTGTGACAGGGGAAAAAAAATCAGACTGTGTAATTTTTAACCATTGTCTGTTCTTGCTCTGGTTCCATTTTTCATAGTACTAGAAATCAGAGTTTAAATAAGCATCAGTTTATTGATAATGTATAATTGTATCTTCAAAGAGCTAGAAAGCTAAAATCTGAAAAAAATGTAGCTATGTCTTAGGTACTCTCCCTTCTCTCCTTGGAGTGAAGACACTGGATCGCCTAGTACCATGTAGAATACTTTCTCTGATCTGAATCCTTCTTCTCCTCTCCATCCATTTTTCTTGTGTTTTGTGCTATTTGACATAATCTCCAAGACTGAGCCAAACAAAATAGAAGTAAACTGTACTGTGAATTATTTTCTGAAGTATTTTCAAGCTGTCAAGAATCAAATCCATCACATTTCTGTTCTTCCTTACACTAATAATAGACAATTGGGCCTTTGGGGATATCTCCAAGTCAGAAGTATTTTGGCTGTAAGGTAGGAAAAGAAGATGAAACACCGTTTTTTTCTTTTCTTTCCTTCAAGCCGTGCAACATGAAGCAAATTGAGCACAATAAGCTGAGTGTGTGGTTGTGATTTTTTTCTAATGATTCAGTGTTCTGTATTCTCAAACCTGAAGCAGATCTTTGACATGGAAAACATATAGGCTAATGTCAAAACTTCTTAAAGAATGTTGGCTTTGCCTGTGTTCGTAGAAAAAATATAGTAGATGTCTTCTAAATATTCTTGGGGGGATCAAATAAAATGAAAACATTCCTTTTCATATAAAAGGAACAAAAGATACAGAGTTCTAACTAGCCAAAACCTTGTGGATGGCAGTAACAGTAGTTTAAAGAGACTGCAAAGAATTAAAATTTAATTTAAAATATCTAATGGCAATGGTGTAAGATAGCTTTTGCCAACATCTCTCTCCAATTGTCATATAATGCCTTTTACATTAACAATTTTGTATCAGGTAGTGGGGAAAAATAGGTGAGTACTGAATGTTTTGATAGTACTCTTGAGGGAATGTGATACCACATGCTAATCTGCTGTTTTATTGCCTTCAAGAATGGAGTGAAATAATCATATTGATTACTTTTTTCCAAAAGAAAAAAAAATTGTCAATAATTTTTCACTTAACCATTGAGAGAAATGGCACTGACTAGGTTGCTAAAGATGGCAAAAGTTCTGCTACTCACTGTAGTTTGTCACTGCATTCTGGAGGAGAGCTCCACTAGTAGCATGCGTGTCACCATAAACAATCTAAATACTCATCTTGCTAGTAAGTACCACCCATATTGTGATGCTGGCCCATAGTTTTGGATTTCATACCGACTAGAGTTATCTTTTTGTGAAATATCCAGTGCGTGTGTAAGGGTATTTCATGGAGCAATCTTAGCAGCAAAGCATACTTTCATTTTTGTAGTTATTTGCAGAGCTGATGATCATCAGAACTCGCAAGTCATTTTAATAGTAAACTGGACAGCTCAGCATGTGCAGTACAGGAATTCCGATGCAGTCACTGTGGTTCACTCTTAACTCAGCTCTGGGCAGGAAAATAAAGAGGCCTTTGTCAAATACTCCTAAAGATACACCTTTTGTTGTTGTTCTGTTTCGTTTGGCTTTTTCATTTCGTTGTAACTGGCTATTTTAACATGACTAGTTTTAGCTTACGAAGCGTGTATTTACAAGTGCTCTTACAGACTTAACTCTTTGTAGTTTGTAGTACTACGCTTTGGGTAGGACAACTTGACAAAAGGACTACACAACAGGATGTTGGAAGTCTTTTGGAGGAGTTTGGCCCAATTGAGTCAATAAATGTAAGTATAAATGGTGCAGTGCAAGCCTTGCTTTCAGAAATGCTTTTCAGACTGTTCTAAGCTAGCTTTATTTTTGATACATTCAGAAGATTCAAGAGCTGTCATTTCCTTTGATTGTGTTTTCTAATGTGTAAACTCAATTTGTTTGGCCACTTTGAGGGACGAAAAAGAAAAAAAGGGCAGTTGCTTTAGTTGCTTGCTCTTTATATATTGATGCCTATGGGATAATTTTCTTAATTACCCCTATCTTCATGCAACTCATGCTTTCTCTAGAGGGAATTGAATGAGAAAGGGTCATTGAAGAGAGAGGTTCCTGTACCTACTGAGTTCCTTGTCTGCTCCATTTTATGGTTGATTATAGGAATTAATAGGACTTTAAGCTGGTGTTCTTTCTTTTTCTAGTTTCTCTTCTGTCATTTTAGACGCAAGCATAGAAAACCGTTATTATATTGCTGTATTAAGGATATTTTATATGTAAATAAAAGTTATGTTCCAGTGGCGATGATATTTTATTAAAACAAACATAAAAGATGTGACTAATTTTCTTGCTATTCCCAAATTTTGTTAAAATATAATTGAAGCTTTTTCTCAAATCCATTGCAAAGAAAAAAAACTTATTACAAAACTGCAGGTGAAAATGAATGAAGGTGCAGATAGCAATTTGTGCTATTTGGAATAAAGTTGGAAGTATTAGTATATCTTGTTTCTTCCAACAGATTAACTGATTCCAATGCCATAGCACTTCCATGTGCACTACTATTTAAAAAAAAAAAAAAAAAAGGATTAAATATGCAACGGGAGCCCATATTTTAACATTTAATGGAGTTTAAAACTTCCTGCATAAGAGTTGCTTCCAATTTATTAGAATCTCTTATTTCCAGAGGATGCTGGCTATTTTAGCTTCTTAAACTAACATTCTCTTTCATATTTAATAGTCTCTTTGAAACACCTGCTGATGTTCCAGCTTACTGTAATTTAACACTTGTATGTTGCTCATTGCTTTGTTACTGTTAGCAAAAACTATTTATTTTTTCCTTAAAATACAAACAGATGATACCGCCCAGAGGATGTGCCTACATTGTAATGGTTCACAGACAAGATGCTTATCGTGCCCTACAAAAATTGAGCCGAGGCAACTTCAAAGTCAATCAGAAATCTATAAAGGTATTTCTTGTAAAATGTCAGGCTGTTCTAAAATTACTGTAATTACTGGAATAATTTTTATTGTAATCTAGACTTTCTGATATTTCAAATTTTTATGTAGTTGCATACGATCATTTACATAAACTTATGAAATAACCTCTTTTTTATTGATAAGTATTCTTCTGTCATGCAATTAAAGGAACTTCTATCAGTTTCTCTGAAAGACTGTCAGTAATAATGTATTTGAACAACAGAAATGGTGTCCTTTTAATCATTCCAGTGGACCATAACTATGGTTTTTTGTTGTTGCTGCTTATTTATCTTACCATCTATAATTAAACACAGTTATAATCCTACAAATAATGCTAATAATTAAGAATGCATTAATTAGTGAAACTTTTCCCTTTGCAGATCACCAAATTAGAGAGTGGCACTGTTTTCTGAAGGGAAATAAAATTTATTATAGTGATGGGGGAACATTTAAAGAAGCTGCCTGTATAAATTTTTACAGATTACGTGCAAGAGAGAAGCCAAGACATAAGAGCTAATTGTGCCTTTAAAAAAAAAAAAAAATATTTTCAGAGTGTTTCTTCCTGCTGTTTCAATTAGAGTATTTTGTTTGCTTCATAGCCATTTTTGGTGATGCTATTTTGTGATAACAGATTATTAAAACCATTAAAATCAAAACATTACTAACTGCATCTATTTTTTTTCTCCAAGATTGCATGGGCTTTGAATAAGGGAATAAAGCCAGACTACAAGCAGTATTGGGATGTTGAATTAGGTGTTACTTACATACCATGGGACAAAGTGAAACCTGAAGATCTTGAAAGTTTCTGTGAAGGAGGAATGTTGGACAATGAAACTCTTAGTCCAGGTAAGGTATTGCTACATCTTTAAATGCTTTTAAAAATTGTCCTTTTTACTGATACCCTGAATTTGTTGTGGCTAACTTTCCTGACTCTGAAGTGTGTGTGAAATCGTTGAAATAGCTACAAAGAGCAGGATGTGTAACCAGTAGACTAGAGAGACTTTGTAAGCAGTTAATGACAGTCATCAACAGGCACGGGTTGTACAGCTGGGTTATTGGCTTGGGCTAAAATTGCACTTGTATACCGGACAAACTGAGCTGCACTGGGGTTTGCCATTGATAGTAATGTTGCAAGTGCTCACTAGTCCCAGAGCCAGCCTGGTGGTCCACTGGTTTGTGTGAGGTATCCCTAGCAGAGGAGCCTGCCTTTGGAGTATTTGTGTAGCAGCTGATGACAGCAACTTGATAATTTCCATTAAAAGTGCCTTTTATTTTTCTACTTAGATCAGTTTCAGTTCCATTAGCAAGTTTTGTATTTTTCTTGCCCTAACTAGAATTCTTGTTATTTTGTGTGTAAAGCAGTGAAAATAACAGGCTTCTATTTTATATTAAGAATGTATTAAGAAAATTATACCTGTTTAAAATCAGCTTCAAATCAATATAGAATTGCTAGCATGCTGGCTGCTGTGATTTCTAAAAGTAATACTAAATGAATGCAGTACTTAAGAAAATGAAGTTGCTTAAGGTTCCTTGAACTGGTGCTCTAGACTCCTGTGTTGGTTGTAACAGTGCAACCATTGTGTGGTGTTCTGTCTCGCTCCCAAAACGGTATTTCAGGATTTTGACATTCTGTCTAACTTGCCCTAATTGGGTGGTTATTACTCTCAATAGTAGCATGTCTTCATCACAATACACATGAATAAGTAGTGTGTGTTTTTAAATCAAAGTCTGTCTAACTAATGACTCTTCTCTGATCCCTTCTTTCACTTTAGCTGTCTTTTCTCAAGAAGTTGTGACAAACAATAGGGGCCGTATTTCCTCTCTAAATGAGCTTAAGGCTGTATTTGATATTTTCATTTTCCCATTTTGCTGTAATTGTTCATTGTTGTATTCTCCTTTTCCTTTGTTCAAGACTTGAAAATGCATTTTTTTCAGAAATGAATTCCCAAATCATTAAAAAAAAATGCTTGATTCTTGCCATAGAATAATGGAATCTGTTAAAAGTTTGTCCCAAAACAGCCTTAACTGTTTTTGCTATAGATGACGTCAAAATCCCAGACATAAAAATGCTGAGTGCAAAGAGTTGTTAAATGGCTAATGAAAGAATTAATCTTGCTTGCCATTTGTCAGTGATTTGTTGTAACTGTGTTCAAAGACGTTGGATTTTTTTCTCAGAAATATATGTAAATGTTTCTTATGTCTGTGTGCTTTTCATTATCTGAAAAAAATGCTCTAATTATCTCATTCTTGTAAACATCACAAAGTACATGGCTTTTACATGGCTTGACTACTTGTCCACTTCTTCTGAACTGATTCATAACTTATTTGCAGAGTGGAAGGGGATTCCCAAAAAGTCTGAAAATGAAGTAGCTCAAAATGGAGGTGCAGAAGCTACGCATAATGAACCAGTGTCACCTATACCTAAAGCTTTACCTGTTCCAATTCCCGTTCCCATGCCTGCACCAATTACAGTACCTCCTCCACAGGTGAGAGTTCCTTCCCATTTGCTCTGGATATCTGAACAAAAACTTAACTTGAATAACTATTTACTATGGCCATACACATAAGTTAAATAGAAGGGAGAAAATATGGTGAATAACTTTTGATCTGATATTTTGTGCATGTTGTTGTGTCGTTAAGCACCTCTTAAAAGTGCTCTTGTTAGCAGTCTGGCTATGCTGCTATTTTATGTAGACAACTTTCCTGCACCATAAATGCACCTGAAGTCCGCTACTTCACCCTCTTTATGTAGAGGAGCAATACAGTCGAATAGACTCTTCCTTTTCTGCTAAGTTGCAGTGGCAACAGAAGATGTGAAAATCTTAAAACCCATTAGGATTCGGATTGTGATTTATGCCCAGCAGGAGCAGGGTATCTGGTTTGGTTTCCTTGAAAAACGATGTAGTTTGGATGTACCAGGACAGCCCTGGGAATTGAATCCGTTCATAGTTAGGAGGAATGACGGATAACTTGCTCCAAAACTTCACTGCTGCTTTAATGCTAATGTGGCAGACCCATGTACGCTCTTTACACGCTTGGAAATATTTATTGTAGGACTGCACTTCAAATACCTGAATTTCAATCTGGATGTTTCAATCTGAATAAATTATTACAGTAGGTTATTTTTATCAATGAGATTAATTGCACCCTCATTTTTATGAATACATTAATTATTTTTCTGTGTTTTCCTAATGAGTTTTTCTTACTATTGGTTTAAATAAGCTATAGACCTTCTAAAATAGCATAGCGCTTTCATCTTGGTTCATATTGTGTATACTCTCTTTGAACAGCCTTTGGGAACTGCATTTGAAAAATTTCATATTCTGCCTTTGTTATAATGGTTCTTTAGTCAAAATTGATGTTGTGTGTTCGTTTGTTAAAACAACACTGACTGAAATTTTACCATTAGTTTCAGTAGTATGTGACAAAAATTATTCCCTTTAGTGTTTTACAGTCTTCTAGCTTTATTTGTTGGTAAAAGTCTTACTAGTTTTATAATGGTTTAATGGTATAATGGTTTCTTTCTTGTCATTGTTAAGATAATAGTATACCTTTTTCAAGTGGGAGGAAGTTGGAATAAAGCTATTTTAAATATTGAGAAAAATTATGAGTCGCATTATGGCAGACACTCAGAAAGACCAAGAACTCACATTATTTGAAGACACAATTTAACAGTTACTTGATTTGAGAACATAGTAAGTTGAATTCAGTGTTATTTTGGCACAGAATTCATGAAATGCTCTAAGGCGTTTTAAGGAAATGAACATTTGAGTCAAATCTCAAATTTCAGAGAGCTTTAATAGCCATTAGCTGTAATTAGCTTTAATTAGAATTAACCGTATCAAACATTAGCAGTTTTATTTTCCTTTAAAATCATGCTGAAAAAGAAAGCATAAAGAAAAAGTCAACGTGTTTCAGAATATATGAGTGTGGTGATAATTTGTCTCAGCCTCGCTGACTTCAATGTTGTTTTTTTTTTACCATGGCAAAGATACTTGCACCTGTACAAATCCAGGTCAGGATCAGAGAACTGGCTTTTATCCCTGGTTTATCATATTTGGCCTTTTTCTCTTGTCTTGCTGTGAACTCTTTTTTAGGCTGTGTTATACTTGATCAGTTCATTTGTCTTCTCTGGAGTGTCATAAAAATAAAACAGTTTATTAATTTGTAAATAGTTCTTAAGACTTGCAAAGTAAGTTCAGCTGTGATGATGGTAATGGTACTAGTGGTAAAAGTAATGTGGTCAGGACTGTAAGATGTGGGGAGGCTGTTACAAGAGCTGGGTAGCTGCTGATTCTGTCCAGCCTGGAAATAGGCATCAGTACAGGGATACCAGGGTACACAGTTGGTCCATCTGCTCCCTTTTCAGGCAGGGAAAACACCCTGTCCACCCTGGTTCCTCTGACCAGATAAGCAGGTTTGGTACATGTGATATGTCAAAACATCTTTGATGCATTGTCTTGTTTTGGGCCAGGGTGATCAAGTATAGGGCTGCCTGACAGATATACCCAAACAACTCTAACTGCATCATTCTCATACTTTACTCTGTTTTCTTACTTCTTTGCCCTCTTTTTGTTATGGTTGTTCCTCTCTTGCTCCATTCCAGTCTCCTCACAAGTAAACAACTGTAGCCTAATTACTTTTTCCATGCTGGTCCCAGTTTTGCTGCATCCGTAACCAGATCTGCTATTTATGATACCTTTACCTAAGTAACGTTGTCCTTACATGCTATTCCTGAATATGGTTACTTAGGCGCTATTGGCTTCGCAATGTCCTTTTCCCTATAAGATAGTCCTTTCTGATTGGGAAGTGTCTGTTGTTTACAGAGCACCCCGCTAAACACCTGACAAATCCAACCATCCCTTATGGCACTATCCATAAGCTCTGTGATCTGCCTGCAGCCCTGATGCTGTCCCACTGAAAGGTTAGGATCAGAAGGATCTGTATCGTTCTTTTCTCTGGTAGAGCCCAAACAGGCCTACAGTGCACAGGCTGCACACAGGAGCCCCCCTCTGCTTGACATTGCCTGTGAGGGGAGTAACTGCCTGCAGCCTGGCCTCCTGTCATAGCCAGTACCACTGGGACCCATTAATCTACCTAGCAGTAAGGTATTTAAAATGGATAATGTCCCTTTCCAAGTGATAGCCCTTGTAGGTAGGTCTGGTTCTTTGGCCTGATAGCATGCACAGCATGTTTTCAGCTGCACGGCCCTGGGTTGTTGGCAAGATAGGTGGCATATGGTTGTGTTGTGCTGCTGGAGTGAGCCCTTTTCTTGCCTGTAGATTCAGACCTCTCAGCCATTGCTGACTCTGGTCTCTCACTGGATCCACCTCAGTGGTCCACTCTGAGCGTAGGTCTGTGTTTAAGTTGTATTGCAGTGTCCAAGATCAAGATACATTAATCTCTTAGTTGCTGAGAGTCAGTTTCAGTTAATGGCACTTGTGATGTCAGTTGTGTTACATGTTCACTGACAAGTTTATGGGTAACTTGATGTTCCATTTTCCTAGCAAAGCTTGGTGGTGCCCTACCAAAACTGCTCTTTCGCAACGAAGCATGCTTGAGGCTTTGCTAGGGTTATAAATTTAAGTTCAAGGATTTGCTCCGGCTACCCTTCCTCCAAGTTTCCCAGTCCAACACAAAGTCTGTTTGTTTGTTTGTTTGATGGGACTTCAGCCAGAAACCAGGATCTGAGATGTGTGTACTTCCTGAATTTCCTGATATATTACCAAACCCCTCATGCTCCTTCATATAACTGGATATAGTAGTTGTGCATTGATCCAGTATCCATCCTATGCTCTTCATATTGAAACCAGCAGACTTCTTTCCAGCCTTTCCAATGGAGACTCCATGTGCTTTTAAGTATGTATTTGATATGTATGTATATCCACTTGTCTTGGAGCATTGAAGTAGACTGTGCTACCTTAGGTCACTGGGCCAGTGATATTCCTTCAATTCTCAATCTGAGAATCATGGAATGATTCAGGTTGGAAAAGACTTCCAAGATCATCCAGTCCAACCTTTAACCTAGTACTGACAAGTCTACCACTAAACCATCTCTTGAAGACCTCCAGGGATGGTGACTCAACCACTTCCCTGGGCAGCCTATTCCAGTGCCTCACAACCCTTTTGGTAAAGAAATTTCTCCTAATATCCAACCTAAACCTCCCCTGGTGCAACTTGAGGCCATTTCCCCTCGTCTTACAACTTGGTGCTTGGGAGAAGAGCCCGATCTCTACCTCACTACAACCTCCTTTAAGGTAATTGTAAAGTACAGTAAGGTCTCCCCTGAGCCTTCTTTATGCAGTCAGAAGTAGTTGTATGTACAGGCCAAACCCCAAGACATGTTCATCGAGATGTAGCTGGTGGTTTACATTACACAGTTACTGAGAAGCCAATTACTCCAGTTTCAGTGTTGCTAATAAAATACCAGTTTCTCCCCAGTGTTTGTCTCCCCATTAATAAAGGGTCTTCTCAGTAGTGTTTCTACTACTTCATTTTTTCCAGTCCACCAGCTATTGTGAAACTGTTCACCACTTCTGTTTTTGTTATCTGTCAGTGTTTATTAGCCACTGGTTCAACCTCTAAAAAAACAGAAAAACTTTAAACTGCATTTTAAATTAGATGTTATGACATTTACACATCAATTTTTACTGCCTGCATTTATTTTCTTAAAGGAAAGGTTTTAGCTTGTTACCTACAATCATATGTTAGAGGGTTAATTTGGGGGACAAAAAGTATGCCTCAGTTAGGCCTTGATACTTAGGTATGAACATCCTCTAATATGTATCTGAGTCACCCTCCTTTGTTACTTCTATTCTTGTTAAATCATAATATTTTACTATTCATCATCCCTTCTGAAGCCACTGCATACACATGCTTCAAACACTGTTTTCTCAGCTTTTAACTACTCCAGGACTGCCAACACTTAAGAAGTTTCCCCAGTTTTAGACCTCTTACCTTCTTGATACCCCTGCTCAATTGCACACACTACGTACACACTTGTTTAACAGAACATTTGTGCAGTCAGCAGTTATATCTTTGTCTAACTTCCTTCAAGTTGTTTTTCTTTGCAGGAGTGTCTGCAAACAAAAGGACCTACCAAGACTATTAGGTTACTGTTTTCAGAGCTCTTTTTCTAAAGCTTTACCTGGCTTTTAATGGAAACAGCTCTAGGGCTATTCAAAGTTAATGTTCACCTAGGTAATCTCAGCCACACACAGGATTCCTGGATTGTGCTTAACTCTTCAAAGTTGGCCTTGCAAGGTCCTAGTCCTCAGAAGATCCCCAGTGCTCCTGTCTGGCTATCTATGAGGTTTGGCTGTTCACGTAACACTCCCTAAACCACCCACAGAACCCAACCAATCATCTCTAATGGTGCCACCTGTAACTTTTGTCAGCTTCTCACATTGTTACCCGACCGGCAGTTTCTCCTGTCACACCCTGTAGTGTCTCAGATCCTGTTACTTTAGTTTAACTTCAGGCCAAGGCTTAATCAGCGTGTTATTATAAACCAAAGATAAATAATGAATTTAAAATTAAAAGGTGCAGTTCTATATTGAAGCCTAATAATCAAGGAATTTGAGCCTATTTCTTGTAATTTAAATTGATTTTGAAATACTAATGTTACAAGCTGTAACGTGCCTCAACTCACTAGCTGTTGGTAAAGAAGCTGAAACAGAAATCTGAAGTGATACCAGGTGCCTGGCAGCTTTAATCTGCAGGTTTAAGGAGAACATTTTGCTTAGTTCATTTCTTTCAGTTCTGAGAATAAGATAGGGAAGGCTTTTCCTTCTTTACTTCAGAAATAACAATTAAAAAAAAAAAAGATATGAGGGGTCTTTGTGAAGTAGTTCTGAAGTCATGCATGGTCATGCAAGTGAGTCAGTTATGGTCACTTGACTACACAGCTCTCCTTTGCTTTAGTAAACAAATCTTAAATGCAAAGTATATTTTGATTAAGCTTTTTTTGTTTGTTTTTATTGCTTTGAAACAAACCACTCTAACATACAAACTCAGGTAGAAGAAAAAAGAAAGCTTTTAATTGCTTCAGATTTGTAACTTAATAGGGCATCATACTGAATGCTAAAATGAATTCCAACTACTGTGTAAGGGGTATATTTAGATCAATTATCATCATGCATTAATAACAGTTTACCACAGAGAATCATTTTTTCTTCAAGAACAGAGGCAAACAAGATCAATGTTGACATTTTAAGTTACAAGAATTCTTTGACTGCTAATTAGATCACCTTGTTGTGAAGCAATTTAAGGTAGTTTAAATTGTTTTGTTTTAATGAACTGAACACAGAGGAAAGTAGTCCGCATCTGAACAGCAAATAATTGAGTCAGTCTTGAGGTAACATGCTTTTTCTCTTCTTTTTTCCTTAGGTTCCACCACATCCATCAGGTCCTCCTGTGGTTGGTGCGCTCCAACCTCCTGCTTTCACAGCGCCTTTAGGAATCCCGCCTCCTGGATTTGCTCCTGGAGTGCCACCGCCACCACCACCTCCATTTTTACGACCTGGTTTTAACCCAATGCATTTACCTCCAGGTGTGTGTTTGTGTATATATTTACCTAGTGATAAAGTCCTTTTTTTTAAAACCACATAGCCAAGTAACAGTATCTGCCATATAAACAACACAATGACATTTTGGTAAAGTGATGCTCACTGTTAATGTATTTTTTTATAGGCTTCCTTCCTCCTGGACCACCACCACCTATAACTCCTCCAGTATCTGTTCCTCACACTCCAGCAGTAAACATCCCAAACTGTAAGTGCTTAAACCTTGAGCAAGCAGCAGTAGAAGGACGGTATCATGCAAGCAGAGCAGCTGACGTATCTTTTAATATGCCAATACCTTGTTCCTTAGCTACAGCAGCTGGAGTCAATGAAGACACTACAAAAGATGCATCTGTAGGAAATCCCATCCCAACAGTGGTTTCTGGATCCAGAGGAAATGCTGAAACTAGTGATAGTTCCAAAATATATGGGACTGTTCCACCTCCCGTAGCACCTACTAATGTACCTGCTCCTGTCACCCAAGCTATTCCGCTTCTTGGTAAGTTCATTTTTGTATATATTCTTCAAATTTTGATTTTGCTGCTGACTTAGTTTGTGGGAAAGTAAAGCATTTTTTTTCTACTTTTAAAAAAATTCTGTCCTTCTTTTTGGCCTTTAAATAATTTTTAGAGGCTTGATTTTGCATGGAAGAAGCAGTAAAACTTCTATCATTCAAGATTTGTTTTCTGAAGAGACAAAAAAGCCATAACACTTAAGTTACAAATTCAGGACAGAATGACATGCCGTCCTCTTTAATAAATTGAGGCTTATACCATATAGAAAAGTAACTTAAAACAAAACATCTGTATGGCATATGAACTGTGTTCTACACTCAACTATTACATGTATAGAGGTTTCTGTAAATATATCTTACAGAGGATCAGTATTTATTTTAGTGTATTTTTTTAATCTATGAAAATACAGTATGCTTTTATGTATTGAATGAATTATCTTAATAAAATGGTTTTTAAAAAAAAGCTATTATTTAGTCCTGCGGTATTACAGGTTCTGAAACCTTTTTACCTATATGCTACCTTATAAATGCGTCCTTTCATGCATCAGTATCAAGAATACACTCAGAAGAGTTTGTTTCCTACTGAGGTTTATATTTATGGTATTTCACACCTCTGAAGGAGAGCCTGACAACCAAATGGAAAACATACTTTTAAGTGTGTTTCTGTCCAGAAATTTTCATTCTGTACTGCAAAACAAAGAAGGATTTGTCTCTCTGAGAGCTGAACTATGCTACTGGATTTGATGACTCCATTTTTCAGTTGTTGACTAGTGATTTTGGGTTACTTAATGTTAGAAAAACAAAATCCCCTTTAAAGGGATTTTTTAAAAACCGAGGTGCCTCTTCTCTCTGAAAATTGGTCTTAAAATCCGTCAAAGCAGACATCCAAGACCAGCACCTAATTGTTTTTAGAATATCTTGGATATTTGACAAGTAGAGAAAAATTTTAAATAAATAAAAATAATCCTGTTTTGACACCTAGGTTGAGAGCATTTAGTAGCAATAAGGATTATTGAACTATACATTTAAGACATTCTTGTCTTAATGACTGAATGACATTTTTAGCATTCGTAATACAGTATTAACCAGATGTCTTGGAATTTCATAGTGCCTTATGGCATAACTTTAACTTCTAATTCCAAGCTTTTGAAACATATTAAGTTACTTTGCAGTTTGTTGTATTGCTATACACAGAAGAAAAGGATTTTATATAATGAAGATGGGAGTGAAGTAAATGAAAAACTCATTTTATTCAGACAAGCTTTCTTACAAATTCAAGGAAGCTGAATTTGATAAATCTGAAAATGGAGAATCTGCCTTTGCTTCTATTGGTTTGTTTACCAAGTACTTAAAGAGGATAAATCTGTCCCTGGGGTCAGAGTGACTGCTCTCAATGTTCAGTCTCATCAACAAGCAGATCGGAGAATTTTTTCTTTTCATGGGATTGCAAGTCTGTTTTAGTGTGAGCTGACAACGTAGACTTGAGTAGCTAAGAGATGTGTGTTTACTCATCAACATAAAATGCATTTACTTAAGTGTCTTATTTCAAGAAGATACTAAATCAGGGAATTGGGTAACATCCTTCCATCCTGACATCTGAGTTAAGGGGAACTATTCACCACGAGGTGTATGATACAAGAAAACTGGAAAAAACAGATCATATTATTTTATATGATTAAAAGTAAAAGATTATTAGCAGTCTTTTTTCTTGCAAGGCTTTTCAGTAAGTTAACACAAATGAAACACTTCCTAAAACCACCTTGATTCACTTAACAATTGAGCTTAAGTCTGCATGCGAGAGTCCAGATGTGGTCTCTCCTTAAACGGGAAGAAAAACATGACAGAGGTGATGTTTACCACCAGGCATGCTGATCTAGATTGCAAAGCAGTGTCCCTTGATGTCTTAACCTCCCCACCATCTGCATTCAGGAGCTGGCCAGGCTGCATCGTCATTCCTCCCTTCTCATTCTGCGCATCAGGTCTCACTCCTGGGGAAATCTAAGTGTGGGAAGTGGAGTGTGCCAGGGTTTCACATGTGTGGATGGGAGATGCAGTCTATGTCTGCATCCCAGTCCTGGAGCCCAGAAGGACTTGCAGGCCTGACGGTTTAAATGTAGCTTTAGTGCACAGTTTTGTATGGGTCAGAGGTGAATGAACTGGACAAAGTGAATAGGTGTGGCATCACCCTCAGTTAGCCATGGGGAAGTACAGGCGAGGGAAATCAAATGCTGCAGCTGAAATGAACTTGTGTTTACAAGTGTATGGTTTAGCCATTTGAACATATGACTGATCGTGTGACTAGTTTCTCACGAAGTCCTCTTAAACTGCTCTTTAATGTGCCCATGATGGGGCTGTCCAAGCTGAGATGAGAAGGTGGAAGAAAGATTTGTGTGACAGCATCATGAAGCATGGCATGAGGACTCTGCTTGGGGAAGTAGGGATGAAGGGGCTTGAGTAGTTTAACAAGAAGAATGAAGAAATGTTCTTCGGATATTTGGGCAGGATAGAAGAACTTACTGCAGCAAGCTGAATTCAAGGAATGAAGATTGCTTTGAAGAGACTGTCAAAAAGCCAAATTTAATAACCTTGCTTGAGAATACCTTATGTAATCTGTACAAACGGAGGAGCTCTTTTCTAATTTTTGTAATTTCAAAATTAAGCTTATCTATCTGTTCAGTTTTTATGTGGAAGATATGTTACAAAGTAATTCTAAATGGATTATTGTAAGATTTCATATGCTTTCTTAGTAATGTAAGTTACATTGTTCCACCTCCACTAATTTCATTCGTTCCTCCAATGTAATTCTTGCCTCACTTCCAGCAAAGACGTGTGTGTGCTTCAGAGAAGTGATCTCTTGTGGACATTACGTCTTTCTTTTTTTGTGCTTATTTCTAAAAACCACCTTCAGGTTGTTTTGCTTTAGTTGTATCCTTGGTCATATTCACTGTTGTTACAGCTTCTTGTTCTTAATTTGAACAAGATGATCCAGATTGTAACCGGTTTTGTGAGTGTGTGCTCATGTCATTTTTAAATCTTCTGCTAAGCAGATATTTTAGACTCCTTTTATGTGTACATACTACAGAAAGTGACAGGCTTTTAAATCACTTTTGATTTGCCAGCTTGTTCTTAGTGTTGAGCAAATACTGTAATCTGGACCAGTAATAAATCGCTGTTGCAGATGCTGTGTTTCAAATATTCAGATTCTGTGATCTATTATCTTGATTAAACACACCGTATTGCAGTTTGTAGGTTCTGGTCTAATGCTCTTTTTACCAAAATTTCTACAATGATAATTACATATCATCAAAGAATAATATACCATAGTTCTCAATGAGCTTGGTATTCATTTCCTGTTAATGCATGCTGAACTACTCTTCTTTGCTCCCTTGCTGGATTGCTCTTCAGTAGCTACATGGTCTTTTTGTAATATCTATTAAATTATAAAAGACAGTGTACAATTTTCTGAGCTCATCTGAATATCAAACTACTACAAACTGTGTATGGGGGAAAAAAGAAGTAGGAGTTTTTGTTAACACAGGATATGAACGGTGACAAACCTAATGCATTTCCAACTTAGGACAGCTCATTTGAAAAGAATAACAAACACTGCACGCTTGCTAATGACATAAATATGAATGTTGCTTTCATAATATTACTGAATGGGAATTCAGAGGTAAGGGAACGTGAATTCTCAAGCACCGTTTATGGAATTCAGTTTTTCCTTGATGAATCCCTTGACCTGGATCAATTTATGTTGTATAAAGAAGGAATTTTAGAAATCAAATACCAGCAACCAACACTATCCACATGCAAGTTTGACTCTTGCATCCTTGTTGAAGCATCTTACATGAATAGGAGCAAGTTCCTACTGGCTTCAATGGTGGGCGCTGACGACGGTGAAAGCTGTTGGTACTTAAGGCAAGTTATTTAAACTGTGAATTGGTATTTAGGCTCTTAAAGTTTAGGCTTCTTTACATTCTTGACATGTTCTGAAGGATTCCTTATGAAACGCCTGAAAAAGACACGACTTAAAACGATGTATTTAATGTTCCTGATAGTACTTAATGTTCTAGTTTAAACATGCAGAATTCCCTGCTGGAGAATCCGGTGTGACATGTTGAATGCTGCAGAATGTGAGCATCGGTGTCATTGTGTAAACCTTTCATTTTGTTGTTTTGAGAGATCCCTAGGCTTTTGATTTTGTGTTCTCATATGTACTTCTGTCCCGTTTGCAGTAGGAGGTATACTTGAAGTAGGATTAGAATGTTAGACGCAGAAAACACCTCCACTTGCTTTCTTTTAACAACACAATGGAGAAGTAATTTAACAATTGAGGCACCATCATCACTTAGTGATCAGAGTTCAGTTAAAAAAAAAAGTTAGGTGCTGCACTTCTGTCTTGCGTTAGCATTTTTAACACTGATAATTATCACAAAGGCAACATGGGCTTTGTCCAGCCAGAAGAGAAGATGATCAGAAACTGGATTGCAGTGACACGGAAATCTGGCTTTTTACGTAGATTATCAAAACGGTTAAAGACAGCTACTGGGACCCCTCTGGATAGAAGACACTGCTTCAGGACAGCCGTAGCATTTCGGGCTATGCTGTATGAGTAAAGTGAAAGCACGAAACCTGATGCTATGTCATTGTTCTTACATCTCTGGAAACGCTCAGGTGCTTGGTGATGGGGTCATTCTAGCGTGAGTTCTTCGTATTAAACTCTTGGCAAGTTCTGAAGATCTTCTATTACGCATCACTGGTAAAAGTCACAAGTAATGACAAGTTGTGGAAGCAGTCTTTGGTTTTACACATTTAAACATAATTAACATATTAGGTTTGAGGATTTTATGTCACCAGCAGCAAAAGCCAGGTCTTGTAATAAAAAGCCATGGCTTAGCCAGCTTGTGCGGAATAAGCAGCTGGTGAGAGGGCGGGCTGAAGATCCACATCCATAAGCAAGATGACAAGGTTAACTACAAAAAGGCTTAAATTATGAACAAATTAATAAAGTACAGGCTGGGGCAGATAAATTCCGTCGCTCGTTTGCACAGGTATGAGATGGTCATTAAATCACTTAATTGCTTCTCTAAGAGCTGTGGTATTTCTTTTTAGTTTGACAAACTATTTACATTTTGCATACTGTTTGTATAGAACAAGAAAGAGCTTTAAATATTCCCAGGTGCTGCACATGATCTGTGCCGCTCATTTTACTGACCATTTTCAGTAAATTTGGATGTATTTCTGGAAAACTCTCTTGGAGTAAATTTTTAATTAGTGCCTAATTTGTTAGCACGTTAAGGAAGCTGGTAGTACTCTCTACATCGTAGTCCAGCCTGAAAATTTGAGGGGGCTTACTCAAAACAAAAAGCGTTGTGCTACCTTAAGGATGCAATCCAGATTGACAGAGAATGGCTTTCCAGATACCATTCTGCTGCTTCCATGCATAATTTTATGTAGAAGTACAGCTGAGAAATTAAATGACTGATACTTGTTAAATTAAAAAAAACTTTTATGACTTGTCTCACATTCACGCTGTCACCTCACCTACTCCGCTGCTGTAGAGTGAAAGCATATGCTTATCCTCTTCAGCTCATTAGGCCTCGGTTATTCCTTTCTGCCTTATTTTTTAAATTCTGTGGAAGAATTTTCATAAAAATATCCCCAAACCTCAAAACTCAGCAAGATGAAGTTCCTGGCCGTCACTGGCTGTGTGTTTGTCTGGCCAGCTCTGTAGCAGTAAGTCATGGGAGAGGTCGAAGCAAGGTGACTTGCAGCCTGATTATGAACACGAGGGGGGGGGGGGCTGCTCATTTTATGAACAAAATCCCTCCCAGGAAAAAAAAAAAATGTTGCTGACGGATCATTTCTTTCAAAGAGTGAGACATATCAAACCGTGTCTTAAAGTGACTGCTTGGAGGGGAAGGTAAGATGATAACCGTGGACTGGAGGAATATTCACGTCTTTGCTACCTGAGTTTACTGATCACAAAATGTAATTTCCTTCGAGTATGAAGAGCACTAGGATAGAAAGGTTTCTGTTAAGGATGTTCTTAGGGTAAGAAGCAGTGTGGTGACGGGGCAATAACTCTTCAGAAGGCTCGCGCATAGCTGGGATAGAAATGCTAAATCAATCAGCTGCAGGAAGAGAGAAGCTGGTTGGGACGTGGGGTATCTGCAAAATGGCACGGCCGCTCCATTTCAAGGAAAGGTTGGACGTGGTGCTTAGGGACATGGCTGAGTGGGTGACATTGGCAGCAGGGGGACGGTTGGACCAGAAGATCTCAGAGGTCTCTTCCAACCTTAATGATTCTGATTGCACTCCGAGTGCAGTTTTCGGGGAGACACTGCTGTGCATTTAATTTCCATATTACCTTACGTGCCTACTTGACATGGTAGTTTTACCCGGGGGCAGGAGTTACAAACCTTCAAGTAACCTGCATTCTTAACCTTCATTTTTATTAAGACGTGCAAATTAAAACGGTATAGTCTCAACACATTTTTAAAAGGAAAGCAAGATGGAGCAGGAGGTATTTTTGCTCATTCTGGCAACTGTTAATGACCTCTTTAATTTTGGAGTTTGCTTTAAATATGTATATATGTGTGGATATGGTATATATAGCTATGGTTTCTTAGATACATGAAGCGTATTTTCAGGTAAAATGCTAGTGAGCAGCAGGGCCCAGGGCTGGTAGATCCGGTGTAAAAACCACAGAGGACATGAGACAACAGTGTTACTTATTTAAACAAAGTCTTGGAGCCACGCGAGAGGAGCTGGCGCACACAGAGGCGTGAAGTACTCGTCTGGAGCTCAGTACTCCTCCGTTCTCAGTCACGGCTCCTTGTGCTGATGTCAGCAGGCTTTGGGCTGAGCTTCCTGAAAGCGGCGTGTTTTGGGAGGTCCCGGGTCCCCTCCCTCTTCCGAAGACCATGCTAAAGCCAAGACTCCAGTACTCCAAGAGTAAGGGTGGCAATAGTTGGCATTGGATATGTACCACAAAAGATCCAAAACTGTATTTAATAATAATCCATAGATTACCTGTTGCATTCCTTTTAGTTTTACATTGCAAGGTATATTTTAGTAAGACTAAACTTTGTTTTGTGCATTTTCTCTGGACTGGTAAATGGAGCCGTGCAATTTCCTGCTCCTTCCCCAGCCCCGTCCTGGCCTTAGCTCTGCTTTCATCGCTCGCTGTTACCTGCTGCCTCTTCTGCGCCCCGGAGAGCCTGGTGATGACCCACTTCACATTTCAAACATTTAGCCAGAGATGAGGTAGACGGTGTTTGTAATAGAGGAAAACAGTTTTAAAGAGAGCAGAAGTAGATGATGTGCCTGTATTTGGGAAACGTAACCTGTTGGGAAGGTGTTTGGCCGGCAGTCAACACAAGACGCTGGGCTGGCGGTGAGGAAGAGCTCTGACCTGCAAAGCAGCAATGGCTTCTTCACAAAGGGAAGCCGTAAGGATAAGTCAGTAGTTACTGTCCGTTCCAACAGTAATTATTCATAGCACAAAAGAAATGTCTGTTTAAGATGCTCTTTATAGTATGCAAGCCAGCACAAGACGCTTTGCCCGCTGCCCTCCCCACACACAATTGTTGTGTTCCTCATTTCATGAGAATTTCTGAACGTTTTTGGACGGATGAAAGCGCTTTTTCCCCCTGCTCTTCTTCTAACTCGTGTGTCGGTTCCTCTGTTGCAGGCACCCAAGGCGTCGCGCCGCCCCCGCCCGCCCCTGTTGTTGGGTTGCAGACTCCATCCACCGGCCTCCTGGGCGCGCGGCCCGGTTTGATACCACTCCAGCGACCGCCAGGGATGCCCCCGCCGCCCCTGCAGCGCTTCCCCCTGATGCCGCCGCGCCACATGCCTCCCCACATGATGCACAGAGGGCCCCCTCCGGGGCCGGGGGGCTTCGGGATGCCTCCTCCTCACGGGATGAAGACCCCCTTCCCTCCGCCGGGCCACTTTGTGAGGCCCGGGGGGATGCCGGGCAGCGGAGGGCCGGGCGGACCTGAGGATAATCGAGACGGGAGGCAGTTCAGGAACGACAGGCAGACGTTCACTCCCAACAGAGACCAGGAGAGGTTCGGAAGGAGGTCTTTTGGGAATCGGGTAGAGAACGATCGGGAGCGCTACGGCAACCGCAATGACGACAGAGATCACGAGCGACTCGGTAATCGGGAAAGGAGAGAGTGGGGAAGAAGAAGCCCCGAGCGCGATAGGCATAGAGACTTGGAGGACAGAAATAGGCGGTCCAGTGGCCATCGAGACAGAGAGAGAGATTCTAGAGATAGGGAGTCTCGCAGAGACAAGGAAGAAAACCGAGGCAAGGAGAAAGCCGAGATGACAGACAGGGCAGATGGCGACAAAAACCATGAATCTCATAGTGGCAAAATGGAGGACGCAGACATTGTTTCAGAACTTCCTAAAGGAGAGTCTGAACCTTCAGGTGTAAAACCTGACGAAGCGTTAACATCTGAGGCTACCTCATCTGTGGAACAAGCCGAAAAGGATATGGGCTCAGTTGCCGAGGCTCCTCGTTAGAGACTGGAATTTGTCAGTGACATTTGTGGGAGTGTAGAGCTTTAGAGTTGTACAGTCTGCTGTATTATATTTGCTTCTGCTTATATCACAGCCCCGCAGTAGTCGGTGGGGAATTGTAAGCAATTTGATTGCTTCCCTTCTATTTAAAATAGCCACAACATAACACAAAAATACTGAAGATATGATTAAAATATTACCCATTTTTGCTGTAACTTTTTTAAAGTTTTGACTTTAAAAAGTTTACAAATCAGAAGTAGAAGTGCTTTCTATTTTTTTTTTAATTTAAGAAAAGGTAACGGTGAAAGCTCCTCAAAACAATAGGGATGTGTTTTTAATAAACTCTATTTTCGTAACAAACTTTAACGTGTGCTATTCTTCCTACACTGCACTGAAGTGGAAAAGGATTGTTCAACATCTTAAAGTTTGAACTGTTGATGCTGTACTGGAGTCTAAATTAGACTTTTGTTTATATTTGTTCAAAGAAATACATCTGTTTGTGTAGCTATTCACAGAAGCAATTTTTAATTGTAATAGTCATCTTGATTTTTAGGTTGCTGCATTTTAATGCTCTACTTGACCATACTAGGTGAAAGTTAGTTTTAAAATGTTAATTGAAGAGGTAACTGTTTAGTGTTTGCAATGCAATCATTTTTTTTTGTTTTTTATTTTCCTTTTTCCCCCCCTCCAGCTGGTTTTATGGTAAATGTTGCCCTAATTAGCCTTTTTTTAAAAAAAAAAGAAAAGTGGACACCTTCAGACAAACTTAGTCTATTCTGCTTGTAATGTTATGAAATTATTGTGTGTGGTGGGCGAGGGAGCGCAGCAGTTCAGCATCTTTTGTACTGTTTATTCATTGATGCTTTTTGGAAAGTGGGGTGATAGGAATCAAAGACAGACACCAAAACACGATATGAAATGCTAACCTATTTTTTTTAAGCGGGGCTGGGAAAAGGTTGGGGAGTCGCTCAAGGATTTTAAAATGCTGCCTGTTCGTTCACACAACTCTGGGCTGCTACTGTTGTCTGTGTTAATGATGTCTACCTCCTGTAACCCTGCAAGAGGTAGGTTTAAAATTTTTACTCACCTAGTGTTGTACCTATTGGACTGATGGAAAAAAAGAACGCTTATTCTTGTGTTTGTGTAAGTTTTTACCATCTTCTCGCCATATTACTTAAATAATTTTGTCAGATTTTAAGAGGGCGAATCCTAGTTTTCCGTGGTTGGCCCTTCAGGTGCAAGCAGTTTTGAAAGACCACTACATTATTCTGAGGAGAGCCAGAGCCCTGACGAGCCCAGGCTGAATCGCACTCTGATCAGCCCCTGCACTGAACCGCGAGGCTCGCGTCGCACCAGGCGTTCAGCTGAAGCTTGTTACGCTCTAGCGGTGTAGTGGAAAAAAATTGTATGAATCCTGTGCATATTTAATATTTTTTTTTCTCCTTGATATAGGTGTGTTCTACTTTTAAAGTTGGGTTATTTTTCCCTAAGTGAAGGGCAGCTGCTTTCTTACATCAGTACTTTTTCATAGCTGCTCTGCGGCAGAGGGATTTTTTTCTGGGGGAGGGAGAGGGGAGGGAAAGCAATTGTGGCGTTATGGATTGGGGAGAGGACATATATTTTTATGTTCTTGCAATAGCAGAATAAAGAGAGAAAAAAAAAAACTGTTTACATACTTGTAGTGAACTCAACTTCCATGTGTTAAAACTTCGTGTCCTTAGTGTTTGTTTCATGCTGGGCCAGTGGAACGTTCTTCATACACATGCAGACATTTATGTTAAAGACCACGTAGTAAGAACTGCCACCGTTCTGTAAGGAGGTAGGATTTTTTTAAGCGAATACACTTTATTAAAAGATTGTAAGACAAGATTGACAGAAATGGAAGGCTTATCTGTTACAATTCACACAAATGCCACCTCACATTCTCTCCCTTTTTAGGTAACTGAGAACAGCGCCTATGATGAACCTTAAATGTCCTTTGCAGAATAATTTCTTACTGCCTTCAGAAACAGCAATCGTACAATGAACCTGCTGGGAGGCATCACCAGTATATCAGATCCTACTCCTGCATTAATTGTCCAATTTCTGGCTTTTGGATGAGTCAGCTCAGTGTAAGCATCCTTTACCAGTAAGAACATTATAGTGTTAGCAATTACTACCTTGATTATTGAGCCTGTGCCTGCCAATTACGGGTGTGTTTATACGTGGTCCAGGTATCGCTGCTCCATCCTTCAGTACAGCACTAACTTCAGCCGTTTAACCCCACCACGGCAGGCAGCTGACCTCGAGGCTCCCAAAGAAGGGCTGAGAGGGGCAGGGAGAGGAGGAGCCGTGGAGCCGCCACGGCTCTCGTTCCACTGCAGCTCACCAAGTACCTGCCCTGCGCTGGGCAGGCAACGTAGCCATCCTCTGAGCTTCTCAAATACACAGAGGTGCTGGTGGCATTTGTACACGCAAATCGTTCTGGACCCTCTGATGCTTAAGCAGCAAGCTGAAAGGTGCATTTACTACCTTACTTCTGCTGCAGCCTAAGGAGAGCACAGGCTAACCCCCAGAAAGAGGTGCAGGTGGGTAGGGGCTGCACAGTCATTTGCCACCTGTAACAAATGCAAGGTTGAACTGTTTTTTTACAGCATTGCTATACAAAAAGCCATGCCCTTTGTACCATGCTAACACTGGAACTTGGGTGCCTCTAGAAGTGCAACCAACTACTTCCATGAATATCACTTATGTACAAGATAAAGGAGTGTTGATGCCAGTCTCCATTAAAACTAATAATTTTCTATTAAAAGACTTGTCAATTTGTGTCTGAGAGGTGCATACAAGGAAACCTAAAGCTGGCACCGCTACATGGCAATCACACTACTGGAAAGCTCCAGGAATTTGAATACAGAACTTCCGGTATTTCTTCCCAGTCAAGACCTGTTCCATATTAGATGCTTCCATACAGGTTGGAGGAAATCCTTCACCAGTGCAGCCAGTTTTTTTCCACTGAGGGTGAGCTCTGGCATCTGCCCACAACACTCCAACCCACACCCCCTGAGACCCACACTTTGTGTCATCCCATTTGATGCTTACGGCTCCCCTAGCACTTCAGATATCCACACAGAGCTGGTACACAGTATGTATGTAACATGCTGTATCAGGTTACTACTACAGGGTGTGGAGTACTACAACAGGAATACACAACTTCTCCACTACTCACGTACCTATTAAGATGGTCAACAGTCCCAAGGCTGCTGCCTCAAAACAGTTTCCTGGATGCTGCTGGTGCCTAGCAAGTAATACTGGATGTCAGCAAGTCCAAGCCTTCCTTCCATGTTGCCAAATGAGCCGGTAGCTTTAATAGACCGCAAGACCAAGGTGTATTTGCCAGCAAGTTTATTACACAACTGTGAAATGTACAATGTGGCAAACCGCGCCTACTGCTCTTCAGTGAGTAGTCCTGGCAGAGCTCCTGAGGCTCCTCATCCTCCAAACCCCACAACGCACTAGAAGCTTTGGGTTCAGCGTGACACTCCCACCCACCTGCCATTACACAGAGCGGGAGTTGTTCCAGTTAGTGAGGATCGTACTTAGAATGGTTACAGCAGGTGCTTAGCAGGAGACTACAGCGATTTTCCATCAACACTTTAATTGCAATATACATGATACAAAATTAAGTCAGTCTTTACCAGTTTAACTGATACTCAAGAATGCAGAGTAGTAATGAGATTAACTGAGATCTTTTGCTTGAATGACGAAGAGCAAGTACAGCGATCACAATGAAAAACAGCCCATTTCTCACTGTCATCTTAAGCATTTCAGGCACAACACTTAGCACTTCGCTATTCCAATGACACCACAAGCTAGACGAGGCCCGGCATTTCCAGTTAGCGTGCTCTCGTTGTCTCCCCCTTTACCCAGGTCATCGCTTTTTGCATGGACCTAGAAGAGAATTGAAGATGCTGGTTAGTTACGCAGTAACATCAATTACAGTATCTCCCTGCACACAATAGCAGCAACAAGCAGTACTGCCAGCTACCAGCAGGGTGTTACCCACTGGGTAGGTGCTCGCTGTTGTGTAACACTGGATGCCAAGTTGGTACTCATGCTGAAAAATTAAGACTAGACTTGCCCAGAACGATTCATCGCCTTCAGCTGCATTTGTTTGAAGTCACCAAAACCCCAAGACTCAAAAAGTTATTACTAATCCAGGGACAAACTTGGACTTGCAATCCATGTTCACCCTCGCAGCACAAGGCTGACCACTGCTGTGAAGGCGCAGAGCCCAGCACTGTAACACCGCACATCTCCTGTGCTTGGTCATCAGACTGAGTCTGTTCGGTGCAGGAGACATGCACGCAGCCCCAAGGGGAAGTGTCCACTGCCAGGCCTTTCACTGGCAACACCTGGGCCTCATTGCCTGTTCCTTCCTCAGCTCAGTTTGCTTTAATCATGCACAGCCAGAAGCAAACTTAAACAGAGAAGTATATCCTCAAGAAGGCCAGAATAGAATTAGTATCTCATGGTTAAAGCGTTAATACTAATCCATAAAATATTTTCAGGCAAGGCTCCAAAGAACTCCCCATATTAGAAACCTTGCACTACAAGTCACATAACACACCAGGAACCAGCCTCCAGCATCAAGAAGTCTCCACTCACTGGCAGTGCTCTGGAGCTCTTTAAAGCACCTAAGAAGGCAGCAAGACACTTACCACCATGGTGCGTCCAATGATGCAGTGTGGTCCAGTCAGAGAAATGACAGAATCTTCTATTTCTACTTCCGCTACTCCTCCTTTAGCGGTCACATTGCCGAGGTCGCCCACATGCCTACACAAAAGCAGAGAGACTCATCAAAAGCTTGGTTACATCAAAAGCCCTAACGGATGGCCTGGGCAATACAATACCCCTGTTACTACACTCCAGGACTCCACCACCTTATCTTTCCCAGCACATGTTTTCATGTACCACCAGTGAACCTTGATTACTTCCACTATTTTAACTCTTCCAGTTCAAAGCATTACTAGAATTCAGTCCCAGGGAGGACCTAAAACAGGCAGGCTGACCCGCTTCGGGGGGAGAAGTGCCATTACTGCCTAGCCAGCTAGGCCAGTAACACACAACTCTGACAGCTCACAACCCCTCCGTGCTGATGGAAGGTGGTTGTCTGCTCAGAAGGGAATTCAGTTCAGTCTCTAAACCCTTCCTGCACATACAAGGCTGGGTATAAACACTGCTCCTATACTTAACTTTTAATGTATACCACAAATCAGCTGTTCTGCAAGCAGCCACAGGCTTTAAGCTTAAATAGGATTAGTAAAAGCAGTTTGTCAAGTACTAGGTCAAAGGGGACGCATGAAGTGCTGGCTGAGTTCTAGCCAGCACTAGGAATGATTGAGACAAACTCAAGTTTGCCTGGTGTTTTCCCATACGGACAGCATTATGCTCTCCTGCACAGTTCCAACCAGAGCTGGTCCACTACATCTTGCTTTAAAAATTAATCCTCCGTCAGCTCAGTTTTCACAGAACTGTTGGTCACTCCAGTGTCTTGTTGCCTGCACATCCACCCCAAATAAAGCGTTCACTCCAAGTTGATGGTGTTCTGCAAGACGCTATGGATCCAGAGCCTCCAACACCAGCTTGTTTCTGACAAACTCCGTGCACTCAAGGCAACCAGCTCAGCTACATGCTGACTACCAGCTTCTTGGAGAGCAGGGTGCAAATTCCACATTTTTAACACAGCCCTGTAAAATTAGGACAAGGGCAGTTTTCCCTTTAGGGATTTGTTTGATTTAAGCTTTCAGGTGGTTTTACTACCACCTGCCCCAACTGCAGACTGACAGAGCCATGACCTAGTTCTTTTACCTTTGCAGAAGATTCCCCAGCCTACAGCTGCCTGAGCAGACAGTTCCACTAAAAGCAGGGTCTGACAAAGCAGATCCAGCACAAGCCACAACGTTCATGCAGCCGTGACCTTTAGCACTGGAGCATTCGCCTGCCTGTGAAGCCCGTAAGCACATCATTTCATCCTGCTCTCAGCCAGGCAGCTGGCTAGCAGCCAGCCTGCTTGAACTGTTCGCTCCACTATGAATTGGTCAATCAGAAGCTGCGAGTACAGACTTGGATGCAAGCGCTTAAAAGCCTGACCAATGCTGCTAGCTGGTCACAGCACTTGTCCAGAACTGACAACCCCCCTACACCACACTGTGTACAGCTCAACAAGAGGCACTTTAGGGCCTCTGTTGTCAATAGCTAGCCCCAAAACAGAAGCAGAGCACTACTATGCCAGGTATTAACACATGAACTCTCTCCCCCTTTCACTCATACCCTAAGGAATATTCACCAAGAGCCCTTATTTCTTCTTCCCCCCAGGCTACAATATAACCAATGCACCAGAGACTGCATTTCACACACTCTTGGAGCTAAGGTCTCTAAAACACCGCCATTGGTACCAAACATTGTGAACTGACCTCAGAAGTCCTGCTGCAAGTACTAGCTTTCTCCTAGTGCAATCCTAGCATTATTCATGAAGTTGCCTCCCTAGCACAAGTCACACTTAGATGGCTGCTGCACCGAGCAGCTACCGAGTAAGAGGTCAGGTCAGGCCCCTTAAACTCACCTCTCTGCATCAGTTGGTCCACCATGCTTCCTGCCTTCAGGATTGAAGTGAGCACCTGCACTGGTACATCCTGAAACAGAACACAGCTGAGTAGACTTGTTGCAATAACCAGCTTAAATCTGCTGCTTATACAGTGTACCAGGGTAGTACTCCTATAGCCCAAGAAGTAAAAACATTAATGAAACTGATACTCTCCAGCTAGATCCACCAACCCTCTGGATTTAATAAACTATTTCAATGTCAAACATTACGTCAAGTTCACTAAGATTATTAATTCCAGAGTGTTCTGGGCTCAGATTAAGGTGCTCTCATTTCTTAAGACTAGGTTGTCAAAGCATTTAGGTTAATGCTTGATATACTCCTTCTTGAACACTAGCCTAAACATGTTTGAAGTATTTAATAAGCATCAATTCCTTAGGAAACACCATCATCTCTTAAATCAGATTTGCAGCCATGAAACTTAAGCACACTTAATACTAGGTGCTGCTTTAACACTAGAAGAAACTCTTTAAAGCTCAGCAATCATGGTAGAGCTGTAACTCAAAAGCCTGGACACACATCTTACCATTTGTGTTGTCTCCAAATTCATGGACATGGAAGCCATGATCCCCATCAGACAAGCCGCTAATTCTTCCAGTAACTTTCACTGGTCCATTACCCTGTAAGAGAAAGATTTTATAACTGCTGAAATGAGCATAGCAAAAAAGTCTCATGTCAGATGAGGCTTGCTAGACGATCTAAAGCAGTAAAAGCTCCACTGTAAGTTCAGCTACCAACACAAGCAATTACCTTGCTAAACTGAGTCTGTAAATCAGCAAAGGTCGATTTCCTATGAAATGCTGTATTTAGCCACCTAGAACATTCTCATTAGCTCTCACCAAGCAAGAGGAACCACAGAACAGCTGAGATTGGAAGGGGCTACTAGAGGTCACCTGGTCCAACTCCTTGTCAAGTAAGGCCACCTACAGCTGGTTGCCCATTGCCACGTCCAGGCAGCTTCCAAAGACCCCCGAAGAGGAAGGTACTAGATTTATCAGCTTATTTCTGAAATCGCTCACGTCTGTTTACAAGCACGAGCAAAGCAAACGCCACTCCTCCTCCACAGACTGTCAGCCTCACCTTGCTCAGCGGGTCAGAGTGCCTCGTGCGCTAACGGTCACAACAGTCACACCACACACACCCCCAAACCCCCCGCCGGCTGTGAGGTGATGAGGGGAGGGCCGGGCCTTGCCGCCCGCCCCTCGCCGTGACTCAGCACCGCAGCCCGGCAGGGTCGCTCCCGCCCGCCACCGGCCATAACCTGCTGCTGGAAGTGGATGACGCCCTCCACGGGGCCTTCACCCTTCATCACGCACACGGCCTTCAGCGTCGCCATGTTCCTTCCCGCGGCGGGCGGAGAGCGCCTGTACAACCAAAACCCCCACCGACCGACCGCGGACTGAGAGAACAGCCCCTCCCGCCGACCTTATATAGAGTGGCCCGCCGGCGCCACTGCCAATCAGAGTGCGCCCTCCCGTCTCCTCGCGCAGTTATAAGGCAGACATCGATCAATCAAGGGGCGGAGGGAGGGGAGTTGTTGCGCGGGAGCCAATCGGCAGCGGCAGCCCGTGGGCCAATGGGCGGGTGAGCTGCCCCCAACCGCGCGGCTGTAGCTGCGCGTTGTGTAATGGCGGCGCCTCGGGCGGGCGGTTGGCGGGGGCGTGCCTCCATGAGGTGTTTTCTGCACTTTAACTATATCCTCACCCCCAGAGACTATCTTCTAACATTACCGCAACTTGAGTTGTATCACATAATGAACTCCTGTTTAAAGCATGAATACTGCCCTGGAGTTGCCTCTGAATAGCTTTGTATTTCAAAATAGCGCTCCTGTCCAAAAGATGTTTGGTTCCCCGTACAGAAAACTGTCAAAAACACAATTTGAAGCTGGTGCAGCTCGGCTGCTGGCTTCCCGTAGTGTGCTGTAGGCTTTTTAGAGATGTCTTTGCATGTAGGATACCCACAGTAGCAGGCAAGGTATCCAGTAGACTGCTCTGCTTCAGGTTGAGAGTCTCTGGGTGCAGCCTTGGATCAGTGCTGGGGAGAGATGACGAAGTTTTTTTTAAAAACAATAATTATCATTAAAATATACATTCATCACAGAATCTTCAGAAACTTCACTCACATCAACAAAAAGAATTCGCCGCACCATTATATCATCACAGACCTGACAAAGGTAGACAACCTACAAACATCCTGCCCTTTGTCCCTCCACCACATTACTGCACAACTTCTCCACAATTATTACACTCTGGCAATGTCCAGTCCATGTTTTTGCCCATTACCTCTCACAATTATCTCAAATTCCTCAAATCCCACATTGGGCACCAGAAAGGACTGTGGTGGTTTAACACCAATGAACAGCTCAGCAGGCAGAGAAAATATGAAAAAAGGCTCATGGGTTGAGACAAGGATGTGGAGATTGCTCACCAGTTACAGTCAAAGCCAAAACAGTATAGGGAAATTAATATAATGTGTTGCCTACCAATAACAGACTAGAGCAGTGAGAACTAAAAGCAAACCAAAAAACACCTTCCCTCCATCCACCCTCGTCCACCTCCTCCCCTGGGCAATGGTGGCTGGGGTCAGTCCCTGAGCTCCATCTCCGCTGCTCCCTCACGGTCCCTCCCTGCCCCTGCTCCCCGCGGGGTCTCTCCCACGGATGCCGTCCTTCTGAACTGAGCCTGCGGGGGCTGCCCACAGGCAGCAGCTCTCCAGGAACTGCTCCCACACGGCTCCGTACCATGGGGTCCATCCCCCAGGAGCAAACTGCTCCAGCACGGGTCCCCCACGGGCGGCAGCTCCCCCCAGACCCCTGCTCCTGCGTGGGCTCCTCTCCACGGGCTGCAGCTCCGGCCCGGGGCCTGCTCCTGCGGGGGCTCTCCATGGGCCACAGCCTCCTCCAGGCCACATCCACCTGCTCCACGTGGGCTCCTCCACGGGCTGCAGCGTGGAGATCTGCTCCGTGTGGGACCCATGGGCTGCAGGGGGACAGCCTGCTCCACCAGGGGCCTCTCCACAGCCCGCAGGGGAACTGCTGCTGCCTGCCTGGAGCGCCTCCTGCCCTCTGCACTGACCTGGGGGCTGCAGAGCTGGTGCTCACTCCTGGCTCTCCCAGCTGCTGTTGTGCAGATTTTTTTGTTCCCCTTTGTTAAATCTGCTCTCACAGAGGCACGAACAACATCACTTACTGGCTCACTGGGCTCTCACTCACTGGGCAGCAGCAGGTCCATTTGGAGCTGCTGAAACCGGCCCTTATCTAATATGGGGCTCTGCTGGATTCTTCTCACCGAAGCCACCCCGGCAGTCCCCCGCTACCAAACCTTGCCACATAAACCCGCTACACAAGGGTGCTTCATGGCAGTGGATTTTCCTAGGGAATGTTGTCCACACTGTAAAGTGATGCGCAGTACTGGGGTGGTGGCTTCTTCAGAATTTCTCTCACTGTTGAGATCAGCATACACAGAGCACATTTAGTGAGGCACATCCCAGAAACAATTAAGACCCATCATTGCCACTGAGGGCAAAAATTGGTCATACAGATTTGCTGACTCATATTTGGCTTGGTACGCACCTGACTTGCTCAAAAGAAAGGCAAATGTACTGATAGGAAAGGTATGTACAGTCAAGTCCTCATTATCCAGGGTGATCCCAGGTAGTGTGTGTGCTACAGGACGCGCTGAGGAGTACTGTGGAAGCTCACCTTGACATCTCTGCAAGTAGCTGAGGTCCAGATGAGACAGTGGAGCTGCTTCTGTATGGAGCTGCTTTATGTTTGGTGAGTTTTATTAAGTTTGTGCCACACAAAATCAAATGTGCTTTTTCTAGCTGAGAACTTCAAGGCCTTAGAATTAATAACTGCTCCCTTTAGGCCACAAGTATCTGAGCCTGTAACCCAGCAGAGACAGAGTTGCTCCACCTCTTCAGCGCAGATAGACCATCTGCAGGTTAATGACATCGCTTGATACATGCTGTTTAAGCAACCTCAGGAGAACAAACTTTGTTTAGTTTCACCATCCTGTAATTCTTAAAACTTGGTCACTCTCAACTTGAAACACATCATGGCACAGAAAAAAAAAGAGTGTTGATGGAAAGCACAACTACATAAAGCACCCCATGAATCAGCTTCCAAAAATCTGTAGGCAGTTTTGCTAGAAGTACTTAAAGGCAGATGCCACTCGAAGCAGTAGAGGGGATCTATTCAGCCCTGACTGTTGTGGGCACTGCAAAAGAAAATGCTCAGGTTTGGCAAAAGGGTCATCACCCCGTTTATTGCTCTCTTTGCCTTTCCAGTGTATCTACACCACAGTGCAGCTAGGGAATAAGGAGATGAATGTATTCTTGTTCTGCAGCCAAGATACCAGGAATTGTGCTTTATAAAGCAACTTCTGTAAGATATTCTTAGCCCTGGAGTTCAGAGGAGGCACTTGCTACTAAGTCAATGCAGGAGACTTTTCATAGTTATGAGACTGAAGTCAGGGGCATTATTTTCAATAGTTGTGTGCATCTGGTCAGAGACATCCATTTCAGGGCACAGAATAAAGATGGTTCAAGTGGTTAGATGGCTGATCAGTAGCAACGGGATGCATTTCATTTCTCTGTGACTAACACCCTGAATTACCTCAGACAAGTCTGTATTGATTCATCAGCACTTAACAGTTTGTCATTTTTAACATACAGTTCACATTCTCCGTGCCATCATCTTAGTCTCGTTTGCTTGAGTTTTTGACTGAAAGACATTTCATCACTGATTTGTAAGACACCTGTTTGAGAGCCACTTGGAAAACTTACCAGGCAAGAAGAAAACTTTGGAAGGAAAGAAGAAAACTTTTAATTATGAGGAACATATATAGAAGAGGGGAGGAATAGCAAGTAGAGGGAGAAAGAAAAAAAAATCACTCATGGAAAAGACCATACTGATATCAGACAAATAAATACAGTAGCAGCTCAGAAACTGAAAACATTTGAAAGTGAATGATAATCACAAGGGGAAGTCAGGAAACGTTTCTCACAAAGGAACTTGAACTCTGCCATCCATTAAGGAAAGGATGTTATCTTTCCAAACGTATTAAAAATAAATAAATAAAAGGCATTAAGTTCTATCTATTAAAATATTAGATAAGAATAGAAATCATCAGTAAACTCTAAAAATAATCAATCTTGTTTATGTTATCTTGAAAACAAGGTAAAACAAGTTTATACATTAAGAAAAAAACAAACACATCTCTAATTCAGAAAAGGAGTGTTAGAAAACTTCTAAACAGGAGAAAAGGTTTACAGGTTGCTTAAGCAAGTGAAAATACTTGCTCAAAATATATACTTTTCTTTCATTCAGTGGCAAATTGTCTATATAGAAATGAATTTTCTATTTTAATCCCTCCCTGTAATCCTTCCTAAACTTTTCGAAAAAAAACAAACAAAACAAAAATTTAAAAATGAGGATTTCCTTTACTCTTCTTCTCCTATATGCAGTATGTGTCACTTCCTGATTTTTTCCTCAACTTACTGTAACAGCTTTAGCAGCACTAGCTATTATCCTGAACAACTCTGCTTAGAAACTTTTTTCTATTATCTACTGGTTTCTTTTTAAGCATTCTTCAGGAAAAAAAAATAGAAAGAATGCCTGCCAGCACAAAAGCAATTATTACTTTACAGGAAAAACACACTTTCCCCAATGTACAAGATGACTGCTGCTGTTGAACTGGGACACAAGTTACTAATGACCTTAGAACAGTTATGATGCGTCTGGGCACACTCACGGAGAATCTGGAACCATGTAGGAAAAGCAGCTTCTAAGTATTCTCACGTTCCTAAAGGTTCTTTTTTGAACACATTTTTATTTGTTTTGAGTATAAATGTACACAGTAATTGATGCTTCCAGGAAAAAGCTTTGTCACAGCCTATTGACAGGAAAGGAAAGCCTACCTGGTAACAGAAATTTTACCTAGGCAATTTTTCAAATGCATGTAGCCTTGAGATATAAGTTAGTGATTATTTTGATTTTTTTTTTTATTTTCTGTCTTTTTGTCTGAAAGTTGAGTAGGTTAAGAAAGACAGGACAGAGCTCTGAACTCTCTTTTCATTTCCCTGTTCTGTGTTCTCCCACAGTTTATTTGCTTCTCATGCCAATCTAAGTCAAGGACAAATGTTCAAAGAAAGATCAAGCTGTGCACCACCCTTCTGCAACCAAACCTAAAATACTCATTCTTTACTACACACCAACTCTTTATCCTGCTTATACAGAATGGCTGTGTGGGAGTTGGCTATGAATATAGAAGGATTTATAGAAGTCGCTGTTCCTATTGTAGCAAATCCTGTCAAAATCACTGTGGTAAGGTGGCTGATTAAGTGCTCTTAAAAATGCAAGCTAACCTTGTTATTTACTGTAAAATATAAAATAAATCTTGAATTGCTGCTAATTAATGGAAAATCAGGTCTGCAATAAATCTGCACTGGCGTGGCCTCCCCTCAAGTACTGTGTGCAATTCTGGGCACCACAATATAAGGACATAAAACTATTAGAGAAAGTCTAAAGGAGGGCTACAAAGATGGTGAAGGATCTGGAGATTTAATCACATAATTATCATTACTGGTCTAAGTACAAATTCAAGTGTATAAGAATTCTGCAGATTCTTCTACTTCCTTTCCTATCTGACATTCCTGTCACACCCCCCCTTCCCCCCCCGCCTTAACAACTAACTTCAAGCCTGCGTAGATCTGTTTGTCCATTGTTCTTCCTGAACAGTGTTTTGTTCCAGCTCATGAAATCCAATTTCAATTCTGCTGACAAGAACACGGAGAGTATCGGGCCCCCCCCCCCCCCTTCTCATTGCCTGCCCCTGTTCTGGAGAAGGTTGGAGATAAAATCATTCTAGTGTTACCTTATGGACTTCAAATAAAACTCAGTACCTTCAGTGGCTTGCTTCCCTGGATCACTGATACCCATTCCAAAGCAAGTTCTGGAAGTCTTTACACATCTTCACATTGTCATATCCCATTTTGTCATGAAACAATTTCCTAGTTGCGAAAGCCTTCTTTGTGTGGCTCTAGTAAATACTAGTAAATACTAGAGTGCAAACCTGCAAAAGCTAATCTAAAAATGACATTTTCTTGGCTAACAAAGTGTTAATGAATGAGATTTATTTAAATGTGCATCTCTTAAAACTTCAGGAATCATCAAGATCTATTCTGATCTTACCTAATGCAATTTATGTGAACTTTAGCTAAGTTTCATATTGGAGAGAAGAAAAAACAACTGCATAGTGCTTACACTTTAAAGTTTAGTGACAAAATCAATGTTTTAACTCTTACAAAAATAGTCAAAACTTTAAAATGGTGACTAGAAGATGGCCACCAATTTGATTGCACTTGAAAAGGATGCTCAGAAAACTGTAAGCACAGAACTGTGGAAAATCAAGTCCTTTAAGATTGCCAACCTTAGATGTCCATAAATGACTAAGCTCTACAAGTTAATCTTCAAAAGCTTGTAATTAGGTTGTATTTTATTCTCTACTGATATAAATTGAAGCATTACCATGTTTCAGTAGATACAATTCAATTATTTCCCCATGCCTGCTACAAATAAATGTTATTACTTCCAAATGAGCCACAACAATATCGGATCTTTTATAACAATGAACAAACCCCCCTGCCATGGGCAGGGACACCTCCCACCAGAGCAGGTTGCCCAAAGCCCCATCCAGCCTGGCCTTGAACACCTCCAGGGATGGGGCATCCACAGCTTCTCTGGGCAGCCTCTGCCATGGCCTCACCACCCTCATGGTAAAGAATTTCCTCCTTATATCTAATCTAAATCTACCCTCTTTTAGTTTAAAGCAATTACTCCTTGTTCTGTCACTACACCCCCTGACAGAGAGTCCCTCCCCAGCTTTCCTGCAGGCCCCCTCTAGGCACTGGAAGGCTGCTCTAAGGTCTCCCCAGAGCCTTCTCTTCTCCAGGCTGAACAACCCCAGCTCCCTCAGGCTGTCTTCACAGGAGAGGTGCTCCAGCCCTTTCATCATCCTCACGGCCCTCCTCTGGACTCGTTCTAACAGGTCCATGCCCTTCTTGTGCTGGGGCCCCAGAGCTGAAGGCAGTGCTCCAGGTGGGATCTCATGAGAGCGGAGCAGAGGGGGAGAATCACCTCCCTCGCCCTGCTCGCCATGCTGCTTTTGATGCAGCCCAGGATACGGTTGGCTTTCTTTGCCTCAGGCACACATTGCTGGCTCATGCTGAGCTTCTCATCAACCAACACCCCCAAGGCCTTCTCCTCAGAGCTGCTCTCAATCCATTCTCCACCCAGCCCGTATTTATACTTGGGAGTGCCCTGGCCCAGGTGCAGGACCTTGCACTTGGCCTTGCTGAACTCCATGAGGTTCTCACAGGCCCACCTCTTGAGCCAGGTCCCTCTGGCTGGTATCCCTTCCCTCCAGTGTCAACTGCACCACACAGCTTGGTGTCATCGGCAAACTTACTGTGGGTGCACTTGATCCCACTGTCCATGACACTGACAAAGGTGTTAAAAAGCAGTGGTCCCAGTATTGGCCCCTGAACTCAATACTGTTCTCCACTTGGACACTGACTGCAATTCTTTGAGTGCAACCACCCAGCCAATTCCCTACCCAGTGAGTGGTCTGATATTTCTATAAATATAAATATTATATATATATATATATATATATATAAAAATAATTTCTGAACTCTGTTCTCTTGGTTTTCAGGGATGCCTCTCCAAAGCTCTTGATTTCTCAGCACCTTCCTGAATGTTAGCTCAGAAATTAAAGCACAGGCTGTTACTGCCTGGCAATGCAGAGTGTTACCTTGTGAGCATTCCTCCTACTATGAAGGTGACACTCCCTTTCTGAGTCTTCTATAATTAAAATGCTGTTATTTAATTAGACTTTCTCAACTTGCGCTCAGAAGTCATCATTAGGAAGAGCATCCTTGGCATGCCAACATTACCCAGCCTTTTACCCTCTACGGCTAAGTACCCAGAGCTTGACTGATAGAGAAAACCATTACACTGATGTGAGAGCAGTTGCTTCTCCTTCCTTCTGAGAAATGAAATGCAAACTCAATCTGAGATGACACCATTAAAATACATATGTAATAATAGTAAAAAGACACAGGAGAACTGTAAAAGGTTTATTATGCAAACAATTATTTTCAAAACAATCAGCCTATGAACTACAAACAGCTATGAACAATTACTACGAACACCTACGAACACCTATGAACACCTCTGAACCTGTAACTGGGTGCCGCTCTCCTGCTGTCTCTAGCGGGACCTGCGCTAGGGTGCCAGCCTGTCGCCTGCAGCTGCCCTGCCTGAGCCGCGGGTGCAAGTTGGGCAGTGTGGGGCTGCTGAGGGCTGCCAGCTGGGTGGGTTCGGCATGGCCGTGGCAGAGGCTGCTGCCAGCCCGGGAGTTGCAAATGGATGGAAGGGAGGTATGGCAGCCCAGGGAAACCGCGGAGCTGGCGCGTTTTGGTGTGTAGGTGCCAAGCCGGGTGCCATGAAAGGCAGAAAGTGGTACCGTGGGGGAGTAGGAGAGGCAGATGGGCTCTGGCTGCTGCGAGGTGGCAGCTGGGAGGAGGCCGGAGGCTGTTGCTTGTCCCTGCCTACTGCCTCTGCAGCGGGGCCTGGCAGGGAGGGAGCATCCACGCATGAGGCTGGACGGGCTCCGCTAGCCTGGGGGGTGGCTTTTGCCTGGCGCTTTGGGAGTGGGGACCCTGTGGGGGCTGCTGTCTGTGTGTCTTCTGCGGGAGCTGCTGACGTCCTCCTTCTCCTGCCCGGCATCTGCTCCCCACCCATGCTGGATGCCTGGGCTGCTGCTGGGGCAGTTTCCATACAGATCCGCCTGCGTTGCAGGGGCAGCCGTGGCTTTCCTCTTCAGGGCAGCATGGTGCTTGCAGTTGACGAGCAGGTGGGGAGAATCTCTCTTGAAGTTGGGGTTGTGGTAGAGGAGTAACTAAAAATGCAAAGGAGGAGAGTTAGTTGCTAACGTTTTCCAAAAATAATAAAAAATAATCGATTGAGAAACCCAGGTACCATGACTTTTCAGATGCTTCTGGGTAGAATTAGCATGTAGGTAACACTACACTGAACACTACACTGCTAATACGCATCCCACAGTTGAAAAAAGAATTCAGATATTGCACAGCAAGATTTCTCGCAAATATATTAAACTGAGTAGACTCATCATAGCCTGATTTATTTATCTTTCCGTTCCATGAATTCAAACTCATTGTGTATAACCCAAATATATTGTATCCACATTTCTACCACTCATCACTGACACCTGAAAAATGCCTCAACACCAGCCTGAGAAAGACATTAAATTTAGAACATTTACTGTCATCCTCATCTCCTCTATTGCCTACACCCATATCTCCCACTAGACTATTGTGAGTGTTGGTTCATGTGTGGAGCAAGTGATGTACCTTCCCATGAGCAGAAAATGCATCTTCTTCTGCCAGGAATTCGGGAAGCAAGGCAGATCTTTGGAAGTCCCGTTGCATTTTGGTGAATCTGTACTGGTTAAGCTGACGAATGAAACTTTTCATGCTCTCAGTCTCAGAAACTTTCTGAGGCCTGGTCCTTCCCAGCACTTTGACTTTAAACATTTCCTCATCGATCACAATACAGTTTCCACAGTGACCCCACCAAATGGTCTTAAACTCGTTGCTTTCAACTTGCCACGGTTTCTTTGGGAAACTGAGGAAGGAGCAGACAGGTGAAGTTTCCGCTGGAAGCGGCTCCCTCTTAATTTCTTTTGTCTTGTTTTCACTGAAGTTTCTGCCTGAAGCCATTTCAGCGGCCAGCCTAGTCTTCGTCAGGCCAGTCAGCAAGTGAGACCTAGCTGGTCTGTCTGGGCGTTCTGGTGGGAGATGCTTGAACATCACCGTGACACCCGCACGCCATCACAGTGACATCACAGTGGAACAGCCAGAGCAGATGTTGCTGTCCAGCACTTGTCGCTGGTGCTGTACCACGGGTGTTTTGACTCAAAAGAAGCACATAAAGCTGTGTTTAAAGGGGATCACTTCATACCTAGACCTTGCTTCCCCTTCCCTGTGTGATAGCTCCCTTCTGGCCTCCTAGATGTCCCTCTGCGTTTTCCACCTGGGGAGGGAAATCAGTTCCCCAAAGCAATGTTAACAAAGAATGTAGCAACCTCTTCCTAGTTTGCTGCCATTTCTTGTAACTGCTCTGTGATTTCCATAGCACCACTTCTGCGAGGGAATAGCTGTGTGCCGGGCAATCACTGCTGTATGAAATCTACCAGGGACAAGTGAGGGATTGTTCACCTAGGCTGGGGCAACATTGCCTGTACATACAGAGTGGGGGATGAGCAGCCCTGCAGAAAGGGATCTGGGCACCGTGGTCAGTGGCAAGTTGAATATGTATCAACAGCGTGCCCTGCAGCCAGGAGGGCCTCCCGTGCCCTGGGGAGCATCAGGCACAGCATTACTAGCCAGCTGAGGGAAAGGATTGTCCTGCTCTGCTCTGCACTGATGTGGCTTCACCTCAAGCACTGTGTGCAGTTTTGGGTGCCACAAAATAAGAAGTACATAGAGCTATTAGAGAGTGTCCGAATGGAGCTAGGAAAATGGTAAAAGGTCTAGAGGGCAAAACGTGTGAGGAGGAGCTGAGGCCCCTTGGTTTGCTCAGCCCAGAGCAGAGCAGGCTGAGGGGAGGCCTCATGGCGGCCTGCAGCTCCTTCACGAGGGGAGCGGAGGGGCAGGCGCTGAGCTCTGCTCTCTGGGGACAGCGACAGGAGCCGAGATATTAGCAAAAAGTTCGTCAGAGGACGTTCAGTTTGGATGTAAGTGATCTGAGCAGGTGTGAGGCCAGGCGAGAAGGACTGGTATGATGTAGTTGTGGGGCCCGTGAGAGTACAGAGGACAAGTCACAGCAGGGGGCTGTCATCAGGGACACCATCTGGTAGCACTGCCACATCGTGGCCTTGGCCATCAGTGAGTGTGGCACGTGGCCCCTGCAGGCCATGGCTCGGGTGGTCTTCCTTGCGCTGGCTGTGCTGGGCATCGCCCAGAGGCCGTGGTTGGTGGCTGACCACACGGATGGGGATGTGCACGAGCACATGCGGCAGTGTGTGGAGCTGCTGAGACAGGACATGTCTCAGCTGCTGCACGAGGTGGAGGAGAGGAGCCAGGAGCAGAGTGGGGTGGCCCCAGGAGCCCTCTTCTTCACTGCAGCAGTGGCAGCTCTGGGCCTTTGCTGGCCTCCTAGTCCTGCTCTTCGGGCTCTGCTGGTGGCTCAGGAAGAGGAGCTGTGAGCTGGGCAGCAGCAGCAAGCACAGCAGCTCCACAAGGAAGGGGAAGAAGGAGGAGGAGGAGGAAGAAGAGGTCAAAGAATGTAGTGACTCTGATGACTCTGTCATGCAGGCAGAGTTTGGGCTGATCACCTCCAGTGGCCAGCACCATACATGGCTGACACGTGTAGAATAGAGTGGAGGAGCTGGTGGAGGAGCTTCTTGGTGCCTGCCGAGAGCTCTCCAGGAACACCTTCAAGCCACAGCTGCAGCTGGCCATCAGCGTGGGCTCTACGAAGGCTGGAGTGCCCGGGAGGACAACGTCCTCTACTGCCTGCTTGTGCCCCTGAGCCCCCCCTCCGGGCACGCCTTCCACCCCCAAACTTACTGCGGGTGCACTTGATCCCACTGTCCATGACACTGACAAAGGTGTTAAAAAGCAGTGGTCCCAGTATTGGCCCCTGAACTCAATACTGTTCTCCACTTGGACACTGACTGCAATTCTTTGAGTGCAACCATCCAGCCAATTCCCTACCCAGTGAGTGGTCTGATATTTCCATAAATATAAATATTTTAAAATATATATATATTCATCGTTTCTGAACTCTTGTTCTCTTTCTTTTCAGACATAAACATAAACAAATGAAAAAGCTTGCAAGGGAAGCAAGCCATCAGAAGCAGCAAAGCATATATTGCTCTTCTTTGTACACCTCTGACTAAAAAATAATTTGGAAGGAAGCAGCCTATTCACAGTACTGTGACCCATGAATACTGACCAATAGCAATCTGAACTCAAGCTCCATAAACTGCAGTAACCGAATTTACCTCTGAGACTGATAACCCCATCCTCAGAAGGTCTTCTGCTAACTCCAGAAGGACCCCAGCAAAAACAAGGACAAAGTTGGTTCCATCTCCAACTTCTTGCTCTTGCATATGGGAGGCCATCACAAGCATTTTTGCGGCCGGATGCTGGACCTGTAAAAAAAAAGTTGCACATCTTAGTCACTGACATCCCACCTAGACTGCAGCCCCAGGTTTTCCTGTGCATCCAGTGTAAGCGCTCTTACCATGTTTTATCTGAAGATACACTGTATGCACAAAGTATGAAAAAGAAAGCAGTACAATTAATTTAATTAAGTAATTTCTGTAATAAGCACGACTATAAATATCTATGGAAAAAATCACAAAGAACTGAACAGCTCCCCTACAACATAAATCATAGAATCACAGAATCATAGAATATCCCGAGTTGGAAGGGACCCATAAGGATCATCAGGTCCAACTCCTGGCACTGCACAGGTCTACCCAAAAGTTTAGACCATGTCACTAAGTGCACAGTCCAATCTCTTCTTGAATTCAGACAGGCTTGGTGCAGTGACTACTTCCCTGGGGAGCCTGTTCCAGTGCACAACCACCTCAGTGAAGAACCTCCTCCTGATGTCCAGCCTAAACCTCCCCTCCCTCAGCCTGACACTGTTCTCGTGGGTCCTATCACTGGTGTTTGTGGAGAATAGGTCACCCACCTCTCCACTCCCCCTCGTGAGGAAGTTGTAGACCGTGATGAGGTCCCCCCTCAGCCTCCTCTTCTCCAGGCTGAACAGGCCCAGTAACCTCAGCCGCTCTTCATATGTTTTCCTCCCCAGGCCCTTCACCATCTTTGTTGCCCTCCTCTGGACACTCTCCAGCAGTTGAATGTCCTTTTTGTACTGTGGTGCCCAGAACTGCACACAGTGCTCGAGGTGAGGCCGCACCAGCACAGAGCAGAGCGGGACGATCCCTTCCCTCGACTGACTAGCGATGCCGTCCTTGATGCACCCCAGGATACAGTTGGCCCTCCTGGCTTCCAGGGCACACTGCTGGCTCATATTCAACTTGCTGTCAACCACGACCCCCAGCTCCCTCTCTGCGGGGCTGTTCTCCAGCGTCTCGTCTCCCAGTCTGTACGTACAGCCAGGGTTGCCTCTTCCCAGGTGCAGGACCCGGCAGTTGCTGTTATTAAACTTCATGCGGTTGGTGATCGCCCAGCTCTCCAACCTGTCCAGATCTCTATGCAAGGCCTTTCCAGCTCTCTCAAGATAGTAGCAGCATCATTTGAAACAAAAAGCTTCTCCAGATGATTGATAACCATTTAGTTCATTCCTAAGGGGGGAGGGGAGGGGATAAAGTTTTTTTATTAGGCAAGGGTTGCTTTGCACAGAAATACTGCTTCCATAGCTTTTGGGTTTATCTCATACATCAAAACATTACCCCAGCTTACAGCTTAAGAATCTAAAATATTTTTGTGAAATAACACTTAGAAGTGTGTTGCAAGGAGAGCATATTCATTTCTGAATAAGCAGTTTTCTCTTCATAAATATTGATACATAATTTAATTAATCAATCCTGGAAAACACAATTTGTCTCGGTGTATCTGTCAGGACACAGTATCGTTATGCTTACTATGACTATCTACCAAGTTACTGTCTTTCCTTTAATCTTTATATGTCTTCCATTTAGCAGTAAGTCAGCAAAGAGGGCACAGTAACTGTCCCCAAGCAGATACTAAAATCTAGCAAATGCAGGTACATTGTGCATAACTTAAGAACTAACCAAACAAAATCCTGTGAACATTAGAGCTGCAATGACTATATCAAGAGGTCTGTAGCAAGTCCAATGTGTCTCCTCAAGTAAGGAATGGATGATTTTTGGTCAAGGCAGGATTCACCTGCAAACATACCATTTTGATCAACATCACTATAACAATTTCAGGATTTACTTACCATTTGGTCCATAAGCTGTACGGGTGGTTTGAGCAAGTTCTTTGCATGCTTGGATGTTCCTATAGACAGCTTCTTCTAGTCCTGAATAATGCTAAAAAAAATAATTTAAAATGTTCCAATCAGAATTAGGCTTTCTAGCACAAAAGATGATGAACTACTAACTTCTCAGCAAAGAAGCAGTAATCTAACAAGTTCACCAAAGTTTCTGATACATTTAATTTGCATCTCTTAACTGCTCTAAAAGATATTAATTGCATACCAAAGACAAATAACAAATAACCGGTACTAGCTTGGTGATGGAGGGGAAGGATGAGGGTTTTCTATGTGCTTCTTTACTCACAAGTCTGTATTCCACCAAATCCTTTAAGTTGATTCTGTATTCAGACGTGTGGTTTGAAAATTCAGAAGCACAATGACTCAGAAAAGACTTGTGTTTGAGAAGCTGATCAGCCAGCTGCCCTTTGTAAGGACAGAACCCCCAAAAGAGGCTTACTTAAAAAACAGGTACACCATATTTGTGCCCTATGAGAGAAAAGAGAAAGATGCCCTCTAACAATACTTACTCTCTAAATGCAAGATAGGCATCTCAGAACGCCAGCTGCCTCCTTGTTTGGTAGGACACAGCCCTGGACGTTCTGGCTCTGGCCTTGACTTTGACTTGATTCTTTTAGAGAATCAGCATTTATGCCAGTCTGCTTCCCTGCTCTCTCCCCATGCTCGAAATAGGCTTTTCCTCTGTTCCAAGGAAGATTTTGAAACGAACAAAAAGAGGTCCGAGGTGCTTAACCTCACTTTCCATTAAGGAGCAGCAACCAGAAGGTTCCTCCCGTTTTCCCTCCACAAAAAATAACCTAATCCCTTTCTGCACACTCTTTTGCAGTGTTTTTTACCCTGCTGTGTATGGTAACACATCACGTAACTTCACAGCACTGACAGAGGTATTTTTCCTACAGGCCCAATAACAAAAAATGATCAAAAATTACACATAATAATACTGCAGGATCCAGTTTAAGCTCGCTGAGCACCACCTACAGAACCTCCCCAGCCAAAACGCCCTCCTAAACCCATTTCCAGACGCTTAGGTTGGAAATGAGGAGACATTTCTCCTCAGAAGGAGCAGTCAGGCATCGGGACGGGTTGCCTGGGGAGGTGGTGGAGTCCCCGGCCCCGGGGGTGTTCCAGGAGGGGCAGGACGCGGCGTTGGGGACATGGTTTAACGGGGTTCAGGGGAACGCCCGGCCCGCCATGCCGCCGCTCCGCCCCGCCCTTCCAGAACCTTCCCCGCGCCGCCATGCCGAGACGCCCCCCTACCCCTGGCGGTGGCGCTGTGAGAGGAGGGATTAGCGGGGCTTGGAAGGGCCGGCGGGTCCTCCAGGCTTTGCCTTTGTAAATTAAACCAAACAGAGCTGATTCATCTCACTTTTACAATATTTACAACATTTTAAGTCTGTGTTGCCTTCGTTAAGAGGAATAGAGCGCTCTTTGTATTTTTATTAAATTCAGCGGAGAGTGTATCCTGGTTCATTGCACTGTTTCCAGTTCACCTCTTTGCCGAGGTGTGGTGGTTTTACACAGGTGGGCAGCTGAGCTCCACCACAGCCACTCTCTCACTCCCCCTCCTCAAAGGGAAACGGGGAAGAAAATACAGTGAAAAAGGACAGGGAGATCACTCAACAGTTATCGTCATGGGCAAAACAGACTCAGCACAGGGAGATTTGTAAAATGTATTGCCTATTGCTAACAAGCTACAGAAGTGAGAAACAAAGAAAGCAAACTAAATACACCCCAACCACCCCAGCAGCAGCACAGGGGAACGGGCAATGGGGGCTGGGGTCAGTCCCTGACGCTCCATCTCCGCCGCTCCCTCACGGTCCCTCCCTGCCCCTGCTCCCCGCGGGGTCTCTCCCATGGATGCCGTCCTTCTGAACTGAGCCTGCGGGGGCTGCCCACAGGCAGCAGCTCTCCAGGAACTGCTCCCGCACGGCTCCGTACTACGGGGTCCATCCCCCAGGAGCAAACTGCTCCAGCACGGGTCCCCCACGGGCGGCAGCTCCCCCCAGACCCCTGCTCCTGCGTGGGCTCCTCTCCACGGGCTGCAGCTCCGGCCCGGGGCCTGCTCCTGCGGGGGCTCTCCATGGGCCGCAGCCTCCTCCAGGCCACATCCACCTGCTCCCCCGGGGGCTCCTCCACGGGCTGCAGCGTGGAGATCTGCTCCGTGTGGGACCCATGGGCTGCAGGGGGACAGCCTGCTCCACCAGGGGCCTCTCCACAGGCCGTGGGGGAACTGCTGCTGCCTGCCTGGAGCACCTCCTGCCCTCCTGCACTGACCCTGGGGGGCTGCAGGGCTGGTTCCCTCATGTGTTCTCACTTCTCTCTCTCACAGCTGCTGTACAGTATTTTTTAGCCTTTCTTAAATTTGCTCGCATGGAGGTGCAGCCAGCATTAGTGAGTTAGTTGATAGTCTTGGCTCTGGCCAGTTGTGTGTCCCTTTTGGAGCTGTCTGGAGTTGGCTCTGATCTGAAAAGGGGCAGCTGCGGGGCTCTGCTCACAGAGACTACTCCTGCAGCCCCCCAGCTGCCAAGCCCTTGCCATGTAAATGCAATACTGATGCTCCTTAGACTCTAAGGGAAAGTTAACATCAGGCTTGAGGAGCATGTACCTTTGCGCTTTTGTTCAGAGATCTGCAACCGTTTGAGTGTTTTAAGAATAAAAGATTGCATTTAATGAATTCCCTTGGCAAGCCCACGTTGCTTGTTTTCCTGCTGTGTTGCTGATGGAGACATTACATCAGAAGCACAAAATGTTTTTTAAAGTTCCTGTTACGTTAGGAAGTCTGTGTATATGACTGAGAGGTAAAGGACTAATAGCCCAGGTGGTTTTAAGACACCTGGCTGAGAATGCCCTATGGCCAGGAAAGAAGTACAAGGTTTGTTTCACACATTGTGCTTAGCCACGAGTCCTAGAAGCTTAAGAAGTCCTGATGTTAACTGTTGTTTGAATGGTGTGGATCTCCACTTGAAAAAAAAAAAAAAGAAAAAGAAAAAAAAAAGGAAAGAAGAAACACAGAGAGTTTTTGTCTGAGAGACAGAGCATTTGTTTAATCCTGGAAAGAATCCTGGACTGCTTCCTATCTGGGAGGCATCTTGGCATTGCGAGTAGTTCAGCTCTCTGGAGTTTGTTTCTGATGCGCCTGGAGAGCAAAGGCTCTGTAAACTACTGGTGAGCAAACAAATTTGTGTGCATGGCACAACCTGCAGCATCCTGAATGCTGGCTAGATCAACAGGAAAAATTCCAGTGCCTGCGGGGCAAATTTCATTTGATTTTTTAATGGTTTGTAAACATGGAAGGATAGTAGTGACTCATTTTCCTTTCAGTCATCTCTGGCTTCTTGTATCGCTGTCTTTTTTTGTCAATGTCCTTTCATAAAGAGGGACGTCTTGAGTGCTGTGCCATAATACTTTTTCTTATTTTTAGGCCAGTCTCCAAATCCACCTATGTTTTTATCAGGCAGGTTTATTCCTTCCTTCCTGGAGGTAAATTTTCAAGATCTGCCCTTTTTCATGCCTCCACATGAAAGTAGGGCAAACAGATGTTGCCAGGCCTCTTAATATGTCAGGGGAAGGAATTCTAAGAAGTTACTTCAGAGATCACATTCGGTAGCAACGATGGGTGGTTACCTTTGAAAAAAGCTGCCTAAGTAGACAGAAAGCAGCCAACACAGGTGACGTGCTAAGAGACAGCACAGTGGACAGATCAGCGGTGGAAGGCTAAAGGAGAGAGGTAAATTTCAAGGACTAATGTACAAGAGTTTCTATGGCACTTGGAGAAAGAGATCAGTAATCTTGCATAGTTCATGGCCTCACCCTTTGGAGTGTTTTCTGTTCCTCTTTTCTTTCACAAGTACAATAGAGATGCAAAAGGATTAATTTACAAGTGTATTGTTTCACAAGAGTCTTATACAAGAAGCTAGGGAAAGGCTTTTGTTTTGCTTTCTCCTACGTACTTCCTTTTAACTCATTTATCTTCTGAAGTCTCACCAACAGGGAACAGTTTTGGGAAAAAGCCACCACAAAGAAGCAGAAACAAGGTGTTTGGTAGCAATTCCTTATTTTAGTGTTTGGAATATCAGACTCAAAGGAGAGAGAAAAGAAGTGCTAACTTTGATAGTATGAACTGAGGTAAAACAAGTTCTAGCTGACATGAAAAACAGCATGTTGTCTTTTACAACTCTGCCACCTTTGTTTGACATCCCCCTTTGCCCCATAACCTTGTTCTGCTGTCCTGGCTTGGAAGAAGCCTAGACTTTGGGCCTGCCTGCATCTTTATAGATAAAATGGTGATAAAGGGGGCTGGCTTGGAGCCCAGAGGGGTGAAACAAATACGGAGGGACAGACTTAGGGCTGGGCAGACACATGGCTTTGCCTATTCACGTTGTTCTGCAGTTGCCTGCAAAATGCATCTGTTTTAACAAGGGAGTGAAGCACTTTTTAGTGTGGATCAAAAGATTTGCTTGCACTGCATAATGGTAGACACACAGATATCTCTGAAGAGCTAGGTTTCAAGAGAGCCTTGGTTGTCTCCTAATGTGCTTGTTTAAAGGACAAATGAATTATCCTGTAATGTAGGTTAATAGAAGTCTAATCTACATAGAAGCTCATCAACTCACAGAAGTCTCACCCCAGCATGCAGGAATGCAGACAGCTGTCTCTTCTCTGCAACCTCAGGCTCAAGCGATGGAGAATCCCCGTGAGGTGGGTCCTGGTGCAGGTCTTTGGCTATTCTTAACTCATGCTTCCAGCTCAGCAGCTGAGTAGCCCCTGTCACCCAAAAGTGATGAGCATTGGCTTCCCGGTGCTGTAATGGACAGGTTGCACAGTGCTTTCATGTAGAGCTTCTCTGCGGAAGGGTGGAAGCTGCATTTCCAGTTGGTGTGACCTTGTGCTGTGGCACCGGCGAGGACTTGCAGCTTTTGTGAGTCACCTAATGCACACAGAGCACAATATACACATGCTTTTTCAGGCTTACTCAGTAAGGAGAGTGCTGCTGTTCCCTACCTCAGCCCCCTGCACATCCCTTAAGGTCTCCACTGCATCTCAAAGAGCGCTGGACACCTCTGCTGAGGAACTACGCCAGACCCCGAGCCTTTGCATTGTCCTGGGGAAAACACCGTGTGTCACTGATGTCTTCCCATTTGATTACATGTGGGTAATGACACTTCCCTGCCTCCAAGGGACGCTGGAAGAGGTAATTAACTCAGTTAATGTTTGTAGAGCATTTTGAAGTTGACAAGTGCCCTGGAAATTATTAAATGCTATTTCACTAGAAACTTTGTGATGGTGGCTCCCTAGTGAAAAGCCTGCCGTACAATTAAGTGATTGTGGTGCTGATAACCAACCAAAGCATTCATGTAATTAAAGTAGCACCAGCCTGGGAAGCCTTTAAATGGAATGTACAAGATTAAAAATATCATTCACTTTTAACAGCTGAACTGAGCTAATCTGCTGTGCTCCCTGACTCTCCATTGCTTTATGAGCAGAGTAACCCTGAAACGTGAGACTCGGAGGAGAGGTTGTGTAAGTGTCGATGAAGACCTTTGCACCCAGCACAGGGCTTGCAGCCACAAGTTTGCAATCACTGGTGCTATTCAAGCACCAGGTCACCGCAGCCAAAATCAGGCCCACAGGGGCTGGTGTGCTGCTCTCAAGGGAACACGGGGCCGTCAGCATGGCCAGCGTGGGGCAGACCAAAGTCCTGCAAGTCCTTCACCCCATTTCTGGCAAACAGCCGTGCCTCCAGGCTGCGCCAGCCCAGCTCCCCGTCCTGACACCAGGCTCAGCCGTGCCAAGCACAGCAGACACAGGGATGGAGCTGCTCAAGCTCTGGCATCGTGGCCAGCACTTATCGGGCCTGTGCCTGGTGATGAGGAGAACGGGCACACGTGTGTTGTTGGGCAGCGCTCAGCGCAGGGAGGCTTCTGCTGAGGGACAGAACCAGCCACACCTCATGTTGCTGGTGATTAAAGATTTGGTCATGAGTAAGTGAAAATATTACCTTTAAAACTGGTCAAAGACAGAATATTGTCCAGGAAATTCATCTGAAAAAAAAAAAAAGCATATATATGTATATTAATTAGAGACTTTCAAAATGTTTATGCATTCAGGAATTGTTATTTTGTCCAGGAGGAGTCCTGGCACCTAATCAAATGCAACTAAAAGAGGTAGCAGGAAAATATACTTGAAATATCAGATAGGATAAAAATCAATGAAGTTCAGGGATTGCCTGTGCCTTTCCATACATTATATATATCTATTGTAAAAACAATGAACTAGTAAGGATTTTATTTACAGCATAGAAAAACAAAATCCCGATTTTATACTTTTAGCTAGGATTTTCTCTGTGAATCCTTGTAGTTGTAACTACATTTTTAATGTCACTTGGTATGCAAGTTGCTTTTTGATTCCAACCCACATAAGCAGACACTAAAGTAGCTTCCCGGGCAGTTTCACGTGGATATACTTTTCCTGTCAATATTTACCACATTTCCATTTTTGTAACACAGCAGGTGTCAGTATACCAAAGAATGAGGTGGTTTTTGTAGTTGCCCTTATTTTTTTTTTTTTTCTTAACTCAGCTGTGTGGAATAATCCTGGAGATGCAGTCACTTGATTCAGTACAAAAACACAGTGAAAATGTTCATTAATATACAACTAGAAACTACCCAAATGTTTCAGTGGCATAAACTATTATGTTTCTGCAGTAAGAAATCAAGCCTGCCCAAAGTATTGGAATACGGCTAGGCAGGCCTCCAAAATAACGAAGATGTGCTTTGACTTGGATCTTTAAAAGCATCATTTATTGTCCCAGGACATGCGGTGATTGGGGGGTGACTGAGTTCTTTCACAGATAAGAAACAGGACTCAGGGAGCATGGGTTCGTACAGCAGGCAGTGAAATGAGGCTCCTGGGTGCTATTTTAATACAAATAACTAGTAAGTGGGAGTACAGCTACAAAATGCCTTAGCCAGGTATTACAATACAATTGCCACACTGCTGTGTAATTAATATTTATGTGACCACCTTCGCATCCATTAGGATTTTTTTTTTCCATCGGTCAGCAAACATCTCCAGCCTGCCAAAAGCGCAAAGTACACCACAGGAAAAAGCACGCAGACTTTGCACCCAGCGTGCGTACACGGGGCTCATCGTCTCTGCGTGAGTACGATCCAGAAGGCTTTCATAAAGCGTGGCCGGAGCAGATACGCACATTCCCGTCCGGGACTGAGGCATTATGACTGTTGGTTTTGGTGGACAGAAGAAAAAGTCCCCTTCTGTTCACTCGTAAGCTGCTAGAGACTTTTAAAAGCCAGCCCGCGTGTCTGTCCCAGGGCCAAGCTTCGTAGCTGTTCTGGAATAGGCTACAGCATCCGCTGAAATGCGTGCCTGCAGTGAGCCACGTCCAGCCCTGTCAGCAGGCTCCCCAGCTTGTCGGCGCCGGGGACTCGTACTGAGCACGTGGGCCCGGCAGGACGGGCACTGTACGTTTCCAGAGCTGGAGTCATTTCAGCCTCCTAACCGTCCCTGGCATGGGGCCCACTTCACTGGGCTCCGAAGTGCTAAGATACGCCGGTCTGCAGGCAATGTGGAGGAAGAGGAGGCCGCTGCAGCCAGCTGCTGGAGATTAGCACCGGTTCCTAACTGCATGCATAGTTACTGCCTAATCCAGGCCTGTCAGTAAGGTTCAGGCTAATGTGCACACTTTTAATAGCAGGGATTTCCTAGCCTGGATCGTTCTGGCTAAGGAGTAATGCCACGTGCAATCCTGCCAGGAGGCCTGGAGGGTGAAACTTTGCTCGTCAGACTGAACGAGCTGCTCCGTGTGGGCAGGTGCAATGCAGCCAGACGTGGCTCCAGACCCCGATACTCACTACAAGTATTTCCTGCAGCCTCAGCCGGAGCCCCTCTGGTGAACACCCAGGCCAGCCAGCTTCCACCAAGCAGTCCTCATTCCTCTCGTACGGTGTGTGAGCGCCTGCCGTGGGGCTGGCTCTGGGCAGGCACCACGAGCACTCCTGGTGGGAATGCTGTCCTGTAATGACCCACAGCGTCTCTTCAGGACATGGAAGGCCATTTCCACAGCACTGGCTCTGGATGTGCACTTTTACTTGTCTCCCGTTTCAGAAAGAGGCAGGAGTTACCCTCTGGCAGCCCTGCTTTCTGGCAGAGCCTGACACCCAGTGACCAGAGCCAGCAAGTACCTCGAAGCCACCACCAGCCACCAGGAGCCCAAAGCCCTCTGCTTTTGTTGACACTCGTCTTCATCCTGCTTTCTGTGGCTGGAGCAACCACCCCCACCACGGTGGCTCTGCCCCGTTACGCTATGGGAAAGTGAACTGGAGGCATTTTGTGCACATTTTGTGTCAGCTGCACCAGCTACACGCACAATGCCCAGACATTTCATATCAACATCTCAGTCGTGATCTTCATCGTGACGATGTGCTGGTGAACACAGCAGGCACGCAGGCGTTTCAGGTGATTTATTCTACTTGTGCCTGGCTCAGGGTAGCTGAGGGCCGGCTGGAGGTGCCTCTGAGAAGGTTTGTTGCCAGCACAGAAGACATTCTCCAGATCCTGTGCACACGGGGATGGTGGAGAAGCCTTTCAGGTCCTGCTGTAAGGTACCACCTCAGCCAACAAGAGCTCCCATGTCAGAAGGGTCACCTCCGTGTGCTTTGGTAAGTCACAACCCATATCTCCCCAGATACCATCACAGCATTGGTTTGACTGTGGGTGCCTCAGCTTGTTTCCCTTTCAAGCCACCACCCTGCTTCTTTGCAGAGCTTTCTTTCAGCTCAGCAACCTCTGCGTGCCAAACTCCTCCTCTGTGCCTGCAAGAGCAGGCAGCAACCGAGCTGTCCAGGTCAGACTGGGCAAGGGATCCTACCCCTGTCGTGCACAAAAATAATGAAATATGTCCCATTTCTAAGAGCATTTCTTTTACTTTTTCAGGGTAAGCATTGGCTCTGATAGGACCAAGGGGAAAAAACACAGTGTGAATGATTGTAACACAGTGTGTGGGGGGTGGAACGGAGCTTTGTGTCTGTTTCAGGGAATTCAGGGCTCCTTAGCGATGGAAGGTGTGTTAGTGTCTGCTGGCCGCTGGATGGCATTATTGGTCCGGGTTTCATTTGATAGACTCTACGTTTCACATTACCATCCACTCCTCCTTTGCTAAAGTGCTTGAAAATGTGTAATTTTCAAGAAAAAGAAGTAAAATAACCAGGGACATTGGTTAGTTTATAGACACACGACTCCCCCTGCCTTCGCCTAGAAATACTACCATCTTCATCCTTCTTTAGGAAACCCACAGGCAAGAGGAGAAATTTCAGCTGGGCCTCGTAAACCAGCATACTCCTAACCAGCTTTTCTACAATGCCACTCACCTTCTGCAGCCGGTCTCAGCCCATTTTTAGGCACTCGACTTTCAGCAGCCTTGCATTCAGGCAGGCCCTGCAAAGCCCAGCCAGAGCTGCGCAGGTTGCTGGTGCCAGCCCCGGTAAGTGCTTGAGAAAGTCCTTGGTGGGGAACCCCTGCACCTACCTGCCAGGCACTCAGATGTAGGGAGGGTGAGACACTGAAGCCCAGCTGAGCCGGGCAAGCTTTTAACATAGGTCAGCCCGTTTCAGTTAGAACAAAGACATATAAGGAACATTTCACACATTCTTTGCTCCATTAAACAAGAACTGTCATGGTAGAGTCCCTGTGGCCCTCATCCCAAGACATCCCTTTACCCAACCAACATGCTTGCCACGCAGTCCTCTTTTATATGGATTCCAGTCTCAGACCATCCGGCAAAAGCAGGACGTGGGTAAGACCTAGCTGCTTGTTGCCTATGTTTGATGGCTTTAAGGTATGTGTGTGAGGTCTGAGGAAGCAAATGGAAGAAATGATGTAGGCTCCTCCATTGAACACAAATACATTTTCCCTTTTCTAAGTAAGTTTGTAATTTGGAAATTGTCGTGTATTTTTGGCTGTGTGACAACATAAACTGTGACAAAAAGTCTCCTTTCTTATCTCACAATGTCTGGAGAGGATGGTTGATAGTTTTCTGGAGGAGAGAATTTGTCTCACAAGGGCTGCAAACAACATATTTGAAAAGAGATCAGAAAGCCTTCAAGTTAGTACAAAGGGCTGCTCTAATTCCTGCGGGAACTCAGAGAAGATCTTTATGTGGCATCTTATATCAGACTGTAATAAAAACAAGGGGGATAAGACTTGCTTGTGGGGAAGAAAACATCCATTACAGAGCATGGAACCAGCCTATCATGTTCGCATGGTCTGCCTGGGGAAAGAAAAGGATTTAAAACTGAATGGCATGGAGATACTTAGTGAGTTTTGCAATAATCGTGTAATGCCGATGTCTTCAGTACAAACGTCAGGATGCGATGCCTGGCCCTTTGGCGACATGGGGAACGTGTCAGTCCCGAAAACCAGAATCCCCCTGCATGCACGAGGCAGGAATATTAATGTAGACAACACCTGGCTCCTCCAGCAGCATTTCCCAATCACACAGGCCACTAAACAATTCGCCATCCTTCAGAAATGAAAGCCAAGATGCTGACAACACAGGCGAGCCAATCCCCTAACAGGATTTCACAATGAGAGGGTGCAGGGGTAGCACCGCTGCCCACCTCACACCGCAGGGGCTGGATCCCACAAGGAGCTGCCAAGCTTTCGGCCTCCCCCTGTCCCCTCGCTCTGCCCAAGCCTGCAAGAGCAGTGCCTACAGCTTGCTGCAAGCCCTACACTTGGCACAGAGACATTTTGCATCCACCTCCAGCACACCAGCTATTCTATGGGTTGTCTGTGTAGGTGGAAAACAAACGCCCACCATGGCCAAAACATTTGCTGGAACTGGAGGGTAGAGTGACTTATTACCTGCATTAGCCAGCAGGGCTGAGTTATGGGAGGGCAGCACAAGCACTTTGGTGATAGAAATAATGGGACTAATAAACACAAAGCTATAGGCACAAGTGTTCAGCAACACTTAACGCCCTCTGCTGCTCTTTGGGGTGGGATCTAACATCCGTCATAGCAGGCGAGGGCAGAACGGATGGGTTTGCTCCCAGCCCAGCCAGTTCTGGACTGCTGAGCTGCCCAAGGCTGCACGGGGAAATGGTCTTACATCAAAGCAACCCAGAGGCTTAGGGGCCAGAGAGGAAACTCGAAAACAGGGGTTGTTTAAAACTGCCCCATCGTGATGTCACCCTGGAGGATGCATCTCCAGAGAGGAACAGAGTCTGATCCCATGCTGCTCATGGTCAGCATATGCTTCTGTCCAGGTAACTTTGCTACCTTTGTCAAACCAGTAAGCAAAAGTTCCACCTGCTTTTTGCCTTCTGAGCCCCACAGGACTGTCCTGGCTTGTGAGAGTCTTTTCAGGACAGCACTTTCCCACCTAGCTTCTCAAGAAGACAGCAGGTGTGCTAAGCACAGAAGGACCAGGGAGTAAATTCATGATCCTTTCTCTCCTCCTGCCAGCACATGTTCAAAGCTGAGTTAGCAATAGAGATCCAACCCAGTGTTTTCCCACAGTGGCCAAGAGCCGCTTAGTTTAGGGGGGACACATATACAAGGAGTCGTCTCTCCTGTCACCCTGTCCTTCACCTGTCAGTGCATCTTAACCGTACCCAAATCCCTTTCACGACCATGTCCTTCCAAAGGGACTGTAGGCACGAATGTCAGTGCCAGCTGCGCAAAGCATGTGGCAGCTGATCTGCCAAACCACTTGTTAAGCTGTGTGTTAAATTGCAGTAGGTAAAGCCAGGTTCTTGGCTGACCTTGGGAAATAGCGTGAAAATACCCAAAGGGTGATGATACCTGGGATGCCTTTGGCACTGTAGGTATCAGGAGTAAAAATGGTTTTCACTGCCAGCTTCGGTCATTTTTCTTTGAGGGAAGGCAGTGCCCCCAGCAGTGGCTACCTACAGAAGCAATGATGCTAAGCATGGCTTAAAAAATCAGATAAACTGAATGAAAGCTCTTTGAGCCACCACCCTGCCCCATCTCCTTTCCCTCTCCACCTACACGCATGTGGGAGAGGATGGTCTGCAGCACCTCTGACCTCTGCTTTTCCTCTCCGTACTGTCGTCTCCAAAGGAGCAGGGTGCTGGGAATGCTTCTGCTGCTCTCCCCCCTGGGGCAAAGAAGGCATGGGCAGGCCGGCTCTAACCCACTCTTAAGTAAAAGTTGGCTTCTCTCTGGCATTAATATTTTAAATGAATTATCTAATGCTTTCAAAGAGCCTGCAGGCACAATCACCTTTTCATAAAGAGCAGGTATTCAGAAAAGCATTAATATTTGAGGAAGAGAAGCTCCAGGCTAATGATTTAGACAGGAAAGGCAGGGGGGATTCTCTGCCCATCCTTCCATAAGCAGCCATGTCTTTCTCAAAGTCTCAAGGTCCTGACACATGACAGGGTGAAGTATGAGTAATTCTCCATAAATACGCTTTTGCTGTAAATTTGCCTGAGAAAGGCATATTGATTTGACATCAGCGGGGATGGCAGGGCAGGCTCGAAGGCTGGGGCGAGGCTTTCTGCAGCCTGCTCACCCCCTTCCCCGCGTTGTTCTGCAGGCTACAGGCACGTTTCCCCAGGTGGCCCTTTCAGGAGATGGGCTGGCAAGCAAGTCTGCTGGCCTACGTGCTTGCAGGTGAGACCCAGTTGGGTGGGAGCGTTGAGCTGCTGGAGGGAAAGAAAGCTGTGCAGAGGGCTTGGGTAGGCTGGACCAACAGGCTGCCTCCCGTGGTACGGCATTCAACAAGGGTAAGTGCTGGGTCCTGCTCCTGCTCATAACAACCCCACGCAGTGGTAGGGGCATGGGGCAGAGTGTCTGGGAAGCTGACCAAGGAAGTGGAGGAGTCCCCAGGCCATGAGGTATTTAAGAGACGTGTGGATGTGGTGCTTAGAGACATAGTTCAGCGGTGGGCTTGGTAGTGTTAAGCAATGGTTGAACTTGGTCATCTTAAGGGTCTTTTCCAGGCTAAATGATTCAGTGACTCCCTCCTGCCCATCTTGTACCAGGGAGCAAGAGCAAGGTGCCTCGGTCCTCCACTGCTCGGGCTGCAGGGGGAAATGCAGCCCTGTAGCACAGCCCACGCTCACCAAAGTTGTAAGTGGCCCATGCTGACCCTCCTCAGAGGGGCAAGTTTCACAGGGGGTAAATTGTGGGATCAGCAGTTTTTCAGAGCCACCTGAAGCAAGTACTCCTTGAGTTCCTCCTGTGACTCCAGCTGCTGTAGGAGAAATAACTCACCTAGAGGAGAAGAAGGAGTGATGGGGAGAAGAAAGAGAGGCATGGAGGCTATGAGATGCTACAGTAAAGGAAGAGAAACGAGAGCTGTAAGAGAAACGGAGGGGTGATGTTTCTCTGCTGCCCCCAGCAGATGATGCTGCAGAGCAAGCTATCAGAAGCACGAAGGCTGCATCCATGAACCCACATACCTGCGAGCTGAGTAATGCCCCTCCGAAGGTAAAAAGGCTTAAAAAATCCATTCTTATTAATCATACAGGCATTTTTTACACATCATCTCTGCGGAATACCATTGCCTCTCTTGAATTACTCACCCACCAGCACAGCAGGGATGGGGTGCAGCACCCATGTGCAGGCACCAGGCTGATGTTTGCTCCGCTTGGTGCACCCCTGCCTTTGGGGGAAGGACGCAGGGGAGCAGGCAGCCACTGGCCACCAGAATTAACTCAAATTAAAAAAAATAAATAAAACAAATGTGGAGGCAGAAGCACCAGACTGAAAGCAGGGACATTTTTCTTAAAAATCAGAGGACCATTCAAAAAAACCTTCAAAAGGTGAAGCTGGAAGAAAAGAACCTACTGGCTAAAAAGACATCCCAACTATAAAGAATATATTAACTTTTAAGGTATATTACTGCTACTCCCCTTCTACTGACACCTCAGTATCCCACAATCAGCATTTACCTGCCTCTCCTACCGCCTCTACTATGCGCACTTCACAAGTGCTGACTAAGCTTGTTCTCAGATGGCCCAGTTGATTAACATAATTCAATTAGACCCAGAACAACTGATCTCAATCTGCTCTTCACATGAAGATTGCTGCTTCTCTTTCAGAAAGGAGGAAGGGCTTGTATGCCTGAAAGCTGCTCTTTTCAACAATATCAAGTGAAAACTCCCCCAAACCACCCAATACCAAAGCAAATGTCCTTTTCCTACAAATACCTGATTTACAGGCTCAGGCTATGCTGCCCCTGTCCCATCCGCTGCCCACCTTCGTGGCACCCTTGTGTTTCCTTTCACAGAGGCAGAAGCCAGCCATGCAGGGCTGGGCCCAAATCCTGATGGTTTTGTGAGATGGTCGCAAGGGCAAACGTCCCCTCTGGGATTTAGTCGAGGACAATAAATGGTTTTCTGTCTGTGACCTAAATCAGGGCTGAGGTCAGTTCTCCAGAAGTAAGAGGCTAATGTAATAACACAGATTTTGCTTAGGTTTACATGTGTGGGTTAAGCTAATCCAACAAGAAACAAACATTTTCAGTGATGGTCTTTTTTTTTCCCCTCTCATATAGGCTTTTCAGTAATGCATTCTTTATCCATAAATTAGCAATGACATTGAAAGAAATCCTTTAATACCATAAAATGACAACAAAACTGGGACTGGGAGCCAGGGCTATTACCTTCCCCGTACGTGTACTTACAACATGAGCAATCATACCCCCGGGAAAACTCCGACCTTACCATTAAGCAAAGTACTCTTGTGATTTTACATATCGCTTCGCTTCCAACCGGCCGTGAGCACAGATAACAGCATTCTTCCAGAGAGAGGCTAAGGTGGACAATAATTCATGAAATGCACCTCTGCTTTTACATAATCCTAGAGGTGCTACTATTAGCCTTGCGGCAGCCTAAAAATTATTCCTATAAACACTGGCTGAAAAAGCAGGGAAGGTGTTATTACAATTCTTGACATATGCGATGGCCTGGGTGAGCTTCTTCAAGGGACTATAAGGAGCCCCTTGAAGGGGCCTGCCTGAGCTACTCTTAGTTGAAAGCCAGAAAAAAACCCTCCCTTATTACACTGTCTTTGATGTTTTCGAAGAAAAAGAGAAGGCAACGACCTCTGGCCTGTGGCAAATGTCTTTTTTCTTAAGCTAAAGGCAAAACAAACAGGGAAATAAATAAAAGGACGTTCACCCGTACAGAGCGAGTCCCAATTCAGTATGATTTTGACATCTGGGTTAGGACTTTGGTGGTAAGTGGTCCTTCCGCTAACTGTGTGCAGTAAATAAAATGTCAGCCAACGTGCCTGCAACAGCACATCCCTGAAATGGTACTGGGAACAGGCTACAACCAGTTTTCAGAGAACAATTTCCCTAATATTTTAACCCTCCTTTCTGTTTTTTCAACTCAAAATGGCCTCTGCTATCCCTGCCTCTCAGGTACATGAGTATACTGCTCAGGAATGTCTGCGTTTGTATTGAGAAGAAATATCAAAACAGGCATTACAAAGGGGAAAATGCTTTATTTACTGATTATTAATTTTACGAATGGACTAATTACGAATGTCTAATGTAGAGACGGAATTTTGCTTTCAGTTTTCCTCATCCACACAAAATTTTGGGTGAACAAATATTTCTTCATGCTTTCAATCACAGAATTACCATTCTTGCAATACATTATGCTCTGCTGATTGTCAATTGCCAGGTTTTATTTTCTTTTGTTGTTGTTGTTTGTTCGTTTTCCTGAGTTAGCTACTCCTGGGTGCACCATGTTCCAGCTGCGCCAAAAACAACTGTTCTTTGCAACTCAGTCCATTGACTCAGACACAATCTTCTAGGAGGATGCTTTGCTTATGGTAAATTACCTGAAAACATGGATTCCTGATGTTGGGCAAATGCCGTTTAGCACGGGGAGTTTTCTGTTCAGTCCCTCATTCTGCTTCCTTTTAAAAATTTTTGGAGGAAACCAAGCTTTCTATGCACACGATTACGGCGAGCCAAAAATAACAACCTTTAAATTAGTAGGGAGTAGGTGGAGGGGTACAACTAGCACACCAGCTTGCCATCACAGTCTGGATGTTTAAATGAAGAGATAGGACTTGACATGCAGAATAACTAGAGCTGTCAGATGACTAATGGCTTTCACTCATTATAGACCCAGGCCCTGGAAAAGTTGCTAATGAAGTGGGATTACTTAAAAACATGCCTCTATTAGCTGGCGTGAGCCCCAGCTCCACAGGCAGGTCTGCTGAGGAGTCGCCGTCCACCCACACCCACCTGACCGAGGGGTTTTTGGCCTCTGGCTCCTCTTTCTGCCTGGTGCTGACAGAAGCATTGGCAGAGCAGGGTGGTGCATGGAGGCTGGGAGCTGAACCCCCCTCTTCTGCTAGGAAATGTCCTGCCCTTGCTTCACCCTTAGGTCTTCTCCATCATTCCTCTCCATGTGTTGCAGAGGGCACACGGGAGAGTGGTTATCGGGTGTGAGAGGAGCCTGGAGGCTGCAGGGTGCCCTTCAGGAGCCGTAGGCTGAGAAATGGAGGAGGCAGGATGCAGTAGGACCTGCTGGATGATTGCTTCTTTTATGGCCTTGTGTTTGTCTCCCTCTCTTGCTGGCAGCTGAGGGATTTCTCCTTTGGACACCTACAAAAGCCAACCATGAGCAGTTTTGCCCCAGTACCAGGGCAAGTCCCTGCACAACCTCCCTGATGCTGAAATTAACCTTGTTTTGAGCAGGAGGTTGGACTAGAGGTTGCTGGAGGTCCCTTTCAGCTTCACTTTACTGTGAGTTACGGTACCATTTATGCCCCCTCTGCCCCATGGAATAAGAAAAGTTCTGCATTGAGGTGCCAACCTCAGCCCTCCAGAAAATACCTCCGCTCGCCTCTGCTTTTCTCTCTCCCCCTGACTCATTTTGAGGAAGCTCTCTCTGAATTGCTTTGTTTGCCGTGTGGGGTGGCAGCTTTGTATTCTCATCTGTAACGCATGGACAGTTCAGCATGCTGAGCTTAATTTAGTCCTTCTGGCTCTTTGCTGCATCACATGAGGGGGGAGTGTTTGGCTCCTTGTCCGGATTTTGCTCTGTGAGGATGGCTCATTGTCAAAGCGCTCTGACGCTGGATGGTGTTGCTCAAGCCTAGGAAGTGACACAGCCTTCCTCAACCACTGCTTGGGCAAAGAGGCCTCTATGCATGGGGGATCTGCTGCTGTCTTTGGTAGTTCCACTTTTTTTTTTTTTGGCCTTTCCCTTTCTCCAGAACTTTTCCAAAATGGCAAATCAGACTGGAGTTACAAATCAAGCTAACAGTGCAGCTACAACCCAACTGTGAGACCTTAAAGAATCACAGCTCGGCAGGACAGCAGGTCACCACTAGCCTTAGCTGGCAGGCGATGACTTGCTCCTCTACAAATCCGCATTGCCTGGCTCCCCTCAGCTAAGGCAGCTCACATCTATTGCAGCCCAGGATACCAGTGGCCTTGTTTGAGGCAAGGGCACGTTGCTGCTCACCAGCATGTGCTGGTGCCTGGGGTTGTTCCTCCCCGGCTGCAGGACCTTGAACTTCCCCTTGTTGAACGCCATGAGGTTCCTGCCAGCCCCTTACACCAGCCTGTCAAGGTCCCTGTGGGTGGCAGCACGGCCCTCTGGTGTACCAGCCCCTCCTCCCCGTGCTGTGTCATCTGCAAACTTGCTGAGGGCACAGTCTGCCCCATCATCCCGGTCATTAATGAAGGTGTTGGACAGGACTGGGACCAGTATTGACCCCTGTGGTATACCATTATTTGCTGACCTCCAGCTAGATTTTGTACCACTGACCACCATCCTCTGGGCTTGGCTGTTCGGCCGGTCTGCATTACTCATCCAGCCCATACTTCATTAGCTGAGTCTATGAGGACCTTCAGGGGGACGGTGTCAAAGGCCTTACTGAAGTCCGGGTAGACAATATCCTCTGCTCTCCCCTCATCTGCCAAGCCAGGCTTTTCATCCCAGAAGGTTCTCAGGTAGGTCTGGGATGACTTCCCCTTGTGGCCCTAGGGGTGATAGAAAGGCTGGGGTGGCCGAGGGCTGGGGCTGGTCTTGCAGGGCTCTCGGCTACCTGCGGATTTTGGTGTGTAACCTATAGTCTGATGAGGTACGCTTGTTCACAAGAGGACACCTCAAAGACCTGCGTTTAAGTTATGCTGTTGTCTGCGAGGTATAAAACCTACCGTGTGCCTGGGATGGCTGCCGCATGCTTGGGTTCTTGTGATTGTTCTGAGTGGCCAAGTGACTGGCTGAAATCTCCTAATCCAGGGCTGTGGCACACTACCAAATTTTAGCAAGACCTTGTGCTCAGTCACTGGGGGATTTCTCCTCAGAATCGATGCTGGGGACGGTCCTGCATTTAAGCTTGCTGGTTAAGTGGCTTGACTACAGTGCCCAATGTGGTGATGCCATTTACTGCCTACCATTAATCAACGTCACAACAGAAAACGTGGTGCTTTATTACAAGCGTGCTTGGCAGCGCTGGTGGCACGTTTCAGCCCGCGTTTGTTCACGAGGGCACCCAGGACACGTTCAGGGGCTGGGGCTGGGGCTGGGCCGTGAGGCGCTCCCCTCAGGGCGGGCCGGGCGCGAGCCGCCAAGCGCGGGAAGCTCGAGGCGGCCTCGCACCCCCCGCCCTCCGCCAATCCCGCCGCGCGCGCGAACTTCGCCCCCCCCCCCGCCCGCCCCGCTCTCCGCTCCCCGCGCGCGCCGCGTGTGCCGCTGTGCCGCACCATCCCCGGTCCGAACGCCCCGCTGCTGGCCGCCTCCTCATCCCATTGGGCCGCCGGGTCGCGATTGATGGCCTCCGCGGCCAATAGGCGAGCCGTCTCCATGGCGCCCGTCGGCAACGCCCCCCTCGCGGCGCTGGCGGCCGCAACATGGCAGCGGCGCCTCCCGGCGGCGGCTCCGCGCTCTGAGCGCTCCGGGGCCGGGCCGAGGCGGGGCAGCGGCGGCGGCCGTGAGGGGCCCGCCGGGCCTGGGAGCCGCCGCCAGCACCGCGACGGCCCCGCCGCTGCCGGCCGTGGCTGTGAGGGGAGCCCGGCGGCGACGGCCGCCCCGCTTTTGTCCGCCGGGAGTGGGGCCTGAGGGGGGGGGGGGTCGTGAGGCGACCCCGGCCCCGTCCGTCCGTCCGTCCGTCAGTGCCTCTCCGTCTGTCCGGCCGCCCGAAACCGCCGTCAGGTGAGCCCCGCCGCTGGGTGGGGGAGCCCTCGGGGGCTGCTGCCCTTCCAGGCTCCGGAGCGGCTCCAGGGAGGTGCGGTGGGGGTTTGGGTCTGCTGTCCTGGTGATCGGAGGGCAGCGTGGACAGCCGCTGTCCCAGGGCAATGCTTCTGGAGAAAAAGCCATTTTCCTAACGGGCAGCTGTATGACCTGAAGCGTTTTGGTAGAGGCTCTCCCCAATGAGGGCTCGCTGTGACCGGTGTTGCTGCTTTGATGACCAATCTATGCTTCCCAGTACGCTACAGGCAATATTTTGGAGGCCTTAAGCAAATGGGGTGCTCAGCATCATCTTAGCGGTCGTTGACTTTGAGATCTCTCCCTCCATAAGCTCACATAGACCTCAGCCTAATTTGCCATAAAAGAAACAAATGCTGCCATCTCAAACGGCCCCTTTGGCTTCTCTGGCTGTTCTAGGCTGCAGTAGGTTGCTGTGGGTCCAGCTCAGCATCTCCCCAGTGGTTCACCTGGCCTTGCTCAGAAGGCGGCGATGGCTTTCTGTCAGAGGTACACGTGCAGGGTGGTCATTCAGCGGCCAGGAGCATCGGAAGGGACTCAATTAAAGGACCGATTAATGCACTGTTTAAAGGATCTCTGCGTGCCGCAGGGGGGGAACCTGGTTGGTGCTGGAGCTCTCCCTTTCTCCAAGTTCTCGTGCCGTAGTGAGGCGCGTGGTATAAATAGAAATGCCAGGGATTTTAGCCACTGAATTCAAAGTTACGGTTTCCACAGCAACTGGCACTCAGGCCGTTTACTACGTATGTAATATTTTCATTTTTTTTTTTCTTTAATCTGACTTCTTGTGCTGTGTCAAATCCTCCTCCACGAGCATCCAGTGCTCGTTCCTCCTTCTGAGCATCTCCCTCCACTCCCTTTCACCAATTGCCCTATTGCTCCGCTGCCAGCTCCGACCTTCCTCCCATCTCCTCCAGAACCAGCTGCTGGCGGAGCCATGCACCGTGTCCCACTCATCCACCGTGTTTGCTCATCCTCTGAGCCCTCCGTTTGCTTCCAGCTTCCACAAACACAGGAAGAAGCAGCCCCGCTTTGAACCCCTGGCATATCCTGGAAGCAACTGCATGTGTTTCCATCTCTCCCTTATCTGAAGGGCTGTTGTGACAGCTTTTGAGGCGTGAAGGAAATGCAGCCGGAGAGCTGCGCTGAGGGCTACGGGATGTATTGTCACCTAGGGAGGACCAGGATGCAGCTCTCGTTGCTAAAAGTCTCTGTCACGTGAGCGTGAGGAGCTGCTAACGTGTATAGCCAGCAGGTTGATGTATGTACGTGGTGGTGTCCGAGCTGCAGTTTCCAGAGCAACTGGAGGTTTGTGTCTGGGAAGGCTGTTAACTAAAACATGGAACATCACATCCAATTTTCCTTTCTTAAATCCTGTGTTTTTTAGCTACCGTTAGCAAAGCAGCTGGGCTTACCTGTCTGAGAATACATGTAAAAAACCTTCTGTGACCAAGCAGATCTTCTTCAGGTGTGTATTTCTGGGATGAGAACAAGAATGGGAAATTTCATGCCCCCAAAATTATCCTTAGAGTGACAGCATAAGGCTTAAGAAGGGGGTGGGGGGGGGTAGGGGGAGAGAATGGAAGTGCTTTTTTTTTTTTTTTTTAATCTCATCTGTATTTATAAAAAGTACTAATGGCAAAAGTGCAATAGGGCAAGAATGAGTAAAAAGGCTGATGCAGGCTGAAACCAAGCGTCAAGAGAAGGGTTACTGTGGCTGGAGAGTCGATTCTAAGAAGAAGGGGACTCGGGATCCCCTGTATGTGGGAGCAGTTGGGCAGACCGTGGTGCTGGAGGCTGTTTAATGTATGTATTATCTCTTTGGCTGCTGCTCCATGTGAAACTGGATCCCTCGTGCAGTTTCACAGATGGTTTTGCTCTGAGCAGTCATGCCAAGGACCTTCAGCATCAAAACAGGTCGCTTTCCCATTGTAACTCAATTCGAGCCAATGTTAGTTTCGAAAAAGTTGATGCATCTGCGTTGTGGGTTTTCTCCTTGCGGTGCGGAGAATGTTGTCAGTAACAGGCATGTCGTTCCCTTAGGAACTGCTCTCCTGGACAGCCAGATTGGTTTGGGCAATGATGCCGTAAAATGGTTTGTAGCTTACCTGGGAATCTGAGGCAGGAGGCTTTAAGCGTTGGCTTGAGTAAAAAGGAGTTGCAAAGAGAACGTCCCAGGGGTCTTCCTTTCTATTTTTGTTAGTAGCCTTCCAGCTCAATGTTTTTCTTTATATGTTTTATATATATACACGTATAACGTTCCATTGATGTTGCCGCCTGTAATAGCATTGTCAGCAGCCTATGGTTTTTGGTTAATAAAATGGAGGAATGATTCTTCTCCTGCGAGGAGGTTTTTAAATGAAACTTAAACCCAAACCTTTGTGATCTTTGGTACGCTGCCCAGATTATAGAAGCAATGTGATTGAAACAGCAGCTGGTAATGACTTGAAGTAAATTGAAATACCTTGAACTTCTTACTGGGTCTCCTTTACAGAGGCGGAGAGCTCGTTTTCTATGTAATCAGCCCAATCTTTGCGATGCTGCGCAGGCTGAGGAAGGGCTTTAGATCGTTTGCCTGGAAGCAGGTTGTTGTCAGCCTCCACGGCTGGCAGCGCTGCCTGCCGGGTGGTAAAGCACAGAGACACAGCAACAAACTGGGAAAAGAGCGAGATTTTTTATGGGAATAACCACCTATTTCTTTTCTTGGATGCTCACAGACTGCCTGTGTGTGCTGTGCTATCAACTTAATTGGCTCTGTCTTTGTAAATAAAGGTACTGGTGCTGGGGTTCAACGTTGTGTGGTAAATGCATCCATCTTGGCATCAGGGCATCTAGTTTTACATTTCACCAGTCTGCAATATAAATACACTTTTTAAACTCCTCCATTAACTTTGGTAGATAAAGCCAAGTCTTCTGAGCATCTGCGAGCTGGAACGAGATGCCCAGTCCATTAACCTCAGCTTTGTTTTAGGAACCTCTTCCCTTAGAGGAGCGGGCAGGGAGCAAGGGGCAGAGGGAAGGCCATGGCCTCATGGGGACGTATCTGGTGTATCACCGCAGCTGCTCGGTCTGCCTGGGGACCAGCAGCTTTAGCTCCTGAGCAGTGTCTTCTGTGGTAAGTATTGCAAGGAACCATCTCACCAGGCTGCAGCGTCCCTCCTACCCTGTGTATCTTCCGCCTGGGAGGTCTCTTGGCAGCTGTGGCCTGGAGAGGAGAAACAGGAGGAGAAAAGCAACATCAAAGAGGAAAGGCAAAGGGGTTATGTCTGCTGGCAGGTGATGAGGAGAGATGGTCTGGTCCAGAGCACTGGACGTCACACGTGCTTATGTAAGTGTAGGTCGTGAAGAATGCAGCAAACTTCTGTATTTTGAATTTTGCAGATCAGGCTGCAATAAAATGCATGTTTGGAACACATTCTGTCTTTAAGCGAATGGAGTTTTTCTTTATTTTTTAAATCCTTTGGCCGCAGTTACCATCTGCATCAGAGAACTTCATACTTTTTCGTATTATTCAGTATGTTTTTATGTTTATTTTTTTTCCCTTTCATATGTTCTGTTCTGAAGATTAGTATAGTTTTCCTCTTTGCGGATAAATAATGTAAACACCTGAACTGATTACATGCATGCATCCGAGCCCAGAACAGTCACGACTCTTCTGCTTCAGAAAGACTGGCTTTTCTGAAGAAGATTCAAAGCGGCTGAAAATAGCTTCATCAGAGAAACATCAAGCAGCACTTTAAAATTATTACTCTCACGCCACGGATGCTGGCAGCGCGCATCTGCCATCCTGTTTGCGCCATTTCACCGAGTGGTCACAGCCTCATTGATGGCTCACTTGCTCTGGCCAAACGTGCCCCTTCCTGAAGGGCAGGGCCCTCCTTCCCTTCACAGAACAGGGCGAAGACCTGGCTGCAAAGTGGTCTGGGCTGTGCCATTGGGTTGCTGATAGCGGGGCTCATGGAAAGCCACCATGCTGGAGAGGGCAGATTTGCCCCTCAGTGGGGAGTGGGGGGCTGCGACAGCATTTCCTGCTGTCGGGGGAAAGGCTTTTCTCTTCTCTCTTCTTTCTAAAGTGTATTTTCAGAGAGGAACTGCTCTCTTGGTCTCCCCAGGTAAAACCACACGGGCTCCACAGCCTCCTTGGGAGATCTGCAACCCGAACCAACTACCAAAGGAAAGAAGTCTTTTTTCCCAACTGTAAGACCCATCTCATCCCGCATCCTTTTCAGTCAGTGCTTAGCTGTTTAATCTCAGCCTGGCTGACGATAGCATTCTTGGATGACTGGAGTTTCCTCTCCCTTTGTGTTTTTTTTTTTTTTATTTTTTTAAAGTATTAGGAACTACCTTTGTAGAGCAACTGCATATCTCTAGGCTAAAGCTAAACCACAGCTGGAAAACATCTCTCATCTCTCACTCAAAACTTCTTATATCTGAAGATTTAAAACCTCATGCCAGAGAGCCGTGGCCTAGTATTTTGTCCATGGCTTCTTGCTTTATCAGCACTACTCTGCAAGAACATGAATACCTTGATCCCCTTTATCTTGTCCCTCTTTACACACAGAGAGAAAACTTGTGATGTTGTTACAGAAATTCTACCTTCATGTTTTGACTTTCCTCCCCTGCCCAGTGCTGTTGTACCTTCTGGATTTGCAATCACATTATCCTGCTGCCTGGCTATCTGCCCTCCCTGGTAAGTGATGCACCGTCAGGCACCAGGCGTTCAGCAGGTGGGAGCAGTTGCTGCGTGTCTGTCAGGCCCGTCTATTATTGTAGCAGCAACATTATCCTTGTTTTGGATGATCTCCTGCTGTAGTCCATCACACTTGGTTCCCTTTTTTCCTTTGAGAAAGCTGGGTGATCTGCATCTTGCCACTTTGGTTGTGCCAGCTCCTGCCATCACTTTGCTTTCTGCTTATCAGCAGCATGTCTCAAAGCCTTCTGAGTGCCACTTCCTAGCCGCATGCTGAGTTCCTGGAGAGTTTTGGGGCTGTTTGATGTTCTTATTAGCAAGGCCTTTGTTGGTGCCCTCCCTGTGTTTTTTTCCATGTTGGCATAGCTCTCACGAAGCCTCCGTTTGGTGCTTGTTCCTTCATCGTGGACCTGCCCTAGCGTTTGGGTGGGTGTCTGGGTGGCACAATTTCAGAGGCGCTTTCAAAACTGTTGTCTGTGTGACAGATAATCTGGAGAACCTTAGCCAAAAAACAACAACAACAACAAAAAAAAACACAAAAAAACAAAACCACAGATATGGCTGTTTTAGTTTATTTTTCCCCTAATACTATGTACCTTTACCGTCATGCTTTTAAGAGGGGACTGGTTTTTGTTCTGGAGGATTCGATGTCTGCTGTGCAACAAAGTGGAGGGCTGTTATGGTGACGGAGCTGCACGCCAGAGATACTTCACTTATTCCAACCCAAGAACAGAATAAAGGTTAAGCATCTTCCCTGCAGAGACTTGGGTTCCCTGCAGTATTAGCCAAAACCAAGTGCGAGGGAGAGGAGGGAAAAAAAAAAAAGGCAGCAAGGCGGTGCAGGAAGTGGACGACTAGAGAGGCGTTTTGAGGTGAGGCTGTTGGGTTCCCGCCATGTAACTAACTCAGCTTGAGATGTCCTTGGCTGCAGAAGGCTTGAGCTTAGCCACAGCTCCATGATAAAGCCAAAGAGCCCTCCCAGAGGCTGAGGGGTGCTGGCACCCCCCTGTCCCCAGGCACGGGATGCTCTGGAGGTGCACGGACCCGTGGAGGCAGCATGGGCCTCAGCTGTGCTCTGCAGTGCTGCTTTGGCAGCATTTTCTACATGGCTCTAACTGGGAAGAAAGACCGTCTGCATTAAGTCACTTCTTTTGTGAAGCTATTTGTCTTGTTTGTCTTGCAGACAGTAATGGACCTGTGTTTAGAAAAGAGGAAAAAAAATTAAGTCCTGTTAGCAGGGGAGGGGAATGTTGAAGTATAATGTGGTTATGTGGAGTGTAGGAAGATTCATCACGTGGTGGTGAGAAAACCTGTTGCACTCCTACAGCGGGGGATGACAAATGTGGCTCCTGTTTACTCTGTGCTATCTGTATGTGTTAAAAATGTACGTGATAAATGTACGTGCTGCATTTATGGAAAAGGTGATCCTAAATCCTGCTAGGCTGGCTTGTTACTGGTAAAATATGTTTCCTCGCTTGGTCAGCGCTGTCTCCTGGGAAAGTCGGACAAGTCGTATTAATTTAATGGCAAGGCTGCTAATGAAGTCAATGGGTTGGGGATTTCACCCCATGATTCAGAGAAAACTTTGTTTATTCTGTTGCTAGCGGCTGTGCGGTTATAAAAACGTGATTGCTTTGTGCTCTCGCTCTGCAGAAGGGTAATGAGTAAGGAAACTTGAGCTGACACAGTTACTTGCCAAAATAATTAAGTGCAGAACTAAATGAATATAAAACGACCAGGCAAGTATCTTGAAAAAATACTTTTTTTTTTTTGAGGCTTGCTGAGGTGTGAAGCTTCCTCTGTGAAAATAAGGTGAGCAATTAGTATTAATTGATTTGGTGCTTAATATCAGTTGGGAAGAACTTGCCGAGGATTAATGTGGGGAAATGTATGCAATTTCAGGATAAATTGATAGCATTTCATCTTTTCTGCGTGTAGCTTTCCTTCCAAGTGCTAATGAAAGTTCAATATCTAATGAACAAAACGTTTCATTAAGCATGCCTTAAGCCTGGAACAGTTACCTAGTGCCTCTTTGGGGTACCCTCTCCATGCTGGGCCCCTCCTTTGGGGCATGCACTCTTCATTTCTGTTTGCTTGTTTTAAAGGATGTTGGAGAAGATAAGGCTTCTGTGTCCACTCCTGTGTCTCCCTTTGGAGAACACTTGGCATGGCGAGGCTGGGCTTTGTTTTGCCTTTGGTAGCAATCACTGCTGCCTGCAGTTGTGGCTTCCAGTTGGGAACAAGGCTGTGTTGTGTGTCTAGTGAGTAATAATTGTTGACAGTCGATAATGCTGGAGACCTCTCGTTGTGGGATCGGAGCTACACCAACTGCTTCTGAACTCGTCAATTATACGTTTGGAATTTTAGCTTCAGGGCTTGCCATGCTGGAATATTCTCTTTTTCCTCTGGTAATAAACCTAAAAAATACAAATATTGGTGTTAAAGGTCTTCCCCAAATGTGCCAAGTGAGACGCAGAGCTGAAGTGTTGGCAACACTTCCTGAAGTCCCTTCCTTACCCATGCCTGCTCTCGGACCTTCCTGGTACCACCTTGTTATTGCATCCCGTGATGCCTTGCTATTCCCCTTTTGCTGCTGGTGGTGGCTTTTGGGGACTGGCGTGGCCAGGAGCTAACCCGGGTGGATCTTTGGTCAGATGCCCTCTGGCTGCTGCTGTCTGCCTGCGGTGCAACCACAGCTGCAGGACGAGGAGGACTGAGGTCTAATTGCCAGCAAAGGTTTGTTTCATTACTGCCCTGAGCTTTGTTGTTTGAGCTCGTTGCACAAATGGTGGCGTTTTCTTGAAATGGCTGCAACTGCTGGGTAGTAGCTTGTGTTTGGTGTGTATACATTGTGAGGGTTGCTGGGGAGAAGCTTTACTTTTTTTTGCATTATGATGCCTTGAAATTCATTAGAATTCATTAGGGGTTTCTGGTGCCTTGCCATATGAGCAGAAAGGCACAAAGCTCATGCCAAGTACCATGGCATAAGGGATGTTGTGTCCTTGTGAGCATGTCACAGGGCATTTGAGACAGCATCCTCCAATGTAGCCGTACCCAAGTGCTGATTTCTCCTTTCTTGCTAAATTTCTGATAGTCTGCGCCAGTTTTTGTGATGACTGCGTGCATTTCTCTGCAGATAATGTGAGCTTGAAATTTGGCAGCAGCATCGTTGTGGATCATACATCCTGCGTGTAGGTTACATGCGGGGCTTGCCACGGGCCAAGAAAGGCCTGAGGCAGGAGAGAAGCAGATTGTACTTTTGGGCTTCAGCCGTCTTCCTCGCCCCTACAAGTAGTCGCCCTTTGAAAGGGAAGCGTGGGCTGAGTCCCCAGCCGAGGATTTGTAGGTGCTCCGAGCTTGTGGGAGGAAGCTGAGTGTGTAGGGGGAAAAAGAAACACTTGGTAAATGTTTATGGAGTGTTACGGCCTCAAATGAAGATAAACTGCCTGCTGGTTTACTGAGGAAACTCAATATCTCTTCTGTTTTTGTTTGCTGCCGGGAGGCAGTAACGCTGTCTCACGTGTAAGTGTGCCTGGCCTGCGGTAGCTGTGGAAGAGCAGAGGGACTGAAGGACAGCGTCCAGCGAGGGGACACGGGAAGGCTGCCACCAGAGCCCTCTGGTGAAAAGGGCCCCTGAGCAATTAACGACACGTGGTGTATGTGGTAGGTGAGTTTCTTGGAAGTTGTAGCTGTGTAATACACAAATAAGGTCTTCTGAAATGATGAAGGCACCCCCTGCTGTACCTTGGTTTCCATCTTCGTTAAATTAGAAAGCATGCCTTGTTTTTAACAAGGCAGCACTTGTTCAAACATGTCCGTGAAATAACCCAGGAAAAAGCCATACCAGTTGGGGTATCGCTTCAAAGCGGTATGAGAAGGGCTTGTACCTGATGCAGGCACCGGAGGTGGCATTTCCTCCAGAGTTTCCTTTCGAGGGGCCCAGGCTGCAGGAGGCTGTGCTGACTCCTGGGAGGAGGCAGCAGAAGGTGCGATGCACCCTAGCCAAACCACGTGGACAGCATTGCTGCAGTGCTGGCCCTTGCTCGTGGTTTGCTTCTGGGTTTGTACCTTTTTTTTTTTTTTTTCCTGTTTGTCTTCAAAAATAAACATACTTAAAAAAAACCATCTCTGGTCTGTAGCTTTTAATGCTGGTAAACAGCACTATTAAGTAAGACTCCCTCTTCTTGGTCTGGGAAAAGAGCAGTCTGGGGGCTTGTGCAATTGCTTGCCTTGATGGCAGTAAAAGCCAGCGACTGGCTTAACTGGGGGATCCTGCGCGTTGTTCTTCCCTCACCTTTTCTCTCCATGGAGGCATGGGCTCTGGCCTGAATTCCTGCCTCTCTCATTGATGGGGGGTGAAAGGCTGAGGGAGTAGCAAGGAGGCATCTGCAGTATGTGAGGAAATGAGGGAAGTGCTTGTATGTTAGGCCAATTTTTAACTGAGTGCCCAGAGATGCTTCCCCCTTCTTTCCCTTTCTGGAAAAGAAGAAAAAAAAGAACTGCTCAGAAGAGTCCCCCCAGGGTATGACAGGTAAGCTGTCTGCATTTTTGTGGCGGGGAGAGGTCTTTCCCCAGCCCCACGTACCTCTCTGTCTGTTCCCCATCTGATGTGTGCTGCCTCCTGCCTTTATTAGAAAGAGCTGAGCTGTCAGTCCCAAGCAACCTGTAGCAGGGGGACGTGATTGTGGCTGTGGGTCCAACATGGTGGAGGGCTTCTCCCATCCCTATGGGTTCTGCATGAGGCGGGCATGGATTGCTGCTGGAAGGAAAAGCACGTCCTCTGCAAGTGCTCTTCCTCCTGCCCTGTGCCTGAATCCCCTGCGAGGGGAGTTTGTGCCTTTACTTATTCGCTGCTGAGCTGCTGCTGCCATTCTGGCCCTGGCCCCTCTGGTTTGTTTCTTAACCTGGACTGTTAGACGTGAAGTACGGGCTCGTCTGGGTGATACCTGCTCTCTCCTTGGCTAGGATTGTCCCATCCAAATGGAGCAGCCCTACAAGTTCAATGTCTTTGAACAGCACTTTTGACAATGTCTTTGTCAGCACTTTGTTGCTTCATTTTGTCCTGAAGTGGGAGTAGGAGAGGCAGCTGAAGAGGTGACTTCACCTTGTGCTTAAAAACAAAGTGCTCAGCTTGGCGCAGCTCTAGAAGCAAATTTTTTTTGCACAGGTCCCAAATCTTCTTGAAATGTGGGAGAGAGAGGCAGGGAAGAGGTGCTTGGGGGTGTCCTGTTCCCCACCTTGCGCTGGAGGGGTGGGAGGATGTCTTGGGGGCATGGGTCTTGCCTGACTTGTCTGCTCCATCCCGGAGTGTGGGGGGGAAGAAAAGAGGGTGACATTGGAGCAGTGAGCCAGCAGCAGAAGAGACCATTTCCCTAGGATGACTTGTGCCCTGCTGGCATGCTGTGAGGGCTGACAGCGTTAGCAAAAGCACAGTTGTGCTGCCGGTGGAGAGAGCCCCCGGGCTCCCTGCCAGCTGAAATCCTGAGCAAGGTCCCCGGAGGAGGTGGGGGCACCCCGATGGGAATCGTCATGTGGCGGGATGGGGACCGGCAGTGCAGGAAATGCCTTGGAGAGCTGCCTGCTGCAGATGCTCAAGGTCTCCCGAGTTAGTGAAAGACGAAGCCATGGTCCTCAGGGAAGTAATGCATCCCTCCTTCTGATGGACAGGAGAGAGGGCAGCTCTCGTGGTGCCCTGGCACGTGCAAAAGGGAGCGAGCAGCAGAACGCTGCAAGTATCTCGGGCTGGGGATCCTGCTCAGGGTGGCACAGGGCTGTGGTCTGGCAAAAGGGGCAGCCCCAGGGGCAGCTCCTGGGCCTTGGGCTCGATGCTCTGGTGTCTGCAGCGTCAGAGGATGCACCGGTGCTGGCCCTAGTAACCGCTGCTCCCTTAGATCTGCTCATATCCATGCTGATAGAAGGTGTGTGCAGGTTCTTGCCTTGTGCCACCTCTGCTCCAGCACCTCATATTTGCCCGCGGGCTGCCACAGGAGGGAGGGACCTGCTTATCCCACTGTCCTCTGGGCCACCAGAAACCTTGGATTTTGGAGCTAGAAAACCTCCTGCTGGGTGTCAGCTCCTCTCGACCAGGAAGGGCTCATTCAAAGAGTTAATTTTCTTTTTTTTTTCAGCATCCAGCTGCAAACATGGGGCGTCTGGCGGTGCTGTTGCTGGGTGGGCATCATCTTCTGGAGGCATCTGTGTTACGCAACCCTATTTATACATGGAGATGGTTTTCAGCTGCAAAGATGCTGTCTGCGTCTACGGCAGCTGCTGAACGCACCTCCTGAGCTAGTGCAAGGGGAGAAGAATGGTGGAAATGCAGATGCAGCATCATGTCTGCAACAGGCAGAAGTCTCCCTTTAGGGCTAGGGGCTGTCTTGCTAAAAGCATGCGTGCCCTCTCTCAAGCAGAAGCTGGAAATTATGTTTTGTACTTTTCAGGGGTTCCTAAGAAAGCAGTAAGAGTCCTCAAGCATTTTGAGTTTTACCTGGGGATGTTGCCCTGTCTGAAATCTGAATTATTATTATTTTTTTTTCCAGCATTAGCACGTTCATTATCTGATCTGTGATGCTAAGCATCTCTTCATGTCACTAAATTGTTTTTTGGTCTCTGCTGTCAGTAGTACTTCAGTGTCGAAACTGCTCCCATTTGAAAGCTGTGCCAAAAATTGCTTTGAGCTGAAACTGCAGGAAGAGAGGACTGGGCCTGCAGTCTGTAGGAGTTAGTGAGAGAAGACTGATGCCTTAATTGTACCAGTTTGGCAAGCACAAAGCAACAGGAGGAGACTAGGATTGGTAAGATTGAGCTGCGTGGAGGGGATGGGGCAGCAGCTCGTGGCACGGGCAGAAGCCACGTGGATTTGCCATCTTGTGTCGCTCCTGCAGTGCTCCGTTGACTCTCCTGGAGGCCCAGGTCCTGGAGGCTGGTTATATCCTGAGCTGCAGAGGGTCAGCGTATCCCAGTGTGGGCACGTGTGTGTTCAGGAGATGCGGAGAACATCTGTGCTTGATTTGTCGTTGGTTTGTTTGCTTTCCCCTAGGCCTACTTGGTCTTTGTGAAGAGGATGAACTTAATCACCAGTAATCAACACTGCTTCAGTGTCAGCTTTGAGTGCGTCGTTAGCCAGGTTGTCAGGTATGAAGAAGACCTTTGTGTCTGCAGTGGTTCTGGAAATACGTGAGCTGTTGGGGAGGCAAGAAGGTAGCAGGTGCCTTTACCCAGCCTGGGCTGGCAACTCGGGGTTTCTCCTTGTGGTGGACAGAAAGAACAAGCTGTCCCAGGGTGATGCCTATCTTCTGTTTTATAGAAAATAGGAAAAAACAATCAAGATTTCCCCTTCTAATGTATATGTGCGCTTACTCTCCCATCTGTACTACCTAGTTACTTACTGAAGCACAGGCTTAACCTGAATAATATCAGGGGGCTTACCACCACACTTCTACGTGCCACTTTTCCATTTCCCACTCCCTTCCTCCTCTTGCCACGGTCACAGACCCGCAGTGCACACGGGGAAGCCGTGGGAGGCTCTGGAGCATGCACGCCAAGCCTGGCAAAGCCTGCTGCCTGTTCCCACTCGTGCGAGGTGCCCATTAGTGCCTCCTCAGTAACTGGGGGTACGCAGGAGTGTTTATCTCATCAAAGTGCCTCATGCAAATGCACCGTCTTCTCCTGACACATCCTTCCTTCCTTCCTTCCCCCGAGTACCTTAAAGGAGCTCGAGGCGGTGGGAGGAATTACATGCGAAACAACCTTTATCTTCCTGAGAGAAGGTGTCTGAACCTGTTTGTACTTCAGGGGCAGATCCTGTGCCTTCTTTTATCCCCACGAAAGACCAGCTTTTCTGCTTTTTGTTTGCAGGATGCTCTGGGCTTGGTGGTGTCACAAGCCATGCAAAGTAGGAAGACGCCAGAAATAAATGAAGGGAGAGGGAAGTGTGTGGGCTGTTGGTTTATGTATTCTTTTTTCTTTTCCTCCAGTTGACTCTGGTGAGTAAATAAATCTCTGATCTGTAGCAGAATCTGGCCACTAGCTGCTTGCCTGATGAATTTAGATCTACATGAGATTTGAGGGTAACGTGTCGGGGAAGCTTGCTTGCTTCTCACCCTCCCATCCCATGGGCTTGGGGGGGAGCACCTGGGGGTGCTCCGGGAGCACGGGTGCTTTGGCGAGGCTGTGGGGTGCCCTGACCTGCTGCTTGCCCGTTGCACTGGTTGACACCATGGAAAGGACACGCTGACACGTCCAGGGCAGGTTTTCTAGGGGTGGAAGGGATGTTTTTCCTGTAAGTGCTAAGCTGTTTGCAGTCTTGTTTTAGCAGGAGGCGCTCTCTCTTTCCTCCTGACTGTACCCCATCTGCCAATTGATTTGTTCCTGCCTGGGTTTCTTGGTGCATGTGCCTTTCCCTCCCAACCTTTAGATCCCCGTTTAAGAAAATGGGTACGTTTTCCCATCCTCTCCTGCCAAGTGCTGAAAGCTGAGTGCCGCTGGAATGGCCTCTCTTTCTTGAGGCACTGAAGGTGACCGCATTTCTGAAAGAATTAGGAGGTGCCAGGATCTGCTCTGTCTCCCGCAGCAAGCAGAGCATATTTCTTGCACGCACTACCACATATTTCAGGCCTGGGACAACAGTTGCTGCAGTTTGGACTGGGTGGCCTGTCGAGATGGAAGCTTTGGCGGAGTCCATAGGCCTTAATGCTTCTGTGGGGAGTCGTTCTTCCGGCCAATCCCAGCTCCAAGCTGAAGCCACCTTGTGCAGCACCCTGAAACAAGCCCTGGCTTTGCGTGAGGGGGCAGGACAGCTGATATCAGCGGAGCCCCACCAGCTTGGCAACAAAACTTAATCTGGCCTTAAATCTCCTATTTCAAGTTAGCTATAACGGTGTCACTCATCCGTGGATGCTTTCCTTCCAAGTTCCTTCCTTAATGCCCGGTGGATTGCTTCCGCCCTTCTGAGCTTTTGAAGAGATTGAATCAATTTCTTTTCTTTTGTTAACCTGTGCCAAAGTTTCCTGTATTTGAAATGCTGTTTCTCCTAGCTGAGATGAAAATGTTGAATTTCCCGTTGCCGTTTAACTTGAAAACACCCTGCCTTTCAGGGGCTGCAGGCGTGCAGCGTTGCCAGAGGAGGCTTGGTGCCCGAGCATCTGTAGGCTCTGTCGTAGAGGAAGCGTTTAAATGCAAAGGGGGGTATTTTTGTGGAACTACTTGAGGGCTACGCTTAAAGAAATCTTCAGCAGAATAGAGATGCAGTGGCCATCCATCCACCTATGTGAGTAAAGCTGCAGTGATGTCTAAGCAATAGTCAGATCGTGGGTTTCTCCCTTGAAGGTCCTCAGGGGTTTTAGCATTAGGGGCTGGTTTAATCTCTCTCGTTATCAGAGGCCTGCTGCCGCTTACAGCCCTGTTTGTACTCTGGTTGTAATACCTGCTTCCACTCCAAAAGCCTAAAGTAAACCTGCTGCTGCCTTGGTCAAGTAGTCTCTTCAGTTGTTTTTCGGGAGTTGAATGCAAGCTGGCGTACCCTCGGTGGGTGTTTGTGTCAGTGAGGGCATAGTATGTCAAGCAACATAGCCCGTGTCATACTTAACATGCAGAAATTTAGGAAAAATAAAAATAAAAACCCCCAGGTATCTAAACATGAGGTTGAGGATTACGAGATGCTGGTGGGCCTAGGGAATGACCCTCCCAGGGGATGCGAGATCACCAGGTGCTCGTGTGCCCAGGGGCCTCATCCAGGGAAGGATGTGAGTTTGTCTTGTCCTGCCATGTGTTGGTGATGCATCTGGTGGTTGCTTTGGTTCTGAAAAGCTGATCTTGGAAGGAGAGCATGTTAAAACAGCTAATTGAGTACAAATTTAGGTTTGGCTGTGTGAGCCTAGCCAGCCTAGCTGTAATAGGATTGTTCTGGCTCATTTTAATTGTGCTGATCTAACTTCTGTGCGTGCTTTAATGCAAGGTAGCGTTTAGGAGTGGACTTCTCCCTGAAACCTGCCATCAGACCAAGCTGCTGTGACATTTGAAAGCCTCCTTGGTACCTGGTGGCCTCGAGACCTGCCGGCAGCAGTGAGCGATCCGGGTAGGACAGAACGTCGCTGCTGCTCGCTCTTACAGCCCTCGCCGCTTGTGCTGTGGATCTGAACGTCTCTAAGCTGCAGATGGCCTGCGTCAGGAGTAACAATAAAAGTCTTTAACAAATATTTATGTCGGGAGCTACTCATGCGTACGGTATTTATTTATTTATTTCACTCAGCGTTAGGAGCAGAAGAGCTGAACACTCGGATGAGTAGGGGAAACCCCGAACGAAGACTGCTGGTGTGCATTCATCACCGTGGGCTTAAGTAAATGGTATGCGATTGTGGAAACAGTTTATTTTGTTTTCTCCCTAAGACCTCTCCTTCATCCCGGATGTTTCCTTTTAGCAAAGAATTAATGGATCTTACGTAGCCTCCGAAGAATGTTTTTAAGCAGCAGGTTGCTCTTTTCTTTTTCCTTATTGAATTAGCTTGTGCAGAAATAGCAGGGTGCATCTTTGGTGCGCCTTGTTGTTGCTCTGTTTTGCATCTCTCTTGCAGCCATGGTATTGCTATTTCTGTACCATCCCGGGCAGCACAAGTTCCCTACAGAAGCGATCCAGGTGCGAGGTGAACCCTGACTGTGCTCAGTGTTCCCGGTGAGACCTGAACCTCTCCACACCGCCCAAACTTTGTAGGGCAGGGGAAGGAGGTTGTCCTTCTAACTTTCAAATTCCCGTGCTGTGAGGAAGGAGATCAGTACTAATTCCTAAATCATGACCAAAGGAGGCTTTGTGTGGCAGAAGAAGCTTCTAGCTTTGTTGCTGGAGAAGCCTCCTGGTTCTGTAACTGGCATCGTCGTGTGATGAACTGGTGTCTCCAGCTGAGCTGCTGCTGGAGTAGCTGAAACCTGCCCTTGCTTCTCTTTGCCATGTTTCCTCTTTGGCTGTAACCTCGACATTAAAAACCCACAGACTACTCCAGCTGCTTCTGTCCCCGGTATCCCCTTCCCCGCTCCATGCGCCAGGCAGTTTTCCCTGAGGGGCCCGGTGCAGCCGCTTGCTGGATGCTCCGCTCTGCCCCTCGCCTCCCCACGCGATAACCCTGTCAGCGCTGGAGTCTGAAAGTCTCGCTCGGCGGCTTAATCGGTTGCCTGGGGAGCACCTGCACTTCTCTCCCGCTCGACAGCAGCCCAAAATGTGAGTTTGCACAGGGGTGGGCACGGGGGCTGAGAGGGGGAAGCGGCTGTGCAATGAAGACTGACGCCGGCAGAAGGTGGGCTGTGGGTGTCGGGTCACCGGGAGAAGGTGAGGGCATCCCCACGTGGAAGGGCGAAGGGGTGGGCTATGGCTCTAGCTGGGGAAAGAGACGCCAGTACATCTGCTGTTCTCTTTTTTTTGTTCGGCTGGTTTTGTTTTTGTCCTTCCCTTTGGGGTTTACAGCAAGCTTTTGATAAAATGGAGTCACGAATTGGTGGAGGAAAAAAAAATCAAACCCGCCATCCTCTACCTCTGAACCCTCTACTGTGAAAATATTTGACTTTAATGGCTTGGTTTAAGCCTCGGTTTCTGAGTTCCTTTTAAATCGCATGTATTGCTGGGACTGGTTTGCAATATTTATAGAGTTTTGCCACTGAATTCACTGTGTGAGGGAGGGAATTCCTTTCTTTTTGCACTGTGGATGAATTACTGTGAGATTGCTTCTCCTTTTTATGGAAGAAGGCTTGCTTCAACAGACTAAAAATATAAATTCTCTATCTTATACTTGACTGGAGTGGGTAATACTACTAAAAAATTAATGGAACGAAATAGCCTGGATGGCGATTTCTCTTCTGCTGTGAAGTTTTACATTCTTTTTATCCCTTCTTAATTGCCTGGTGAGCTTTCTTCTTAGCTATCCATGCGTCTGTCTCATTTTTCTGTTTTGTTTATGCCCAATTCCCGTGGATTCTGGTGCTTGTAGCTGGGTTAGCGCCGTGCTAACCAACGTCCAGTGCTGGCGTTGCTTTCAGCGATCGGACTTGTCCCATTGCTGACGTGCTTAACACGGCTCTGCGCGTTGGATGCTCGTGCTGATAACCCCAGGCAGTTTGGGGTGCTTCAGCTATGCAGAAACGGAGCTGAAATAAAAAGGGCTTTCTTTTTGTTTTTCCCAGGCAGCAATGAGGACGGGCCACAGAGAGATTTTGCTCTGCAACAGCATTTTATCGCTCTGCAACAGCGTTTATTTCCCATGGGCAAAAGGAAGCGATAGGTACCTTTCAGATTGCAAAAAAACATTAATTACTTAACACATTCTTCTTCTTGGCTGAACCCTGTTTTAAAAGCCTGGGTATGGCATTTTTTTCTGTAGCTTGGATTTGTTTGCATATGAGATCAGTATTAGATAATTAAAACAAACATGTTTTCCTGCAAAATGCTTTCCCTGAAATAAGTGCTGTCTATAGCAGGGTAAAAATATGTAATTAGTGTCTTTCTTAGGTTCTTTTTCTTCTTTGGAGCGTTTTTGTACGCTGTACCTAATTGGGAATTTCCAATTTTATTCTGTGTAGTTGTTTTGTGGCCGACGTCTGCTCTGTTTGGGAAGGCTCATTAGAGAGAGAAGTGCTTGATCCCCAGATGAAGAGTGATATTTATGAGGTGTGATGTGCTCTTGATTCGGTCAGGGTGGTTTGCAGAACGTGTTTTTGCTTCCTTGGGTCCTGTTGCTGACAAAAGTGATACTGATGAGGAAATTGCTTTTTTCCTGCCTCCCATACTTGAGCACTTGGTTCATGCTCTAGAAGTGGTAGGTTGTTTGGGTTTGAGCTTTCTGGCTTTAAAGGCAGCTGGTTCTGCTGCCTTGGTCCCCTTCCTTCTGCAGGACCCGATCCCAAGCTGGGTGCAGGTGTTTGGACGGCGGCACTGCTGCTGCATCCAGACCGAGCAGAGAGCTCAGTGGGTCAAATGGGAGCCCACGTGGCTGGCATTACCAGGTTTTAAACAAAACAAATGTGCAAACATGGTCTGGGCGATCCACGTGTCACTTGCTTCCTGTGTGTCTTGAAGGCTTGTGCTGCCTTGTGGCAGGTTGGAGGACTGCAAGGCTCGTCCAGGAGCAGCTGTGCTTGTCACTGGTCCCAGCATCAGGTCTGTACCTGATGGTACAGACCATCAGGGAATGGAAGGTGAGCAGGTGTTCTGCAGGAGCGGGGCCGAATTTGGCCTTAGTGGCTGTGATTCCTGGGGTTTTCAAGTGTAACCATCAAGAGACGGTTACAAACAAGACTAACACTGCCTTCGTTGGAGGGGCTTCATGCTTCTCTGTGTTGCAATGGCATTGATACGAGGCACACCTGATGAGGTATGCCCTCAGTTGTTCCATCCTTTCATGTTTGCCTCCTCATTTTACAGCATCATGATGGTGGCATCAATCTGAGCCACCTCGTGAATAAAGTCATGTAGCTGAATCCAACTAAAAACAGGGAGCTTCGTTTGGTTTCACTGTGGTCAGGCTTGCTGGAGCCGCATCGTATTAGAGATATGAAGATAAGTTCCTTTGGTCATAGCACTGAAATACAGCTGCCGGCCTGCTGAGATTTGGGCATCTGCTTAACTCTTACTCTCACGATGTATAAATACAGACCCCCTGTAGATACGTAAAGCCAAGCGTGCGCCTTGTCCTCTGCAGGACCTAAACTCTCAGAGGCAGTGGGGAATAGCTTGGAGTGAAATGGAAGAAGTAGCTGTGTTCTCATTGTACCTAATGGGTATGTTACAAGAAACAAACCACGGGTTTTAAAATCGGACTCTTCCAAAATAGTTGTTTTTGGCGCTCAGTTGTGTACCTCTGCCATGTGTGTGTCTGTAGGCACTTTGGAAGCGCTAGCCTCTGAACTGTGCTTATGGAGCAGCTCCCCAGCTGGGGCTGACCCGGGATCCTGTGGAGCTGAAGGCACCAATTAGACAGCCTGCGAGACGTGGATCCTTAATTGGGGTTTCTCATCCCCCGTGCGTCAGCGGCAGAAGGGGACGTACCAGTTGGTTGGAGCCGCAAAGACAGCGGGTTCGCGGAGATGGGCGCACGAGGGAGAGAGACCAGACGGAGCAGTTCTTCCTGTTCCTGCTATCCATGTTCCCGATCTTCTCAGAGCCTGCTCTTTCAGCAGCAAACAACCCGTGCTGTTACTTTGCCCGGTGGTTTTGCCTTGGCAAGTGAAGAGCTGAGCCCAAGGAGCTCCTGAGGGGTACCGGGGAGCCTCGCCCTCTTCCCTCTGTGTCAGGGAAAGCCGTGCCTCCTGCTGGCACGGGCACCGTCCCAGCCCTGCTGCCTTCAGCCAGGTGTGAGGGTGCTCGGGGGCAAGAAAGCAGCTCTGAATCTCCCCTGTAGTTCGTGCATCGCTAGGTCTGGCTGTGCAGAATCAGGTCTTGTGCATTAACCTTTTCTTCATCGCGTAATTTCAACACGGGCATTACCCTTTCTGCAATCTGCCTGCCTGGCTGGGTACGCTCATGTCTTGGGACACGTCTGTTTGCCAGTCTCTCTGTGTTACTGTTTACTGCCTCTCTCCCAGTGCAGTGTCAGCCTAAATACCCCTTGCAATCAGGCAAAGCAGTAGCTCAGTCTAAGGGAAGAAGATCCTTTTTCTCCCAGATTCTGGTACTGACTGCATCAGTGGGCTGTCAGGGATGGGAAGAAGTTGCCTCTGGAACTGTCATCATCCCCATTGCTGGTTCAGATGCTGCTTTGCCATCGAAACAAAAAGCAGAAAAGCTTTGCAGAGTTTTTTCTCTTCCAAGTTAATGAGAAAATGTTCATGGCTGTAGTGTGTGCTGCGGTACCCACAGCGGGGCTGCGCTGGAAACACAAGGCTGAATTCGGTGGTTGATTCGGTGGCGTTGATCTGTAGCTTGCTCATCCCTTCTCCTTCCCCGACTCGCAGCCCCTCGAGTGAATTACGCCTTGTGTTCAGCGTGGGACCATCTGTTTCCCTGCATGTTCTCTCTCTTGCTGCATCCTGATTCAAATGGAAAGGTGAGTCTCTGTACATGTGACGAGAAGGGGCTCTCTTGCGCTTCAACCAACCTCTTTTCCAGCAGAGGAGCCAAGTGAGACAGAAATGCTGGGTTTCTAGCTGTCTTACAAATGTGCCTGTAAGGCAAGGGTCAGAGGGGTCACTGAGAACAGAGGTACGGAGCTGAGCTTTGGGATTAATTTGGCACTTTGGATGCAAAGCTTCCTTGGGACCGGACCTGAGCAGCTTGTCAAAGATGCTGAAATTTGTACTGTGACCTAAAGGTGCTGCTACATAGCCCCCACCCCCACATCTCCTCCTGATTCACGCAGAGGAGAGAGCTGTTGCCATTACCTCGCTTTTTCTGCACTGTCTCATTTTACACCGCAAATGATAATTTAATTTCCACATTTACAGACCTTAATTAATTATGGATAAAAATCATTTGTATGAATCTTATAGCTGAAGATGATGGATTAACGGCTCCCTGCAAACCTGAGGCTGCTTGGCCACGAGGGATTCAGCACGAGAGTAGCCGTGCCAGCTCTCCAGCTCTGTGCCACTGGGTAGGAAGAGAGGAGGATGAGGATGATGAGGCTTTCTGTCCCCTGGCATCCTGGGAAAGCAGCACTGGGAGTTTAAACTTAGCCTGTGTATGGTGGGTATGATGGAGAGGACAAGTGCTGGTGACTGTACGGTGTTCAGGGAGCCGGTGCGCTGGAAAGCACTGCAGGTTGGGTTGGCTTTGACCAAAGCTGGCTTCCTTACCCCAGATCCCCGAGCTGCGTGGTGCAGGGACATCTTGGGCTGCATTTCTGTCCCATGGGGCAGGTGCTCTGCAATGGCTTTTATTGCGTTTGATGAAGCAGGGCTTTGGTTCAAAACGCACGTTGTCGTATTTATGGGAGGTTGGATTTTTCTCCTGCCTGATGGAGTAAGAAGAGCAAGGAGCAGGTCAGGCCTGGTTGTTTCTTTGTGCTTTTTATTTTCTTTTGAGAATTGTGTTGTTCCTTGAGACTTAGAGGCTCGGTCTTCTCATCCTGATACCAGCAAAACTCCAGCGATCTCAGCAGGCATCTCCAACCTAGGGGTGAGGTCGGTTGCTGCCTGCCTGCGGGCATTGATCACTGAACAACTGCAACACCTATCAGGTGCTACTGGAGTAACTCTTCCTGCAGGGAGTGTTTTGCATTTCGGAGCTCTTTACAGCTCCCTTTTCTATTTTGTTGACATCCTGCAGAGGCTGGGGGCCCTAAATTTCCTTCTGCCACCTGCCTGCTGGCTCTCGAGCAGCAGTGCCTGCGTGGTGCCCGTCCTGCTCTCCCTGCCCACGCTCAGGCCGGGTGTAGAGCCGAGTGCAGGTTTTGCGCTCGAGACACTTGGAGGACCAAGAGGGGATTGTTTGCTTTTCCAAGAAGCTATGCTTGCAAAAGCGAGCAGAGAGCCATCCAGCTCCTAGCAGTTTTATTTGGCACCTTCTCCTAGTCAGTCGTCTCTAGCTCACTCTGCAGGGCTGGTGGGAATGTTATTTTTTTTAATCCCAGCCACTTTCTTGGAGTCACTAGATTTGTGTTTCTGGCTTGTCACCTCCCCGTGCCCCGTGGGTATTTATCCCCAGCTAGCCATCCCGCCGGGCCACGCTGTGCCCCTGGATGCGGAGCGGCGCTAGCGCGGCGTTGCGCAAGGTCTGGCTGTCTGGAGGGCAGATTGCCATAACCTAGCTTCGGTATTTTTTCATGAAACAATACTTAGCTTCAGGGGTCAGCTGGAGGTGATGGTATCGTGTTGCTTGGAGTGACTGACGAGGCAGTGACAAAGCTGTAAGCCCTGTAACTTGGGTTAGTATCACCCGGCGCGATAAACAGCTCGCTCGGGCCGAGAGGAGCAGCAAAGGCAAGCTGGGCTCAGCTTTTAAGTCCTTTATAACAAACCATCAAAAACAGACTAAACACAAGTGTTCAAATTGCTCTTGGGGCCCCGGTTCTGTATGATTTCTACACGCTTGATCATTTCTTTCCCCAGCTAGCAATCCTGCTACAGCAGTTCTTCCACGAGGTTATACGGCAGAGCCCGAGTGAACCAAGCACTGAGTCTTTGCGGAGGTGAGCATGGCAGCCGATGCTTTGTGGTGCTCAGGAGGGTCACGGGACTTGCCCTGGCCCTCCTCTACGAAACACAGCTCACGTCGCTCTTTGAACCATCTCTTTTACCCCTAAAACACGGGCAGCATGGCCCTGCCTGCTTTTGGTGACAGCAAAAATTTGCTAAGGTGTAAAAGGGAGGCACAAGCTGGAGCCTCTGCCGCTTTTGGGTGCGTTTACACCAGTACTTGCTGGGTTAGGCTGGTCGTAAAGTTTTCTTGGATTTTAATTTTTTTACATAAGGCATATCTGCATGAATGTATGGAAAGGATATAGTTATGAAAACAAGACATGTTCAGCCACTCAAGCATCCACTCTGGCACAGAGCCACAGCCTCTCTTACGGAATTGATCGGGTGCCTTACGAGCCTAATCATAAAGGTCCAATTTACACCGGTAGGTTGTATGTTAAAAAGGGGGCGGGGGGGAGAGGGCAGAAAAAGCAGAACTTTGGCGCTTTCCTGTTTGCGTGTTCATCCCTAATCCGGTAACTTTTCCAGTTCCTTGACAATTAATGTGGCTGTTCAGTCTTGCTTCTATTTAAATCTGTAGTGTTTTTATGACTGATTGCTACAGGACAAACCCCAAGTTTCTGTAATAATAATATACCGCAGCGGTTGTTAATGAGACGGTAAAAATACCAAGACGAGGAGGGCATAATTCTCTGAGATGACAGAGCACAGTAAATGTTGCTCTTTTTTGAGGTGTTTTTTCTTTTTCTTTTTCTTTTTTTTTTTTTTTTTGAAAAAGGGAGAAAAGTAGACCTGAGTTTTGTGCAAGAGCTGGGCAGGGTGCAACATTCGCCATCCTCTTCGCACCGCCCCTTTCCCAGCCAGGCTCGCTTGCCAGAGGGACACAGTCCCAGGGCTGTGAGGTCCCTGCAAGCTCTGGGAAGAGTGGCGGCCCCTTGGACATGAAAGCCCGTTACAGGGAGCAGCCAAAATAGTTCATCTGGCCCCGTTTCAGTGCCAGGCAGCAAGTGCATGCTGGCCGGGCTCACGTGTCCATCCCTAATGGGGACAGCGAGGGGACGCGGGGCTCCTGCGTGCACCGACCAGGGAGGTGAGAAGGATGGGGGCTGCAGCCCCAAGCACGCGGGAAACCAGATGTTTGATTATTTCTAACCTCTGCTTGCTTGCTTGTTTCCAGGCTGGGTTTGAGCTGTGTTATGGTGGCTGGTAGCCAGGTAAAGTGGCGATGCTTGCGCCGGGTGCGAGTGGGAGGAGCTGAATTCTGCCATGCAGGGGCTGCAGCCCTACAGGGGCTCCCTGAAAGTCTGTCGGTTCGTAGCCAAGCCATGTTTTTGGGCAAGGTGTTAGGGAGAGCTGTGGCTGAGCCTTGCTCGCTTCCTACGCGCACACCTCCGTCTCGGCTCTGCCTGCGGTAGCCTCAATACTCACTTTGTTGACTTTTGGCCATTTCTAAACTAGCTTTAAAAAGTATCTGGAGCAAAAATGGGTTGCTTAGCAACTCACTCCAGCCTGGGACCGCCGGAGAATGGGTCAGTGATTAACAATTATGTACAATCAAGGTTAAAAATGCAGGGCAGCCTGCAACGCTGCTGCTCTGACGACTGGAATATTTCAGCGTTACGATACTGGCATTGATGGCAGTGGTAAGCAAATTTATACTAGCTGTCCTTCTGCCCTCAGCAACAGGATGACTCAAGACTTCAGTTGTATGAAATGGGACTGAAGTCTCTCTTTTTTACCGGTGTATTACAAAGAAGGAATAAATGACCATCGGCTGAGGAACGTAGGCATGATTTGGATTGGGAAGAACGTGTAGTTCTTCCCAAGGCTCGGGGCCTTCCCCTGGCCGTACAGATACCCACATGAATGGAAAGGGATCTGTATGAGAGTGGAAAACGTGGAGCCCAGCTGTGGAGCAGAAATGCAAGGAGGGAAGGTGGCTTTCTGCTTCTGGTAACCCCCTGAATGCTGATGTACCCCTCCTCCAGACAAGGAAGCAACAAATGGCACACGAGCTTGATGAATATATTTTTCTGAGCCTTATTTTGGCAACATGAGCCTTTTCCAAAGTCCCTGGTGGTGCTTTGCTTTATGGAGGAAGGAATCCTCAGCAGCTTTTTCTTCTTTAACAGGGTAAGAAAGGAGATAGCTCGGCTGTGGTTTCATTTACCCCAATAAATGTCCCAGTGCTTATCAGTTCTGCAGGTACGTGTAGTGAGAATAGCAGTCACTGAAGCAGCACTCCATCTCTCAGATGTTTTTATAACTCTGGCAATGAAATCAACCTTGTTTCGCCAAGTCATTTACTTTCATTGTCTAATCAATTTCTAAGGGTTCTTGCCTATTTGCTTTTTCTTTCTGTTTAATTAACCCTTCTTTTCCGCCTTGTCCCACCCCAGTTGTCATGCCAGGCTTGAGGAATAAAGATCAACTGATAGTGCTTCTTCAGCTGGCCCTGGGAAGGGCTGAATCCTGGGAACCTTCACCGAGGGTGATTTCTATTCCTGAGGATTAATCTTCCATCACTGCCTGAAGCTGAAGAAGTCATGGGCAAGTGGCAGGCCTTTTCCTTCATTCCCTTGACCCTTTTTCCTGCTTTCTCTGAACAGGCTTATTTACTGCCAACTTAAATATCTATATATTTATTCTTAAAAGCCCCTTTTCAGACTAACATCACTCATCAGCTAGCTCACCTGCCATCACTGGTCAAGGAGAAAAACCACCTTAATGGCCCTTTCCACAAGAGTAAGTGGATGCCTTAATGAATGCTTTCCTGTCCCTTTTAATCGTTAAACACACTTCACCATCATCGGCTCTTTATGGCTTCTCTCTGCCAAGCACAGGGCAAAGTGGTGAAATCCATACTTGAGATTTTTGCAGACGCTTTTAGGCGGCGTTAAGGATCGTTAATATGCAGAGCAAAGCCGCACGGCAGTCCTCCGTGTGTGAGGGTAGGAAACGGTGTCTGCCATCTCTTGCTGGAGCTGCAGGATAACCGGAGGTCGGCAGAAAGCAGCTGCTGGGAATGGATCTGGGCAAGGATTCCTCCTCCTAACCCCAGCTCTCTCCTCAGTGGTGGTGGTCACCGTGCCCCGCTTCGGGGGCTGGTTCTGCTTGGACGTGCTCGCTAAAAGCAGCAGGCTGCTCGTGGGCAAAAGGGAGGATGGGGAACGTAAGGCAGGGGAAGTTCTGGTAGGCTTGCAGATGAAAGCCGACTCGACGCATTCCTGCATTAAAGATTTATGTTCTCATCGTTCCTGCGCCTGCACAGCAGGGGCCGAACCAGCGTGTAGTTATTTACATGCAGGGAACATTAAACAGCCACCTCTTTAAACCATATGTGAACATGAAATCTAACAACCGCTGCTGAGTAACGGGCATCTGCGAACGAGGAGAATAAAAATACAGCAGAGAAACGTAATGAAAAACTGTTGCTGCAAGAAGTAGCTGTATTATCTCCCTGTACTGAAGTGAAAACGTGGCCTTGTAAATGCGTCCTCTTTCTTGCCTCTTGCAGTAACGCTAATGCTGAGACTCCTGCGACTGTATTGCTTGGGCTGTGATGCTGCCGGCCATGTCAGCATGGGCATCTCGGCTTTGGCACCGTTCCCGTGGATACCCAACAGCTCCCCTGGCTATCTGGGTGTTTTAGGTTGAGGTTGGCAAGAGAGCTGGGGCCCATCAGCACTTTTTGCTTCCTTTTTCTGGAGAAAAACATATAGAAGGGCATCTTCTTTGGAGAAATCTATGCACTCTGTGCCATCTGAAGTGAATGCATGCAGAGATTTCCGTCAAATACTGTATTTTTATGTCTTCTTTCCCTTGGTTGCTTAGCTTCTTGCAAACATGCTGCCTGCCCTCTTGTCCTTAATGGCAGACACGTGTATTTTGATGGCAGGTACAGGTACAGTGCTCTCAGCACACAGGGGTGGTGGGTGTGACGTAGAGGACCCTGACAGATGGTCAGCAGAAGTCCTGGGATGCTGGACTCCTCTGTGGAGCTGGTGGCGGTGAGCCCAAGAAGAGCTTTTGATGATTTTTAGGGCAAGAGGAGAAGCTAATTTCTGTGATTTGGGGGGATAAGAATGTGAGTTGCTACCATGGAACTAAAATGTTGTTTCCTTTCTGCGGCATATGGCAAATACTGTCCTTTGCATCTCTCTCTCATCTTTGTAATTCTGGATTTCTGTGCTCGGAAGGGAGGGAGATGAAAATGTGGATGGTGGTAGGCTTAAGAATTGTCTCGTTCTTAAATCCCCACTATTTTTAAGAAGGATTTTAGGAATAGACTGTATTTTAATTTGGTTTTTCGAAGTATAATTACTACAAATGAGGTAAGAAACGAATTTAAATAGAGCAAGTGTAGAGGAGAATCTAATTTTCAGAAATCAGTAGAAATATAATTGGAGTCATTAAGTGCTGACTTCAGTAATTAAGAGTCAGCTTTTGACGTTTCAGGCTTGCGTTGCTAATTGCCCGTGGAGGGGATTGGAAAAATATTTTGTTCCCTGCAAAATCGGTCGCTCTCCGGCCTGGGCTTCAGGCGCTGGGTGCCTGCGTTGGGCAGCCCGTCTTGCTATCAGGATTTGATCTTGGATCACAGGTCTGATAAAATAACTGTCTCTCTCTCTCTCTCTCTCCAAACTTCAAATGCTCTGAAAGTTTTTCAGAAGAGGGATCGGTGGTAGAAGTGCATCCTCATCATTCCTTGTTCGTGAAACTCTCTTTTAAGAAAACTCTCTTAAGAAATCAGATGTTAAATATTTTCAACTCCAGCAGTTCAGCCAAGATGCTCAGCACTCTTTTGTTATGATAATGGAAAATCCATAAAAAGCTGAACGTGCTTTTTATGATGATAGTTGTCATAATCTAAAGCCAGCCTTATGTTTATTGTCCTATTAAAAATGCTAATTTTCCAGAACAATGGCACATATAAAGCTTTTCTCTTTCATTCTGCCTTTATTTTTTTCCAGAAACCCGGATAATGCCATAGCTTGGGCCTCCAGCATGGAAACTGATGTGGTAGCTTTCACGCTCCTTCACACCCACAAACAAATCCATCGGTGCCTGAGATCTCTTGTTCCGTGTTTTCGTTTGTAATTACCTTACGGCCCAGCCGAGGCCGAAACTCAGCTAGGAGGTTGCTTAAAACGCGTTCTTAAAACTTGTGTCGCGCTCATTTCCCCGCTCTCTGTGGCAGGGCTGGCTCCAAGGCGCTGCCTCGTCCTCCCCACACCCTGCTCACAGCTGTGGATTAGGAGAGTAATGAGGATACGCTCTGCTCTGTACATCATTTCTTTTTCCTGTTTTTTTTTTATTCTCCCTCATTTCCTTTTGGTTTAGTTCTTCAGGCGGCCTGTGCTGCCGCCTAATTGGATTACCAAGTCACTTGCTGACTGCGGGCCGTACCGAACTGGGAGCGGTCCCCGAGGCTTTGCAGTCTGGGGAGCTGGCGGGGGCTGGCAGCCTGCTGAGCTTCCGTGCGCCCGCGGACCTCAGCAGAAGATGGCATTTCCCACAGAACCGTCTAATGGCCGCCTGAAGGAGCTGATCCGTGCTTCGGCTTCACCTGGCTTTTGAGCTCGGGGAGGGGAGGGGGAAATGCTTTGTGTGGAAGCGTGCCGTGCGGAGACCGGTCTCCAACCGGTGCTGGCCGTGCTCTGGAGAACGCATCCGAACGCGAAGCCTTGAGTGCAGTTCAGGTGTTTGCACACGGGAGATGAACAGCCCTTCAAAAGTGTGCTCTGTGTCTTAAACAAAACACCTCTCTGCAGTTTCCATGGTAAGCTCTCCTTCATAATTGAGTAACAGTCATAAACGGTTACATAAAACACAAGCCGCGTGCCACATCGGAGCTGGCGGCTGCACGCGTCAGCTCCGTTTGCTTGTCCTACAGGGGAGCGCGCTGGCATCTCGCGGCCCGTAGCATCGGCCGTCCACGTCCTGCTGCTGGAGCCTGAGTCCCCAGGGAGCCTCCTCGTGCTTGTCCCAGAGCTACCGCGCACCTCCTCTCCGGGTCCCTCTGATAAGGAGAAGGCAGCGAGAAGAACCCAAGGTGTTAGTGGGACTACATGGAGGGAAACTCGGAGCCCCTGCTGTCAAGGTGCCTCTGTGCAAGTAGTACTGTCGAACTCTCCGGAGCTGCTGTGTTCACCTAGAAGTTGTTAGAGCTGTGGGAAATCAGAGAACTTGCCAAGGTGAGTACAAATGCTGTGTCAGACCTTGTTTTGAAAAGTTTTTTTTAAAGTTACTGATGTATTTTCAATGAAAAAAAAAAAAAACTAATTCTGGGAGAGCAACTTCTGTGCTGTACCAGCTCTTAGATTTCGCCAGTTTAAGTGTGTACTGTTTTTTTTTCCTTGCTGTTTCTATGCCTCCTTAAATATTCACATCTGAGTCTCACTTGCTTAAAACCTGTCCCATAGCCCCAGCAGCTGTCTAAAAACCCCAGACTTGGAAAACCCCAGGTGTGATAAAGCCTCAAGGCTCTGAAGCTTGAAGCCCAGCAGTGCTGCATTCCTGCCGGTGGAGCTCCCTGCGGGGAGGGGGGCTCACCCCCTGGGCGAGAGGATGCTCCTCTCTCATCCCCAGCACGTGCACCTCCGAGACCCTTACCACCACCAGTGGTGGTGCGTGTGCCCTGTGTCCCTGCCTTCCTGTGCCCTTTGCGTTGAACCGGGAGCATACCCGGGGGCGTCGTGCTGCCTTGGAAAGGCTGCATGTCACAGGTGACCGACTTAAGGGCCCTGCTTTGCTTTTTCTCCGCTCCCTTCACAGCTCTGATCAGCAGGCAGCGGTCGCGGCTGCTCCCCCAGCCCCGTGCAGCAGCGAGCCCGTACCGATTGCTGTGCATATGGCGTGTGGAATCACCCGGCACGGCAGCACCACGAGCTCGAGTGGCACGGCAGGCCCAACTCTGAGGTTTCTACTCTCCCCCAGAGGGAGGGACGTGAGTTTTTGGTTCTTCTGTTCCTTCGAGTCATATGGAGGGGTGAGGCAGGGGTGCAGGGGAGGTGACAACCAGACTGTCACCTTTGCTTTGCTTTCTCCTCTCCATGCAGCTCGTCCCTATCACTGCGGGCTGGACCAGAGGCTCAAGCATTGTGCTTGGACAAAGTATTTTGGGGCTTTCCTCGTGGCTGTCACCAGCCTCCCCTGGGGCAAGCAGGAGCCTCACTGTGCCTGTGCTCCTGGTGGCTGCTCTTGGTGGTTGCCTGGCCCAGGGAGGGGGTGCAAGCGAGAGGTTTGCAGCCTTGGGGGCAATGCCTTGGCCCCCACCGCTGCTCTCTGCAGAGAGAGGAGCAGGAGGGGAGGCAGGGGGAGGAGGACGGGCAGCATTGGCTCCATCTACCCATGCTGCTCTCTTGGCCCAGTGGTGGCTGTTGGGGTGCCGGGGTAGTACCGGGGCTGTCTGGGGGCTCTTGGGGGCATCGCTGTGTTGGCTCCTGGCCTGGAAGCGTGGAGGCCCTGCTTGTTTCTGATGGAAGCCAAAGCCCTGCCAAGAAGGCTGCCGTGTGCCTTCCTGTCCTGGGAGGATGCTCCTGGCCCCAGATGTGTCGAGGGGGGCTTTCTTCTTTTTTCCCCTCTTTCTTTTCTGCTTTTCCCTAGGGTCTTTGTTAACCGCGAAGCCGTTAATGCGGAATGAAGGCATGGAAACTTCATATTGTAGCAATTAATCAGCCCTCCCTAATATTTTCCAGTTGTAAATTGCCGGTGCTAACAGGTACGTGCTGTTGCAGCCGAGCAGCTGATCCTGCCAGGAGCCGGTGGCGTTGGTTGGCTACCGCGTCAGGGGGAGCTGAAGCACACCCCTGCCCAAGCGGAGTGCTGTGATTAGTTTAACAGAGAGTTTCCAGTTAGTAGCTAAACGTATTTTTACTAGATTTACTTTTCCCTCCCATACTTGAGCTAAAACTAGAAGAGAAAAGGTGTGACGTTGTCACGGGACAGCCAGGGCGAGTTTCTAGGCTTTGGCGCGGTCCCCGCAGCTCGTGACAGCTGCTCGGTGAAGTCCTGTTTGATTTCGGTAGGTGTAGGATTATTTAGGCTGTGGGCAATACGCACACAGATCTCCTTGTCAATAATTTATATTAAAAAAAAAAAAAAAGGTGAATGATTGTCCCTTTGACAACGTTTTGTTGCAGAGATGTGAGATTTCTAGCCCTCTGGCATCGCTGTGTACCCAAGGAGGGGGTTCAGGTACCGGGTGTTGGTCCAGGCTGCGTCCCCCCGATGTGATTTGTCCAGCGTGGTCTGCACAGAGAGGAGCTGTTCCCATCCGCCCTGTGTCTGCTGGATGTAGCCGGCTGGGGTGGTTGATTAAAATGTTTCGGGGAGGGAAGATAAAGGAGAAGCTAAGCGTGTTTCCTACCCTAGATTTAAAGAGTCACTGAAGGGAGTGCACTCGGATGAATAAGGGCAGGGGCGAATTGCAAGCGGCACTTACTGCGCTCATCTGGGGATTTCAGCCCTCTAGTTTGTGGCGTAAAAGCTGTGCTTTTCTTGAAGAAACGGCAATAAAAGCCGACAAGCCTAAAGACCCAGATTAATTTAGAAACTCTGCAGCGGGGGAGGCGGGCTGGAAGCAGCAGTGCGGTGACTCAGCCTGACCTCTCCGTAAACTCCTCCAAAAACACGGGAGCAGCCCGAGCCGTGGTCGGACCGCGGTGTCCCCGGGGACGTGGTGGGTCTGTGCCGGGCTGCGGCGGAGCTCCTCAAGCAGCGGTGCCAGGATCCATCCCCAAAGCGCCGAGCAGCGTGCGGGTGCTGTTTTGCAAGGTGTAGCAGCACTTTTGTGCAACCTGGAGAAGTTGGCTGGCGCTCGTACGCGCTCTCTGACGCGGATCGGTGGCTATTAGAGAGGATTTAATTATCCCGATGACCCACGGGAACAGCAGGAACAGGCCTGTTCACGTCGAGCCACCGTAGCGTGCGTGGTTATTTCGTTTCCCTCTGTCCTCCTCCCTCCTCTCCAGCAGAAAGCTACAAAGTGAAAGATGATCCCTGTATTCCTCGTTCCCAGGCTGGTGTATGTGATGGTTCCTGTGATCTTTGTTTATGTAGATCTAAGGTAGATTAAAGCTCCCTTTACAATTACAGTGCCTGTCACGAGGCTGGGTAAGCCTGTGTGTGCATCTCCCCGAAAACACTTCAGACCTCCCGGTACCTTCCAGCCTTCCCCAGGCTTACATTTGTGCAGCTGCTGGCTTTGTGTAGCCACACAGGCCCCTGCTCGAGGAGAATTTTAACCATTTACACAGTCTGTTAAAGCTGCAGGCGGATTCCCTCCAAACATTTATCAACCCGTACTCCCTTCAGTGGCAAATCCTCTTCTGAGAAGGTGCTTGGTTTCTTAGCAGCGTTTGTGCATATGTTTTTTTCTTTATGATCTTTAGGTATCAGTGGCATTCATGCTCCATTTTTCAAAACAGAGTTACTCAGAAGCACTCTCCTCTCTAACATCACATAAATTGAACAAGGCTGTTTCTTACCTTGCTGCACGTGTGTGCCCACATGCACGGTGTGGACCTTACAGGGTTTGAGTAGCATTTCTGGAGCACTGCGGAAACTCAGGAGCGCCTCGCTTCTGTGCTTTGCCTCCACGTACTGCAGGTAACCCCGCTGGAGTTTGCACTGCAGAATGTGCTGGGGATGTGTAGAGTTAGCGGCTGTATGTGACTACGGAGGAAAATCCCACCTATAAAGCAGTCCCATTTGAAAGGGTCATTGGGAGGTGGCTGGAAGAGCACAAAATCTCGTGTGTTGCTGTGGTTGATAAGGATTTGAAGGCAGCTGCTGTTTGAGCCCAGAATAGTTGGGCTGGTTCCTTATCTTTTCTTACCATGGCTCTCCATCCAGTGAGAGTTAATTTGCCATTTCCCGAGCAAAGGAACAAAAGGCAGAGTGCTGTTACAGCCCTGGGCAGCATCGAAGCTCTGCAAGTTCAGTCAAAATGGGGAGCACTTGCTGTCTGGCTTGGTGTGCTGTCCCGACCCATTCCTTGGAGCCCCGCTTGGAAGGCTTGAGCTGGGGCCGTGCCACCATATAGGCCCGGACAACCCTTGCATCACCCCTCCGTGATGCACATCCGTCTATGTGAGGGCTCTGCAGCCCGCAGGTGAACAAGTCAGCCCTACCTTTATCTGAAAGCTGCTTTCTTGGACGCAGGGAGTGGAGGATGCACAGAAAGACGAACCGATGTCTTGGACGTTGCCAGGCCGGTGGTTACCCCAGCTAAGAGGGTTGTGACCCATGCTGACCAGAGGCTCGTGAAGTGTGTCACAGGACTGCAGCGTGGGTTTCTGCTCTGCCGAATGTCGGTGGCGCATGCTGAATGACCAAGGCTTTGGCTCTGGTCATTCTGCTCCAAGCATCACCCCCAGAAGCAGAGCACAGAGTACAGATGTTGAAGGCTGGTGCCTTAACGGGTGTCATTTAGCTCGCGGTCTCTGCGACGCTTACCTCTCTCATCAGTTGGAACCTTTTTATTTCAGAAATCAAAATGGAGGAGGAGAACGTGCTAATTTAATTCTAATGCCAGGTTTTACGGGGAGATATTTGTTACCAGTGAAGTGCACTTAACTTCTGAATAAATCTTGGTAGGCACATTTCGTTTGACTGTATGGCCTAAGTCAGATTATTATATAAGCCTCTTCTCAACAGTTTAAAGCCTAATTAAATATTCTCTCTTCTCAGCTGTAAGGGAGATATTATTTTAATTACAGTAGCTTTCTTCTGACACGCAAAGCACTTTTCTATCAAGAAGAGTATGGCAGTTTCCTAAATTTGATATGCATGCTTTCCTATAATCTCAGTTGAGTTCAGCGCAAAGCCGACGAGCAGATATGGCACTGAAATGTAAATTATACAACCTTTTCCTGTTTATGTCATCCAAAGCTGGTGTGCTTCAACGTTAGCATGCAAGTTTCCATTCTTCATTGTTAGTGAAGAAAATGGAAAATATTTTATGACCCCCTCCTCCCTTTGTCCTTGCTTTACCATCTTTGCCATCTGTTAACCTTCAAAAGATTACTTCTAGAGCTAAAAGCTTAGAATTTGGATAGAAAAACTGTTGTGGGCTTTACATGGGTAAGACTATCCAGATGTGTAACAGGTCGATGTGAACTGAGGCTCTGGTAATTTTGAAAATGAGAAGATGACCATGATACGGCTCCTAGAAAACTGATCAATGGGTTATTTGTGGTCTTCTAAACATCTGGAATTATTTCCAGATTTTGCAGGAGATTTAGTGTGCAATTGAGGGCAAATTGCTTCATTTCTGTCTGCCTCATTTACTCCCCTGTGTAAAAGACAAATAAAACGGATGGGAGATAGTTGTACGAACAACTGTTTATTGTTCAGCAGTGGTACGGCCTGCATAAGGTACTGCTTAGGTGTAGTTAATCCTGCCTTGGGGCAGCGGGATGCCTTGTACAACCTTCTGAGATTTCTTTCAAGCCTGTGATCTGGGCTCTGTTGGCTCAAAAGAACCAGGCGTGTTTCATGTAGGAGCTCAGCTGAGCCTTGATGGAAGCCCTAGCCGTGTTTTTGTGTAGTGCGGCATTTCACTTGGCTTCTCACGTTACCCCCAGTTAGTCATTCCTCATCTTAATTTTTCCTCCCCTCCTGAATTGCAAACCAGATTCTGCTTGGCGGATGGTGCGCATCATTACAAGAATTTGCCCTAGCAACCAGATAGATTTCCAAAAATAACTTGCCCATCGTTGCAGAGCATCTCTGAACCTCAGGACGTTATGCTGCGGTCTCTCCGCATGGTTAAAGGCTGTCGCTTTGTTTCCAACGGTTGGAACAAAATAAACCATACCGTGAGTAGACTTGACTTTGTGTGCAGAGTAATGCTATTTGAGACACGAGAAAAATTCCTGCAATGTTTACATGCTGAAGAAAAATGCCTTTGAAGCCAAAATATTTCTTCTGTGTATCCATGTGTATGATTTTATTTACAGCTCGTTATCTGAATAGGCATCTGCTCGTTGAGCACCTGCTCTTGAAAGAGGTCTAGTGCCCAGGTAGGCCATGCCATGTTTCAAGTCATCTGCTTAAGGGTCTGCTTGTGGACCTCTAGTCCCAGGTACGCGGAGGAGTGGGACAGCCAGTTAAGGAGGTCATTCCTTTCTCCGTATGTGGGTGTATAAGTTTCTGCTGCTATTTCTGTTCGTTTGTTGTTTTGCTAGTCCAGGAAATATCTAAGGTACTTTTGGAGCGTGACCATGTTCTTTTCCCGGTTCTCCAATTTACAAATGGTCCAGATCCAGTATTTGGGATATCGCTGCATCTCCCTGGCACTGCAGGAGGATGAGGGTTTATAGAGATGTGTTCGGTTGCTGCCTTCTGTTGTGGCGATGCCGACTGCTGTGATTAGTTCGTCATTTGCTTTTGGAGGGCATTCTGCAGTCTGATACCTTGTTGTATTCCCCTTCTCTGCTTATCGGCTTCAGTTCTCCATTTTCTTTCCTCTAGCCATCTCCTTACTATCCGTTACACTTCATGTATTTTTTAAGTCCCACTCCTTCAGCTGTTTTTCCTTTTAATCTTAATGCAAAATCAAATCGAGGAATTCTAAATGACTTGGCAACAGCCCTGTGTTTTTTGCATAACTTTTAATTGCAGTTATATTGAAAACGTAAATTCTCTCTTGTAAAACTTGATTATACCAAAAACGTTCTCACCGTGCTTGGATTTAAAACTGGATCTGCGTCAGAGAGAGAATGAAGGGATGAGCATTGCCTCGGATGTGGTAGGGGCATCGCTGGGAGCCCTGCTTCAGGCTCCTGCTCTGCCTTCCCACCTGGTGGACCTGGTCCTCTCAGGTGGATGGCCATTGGGTTGATGGGGCTTTTGGGATTTCTATTCTCCTTTGAAAAGAAACTTGCATCCCTGACCTGAAAGAATTCCCATGTTAAAAAATGTTTGTTAACTCTCGTTTTCTGGTATCAGTTTTGACAGTCACCTTCTTCTGCTGACGGATAGTTTTCCTGCAGATGTGGAAGGGTACAGTGATTCAAACCTGCAGGTGCACCTCAATCTGTTAGCCAAAAAAGCAATTAATGTGGGTTTTACAGGAGAACCCATTGCAATGCTCACTTCAGAGGGCGGAAAAAGCAATCCTAGAATCATTTATGTTGGAAAAGACCTCTAAGATCACCTAGTCCAACCTTTAACCTAGAACTGCCAAGTCCGCCACTAAACCATGTCACTAAGCTCTATATCTGCATGTTTTTTTGAAGACCTCCAGAGATGGTGACTCAACCACTTCCTCGGGCAGCTTGTTCCAACGCCTCACAACCCTTTCAGTGTAGAAGATTTTCCAAATCACCAACCTAAACTTCTCCTGGCACAACTTAAGGGCATTTCTTCTTGTCTTACCACTTGGTGCTTGGGAGAAGAGACCGATCCCCGCCTCGCTATAGCCTCCTTTCAGGTGGTTGTAGAGAGCAATAAGGCCTCCCCTGAGCCTCCTCTTCTCCACCCTAAACAACCCCAGTTCCCTCAGCCGCTCCTCACAGGACTTGTGCTCCAGGCCCTTCACCAGCTTCGTTGCCCTTCTCTGGGCATGTTCAGGGCCTCGATGGCCTTCTTGTAGTGAGGGGCCCAAAGCTGAGCACAGAGCTTGAGGTGCGGCCTCACCAGAGCAGAGTACAGCAGGACTTTCACTTGTGTGGTCCTGCTGGCCACACTATGTCTGATACAAGCCAGGATGAATCACAAAACGTACTGTGCCCAAATGCTGGGCATGAGGCTCTCTCTGCAGTCACAGAATGCATTTACTCTGCAAATTGCCCCTGTCACTGTCTCTGGGGAGCAGCCGTGTTTTGGAGGGGAGGGTTTCTCCTGCTTGGGCCTGCTTCTGTGCTGAGGGAAATGGTTCACAAAGTAATGGGGCTGTTCTAACAGCTTAGCCCTCATCTGGAACGAGATGAACAGGTGTGTTCAATGAAAAAATGAAATATAGGCAAGATGTGCTGGATACCAGCTTCTGGTTAGTGTCATGTGAGCTGGTATTGTACTAAATCCATTTTTGACAGTACTGATACCTTTACTCAATGGTAGACTTTGCCAAGGAGGCAGCTTGTTCTCTGGGCACTTTGCTGAGAGGCCTCCTTGGCTTTATCTGATATGGATTGTGAATGTGAATTCCGTGGTGTGAAGGGAGATCAGTGAGGAGCTACATTAAAGGCTTGGGCCAAAGCCCGATTAAGTCAGTGGAAAATTCTTAAACTGTTGGTGGTGGGCTCTGTATTGTGTCCAGAAAGGTTTCATTTGATTTATGTTGACTACTGTAAATAGCTTCTAGATGATACAAAGAATATTGAGTCTACGCTCATTTTTCTCCTAAATGCAATAGGTCTGGGTCAGAGCAGTGTTTGCTGCTAGGAACTGAGGTAGGGAGACAGACGTGTAGTACTTGAGGACTTGGCTTCTGATTTGATCAAGCTGTACCACGCAAGCTTTTCTGACTCCTGTCTTTGCAAAACTGAAGTGTTCCTTAAATACCATACACTTGTTTGTCTACGTTTATTCCTTCATAATTCAGCTGTGACCTCTTTAAAAAAACATAAAATAAAATTCAGAAGTGAATGAAAACAGTGGTAGGTAATTCAGTATAAATATGTGATGACATGCAAGATGTAGGTTCTCAGGGGCCAGAAGTTACGTAGATTGTTAGTATAGAAAACAGAGAACTGCTGAGATTCAAGGGGGTTGCCAGACATTGATTTGCTCGTGTGGATGCAGGAGACAAGGGACATTCAGATATAATATTTTCTCTGAATTGCAGAGAGAGGGCCTTTCATTATCTGCATTCTCTAGAGTATTCTATATTCCCCAGCATATTCTTGCCATATGTGTTTAGTTTCCAGAAGTTTATATACATTATCTGCTTTTCGTTCCAAACAATATAACATTTATTACTAGTTTCATGAGTTGTTGTTTCAGGGGGAAAAAATCCATACAAAGCTGCCTGTAACTTTGATTTGTGCTCTGGCACCGTACCACACGCAATATATACCATCTGCGCCAGAGAGGATGATCAAAAATCTGCCTATCAACCACGTCTCTGAGTGGTTGTCTCAGAGTCATTCACAGCGATGCAGATCGTTTTGAGGAGGGTTCCTAGTGCTGTGCTGTTGGTGGGTGAGATGGCTTTTAACTGCTAACCCCCACGCTGTAGCAAGGGATCCGTGGAAGGTGCTCGTGTTTTCAAACCGGATGTGCACGTCCCTGCTTGCACCTTGTTAATGCCATCGGCAGCCCTGGTGCTGCTCCAGGGTCCCATCCCTCACCTCCTCTCCTGGAAAGGTCCCGGCGCTCCCTGCTGCTCCACAGGTGGTGCTGGGGCCAGCATTTGGCCCTGGGGAGTTTACAGAGCCATGGCCAGGCTGTCCCGTGGAGCTGCGCCATCCCCGTCCTCTGGGATGGGTCCTGGGTGAGGAAGGTGGCGAAGCAGGCAGGGAGAGCAGCGGCACCCGAGCCATTAGTCTGCAGGAACGGGGGCAAGGAGAAGAAGGTGAACCCACGACCCACGTGCACTCAATGTGAAGCCGTCCGAGAGGTGCTGGGTAAAGCTGGGGCCTGGGGAGGCAGAGATGGGCATCTTCACTGGAGAGTTTCTAGGGTCCCTTTGCAGCTCCTTTTCCGAGACCTTTTCCGAGACGGGAGAGCACGCCAAGAACACAATGGCAAGGAAGTGTTCTGGGACATCGCAGAAGGAAGCTTCTTGATAATAAATGATTCTGCGTACAGTCTGTGTGCTTGCAGCCTTACAAACGATGGATGAAAAGGCTGGACGTAATTATAAATAAATCGAAGATCGCTGCAGTGCTGTAACATTGTTTTCGGTGCTTACCTTCTCTTTTTTGAATTACTCATGCTTGATTGTTACAATTGATTGCAATTGTGAGAGCTAATTTTAGGGCATAAATTTTGTAATGGAAGCCTGCCAACTGTGTAATGGAAGACAACAACTACCCAGAATTCGATAAAGGGTTTATTTCTCTTGCTTCCTCCAACCAAATGTTAGCAACTGTTTCATGGGCTCAGATTTATACATACATGCACACACATAAAGCGTGTGCGTATTTAAATGTATGGGCAGTGTTTGCATTTCTTTTCAAAGAAGAAAATTTAGCCAACCTCCTGTGAAAACAGAACAGCAATGAATTTTAAGAATGAGCTGAATTTAATGCTGATCAGAAGGTGGTCATTGCCTTAGGTATAGTACAAATACCAAAACCAATTGAGTTCAGTGTTAAACTTTGCATGATGGAAAAGAGGGCAAACAGTGTTCTAACCTTGAGAAAAAAATCCAATATGTTTAGTTGATGAAGTTAAAGATAGCCATATGGGTATATAGATCTGGGCCCTTAGAAAATGTCACGGCAGTTTTCCTATCAGCCTCGTCCAATTTCCATGGAGTTCAGTGTCAGGACTTGCAGGAGAGTAGATGTAGTTGCCACAAGATGAGCATCAGAGGCTTATTCCTAAGTGAATTTTTAAGTCAGAAATGAATTTTCTTCCTTTATCCTGTTTGCATATATCGTGGATTCAAGGTGTAGTAATTCTTGGGGCTGTTTTCCAGGGCCTTTTCTCTTCCGCCACATGCGTTTGGCCTAAAGGGAGGAAGAAATTTTAAGGGGTCAGGAGGGTATGAAAAGTGCAAGTGGGTTGGTGGGGTTTTTTGAGCACCATTTTTCTGTGGGTTGAAAAATGTTACTTTAAAACAAACAAAACAACAACAACAACAAAAACAACAAGCTCAACTAAGAGACTAGTTTTGGTTACTTAACGTCTGCTCATTTGTAAGGTAAGGTACCAAACCTAACTGGGCCCCATAGCATCTTTCTCCAACAGATTTTTGGTATCTCCTCTTGCTCGTTTTTCATACTGTCATTCCAGTTGTGATTGTTTGAAAACAATTTATATTTTCAAGCTCACATTGTACAAACATTTATCTTGGTCATCCTCCTGGAGTTATTCACAGATGTTAAGCTTTGGCAAAGCCAGGGCCAAGAATGACAGGTGGAGGATCCATGTTCCTGAATCAACTCTCTTTTTGTCTTGGTTTTCGGGATTTTTACTTCAACTCTGTGCCATATGGGGTTTACTTAAGGAGATAGCTTGTCCCTGTAAAAGCATCTTTAAAGGGAATAGAACAGTTTAAATATGTTCAAGAGAATTAATTAAAATGTCTTTCAATTGAAAGGGAATGAGAGTAGTGTGTTTTTTTTTTCCCTTCAAAATAAAGCCCCAGCCCTGTGAAACATTTTGCATCAATTACAAAAGGAACTTGAGTACATTTTTCTAAAACGAGGAATGAGCAAACTGCATCTGCTAGGTGTGGGAGTGACATTTCAAAATCCCACTGACAGTTGCATTATCATACTAAACATCACTGCGCTCGTCCTGGTGCTAACTGAATAACTCCCCGCTTTCTAGAGGTGAAATTGCCCCTTTGGAAAACGCCGGCGGAGAGCCTGAAATAGGACAGCGCCCGCAGTTCTCTGCCACAGGAAATTTTGATTTCTGCAGGAAACTTCAGAGCTCCTTGTCCTTAACAATGTCTCCGGTGGTGTGAAGAAGGGCTCCTGGATCCAGTTTCGGCAGCATATTTGCATACCTCAACCCTCCTCACCTCACCAAAACGGACTGAAGAAAGGGAAAAGTAAGAAATATTTTCTGAATCACGGGGAGTTTCACTGCTGGTTTATACTTAAAGGTTTTTCAGGTGACGTGGCAATAATAGTCAGTGATGCTATAGCGATGTTCCTTGGTCTTAAGCAGTCATAATTACCTGCTTATTTACGTCACACTTTTCATTGGTAGGTCACCTGGTGTGTTGCAAAGGAAGACCTTTGAAGTCATATCTGTTTTAATGGGAGTACATTCTGATTTCTTTGAGAAGGGAGATGTCACAGCAAAAGTCACGCCGTGGAGCTCCAGCGGAGCCAGGAAGAAGAAGGCCTCTGCTGTTTGCTGTCAAATGAACAAGGCCATTTCCAGTTTCAGCCTTGTATTATTTTTCTTCCAGAAAGATTGCAGGATCATAGAGTAGAGTGGGTTAGAAGAGCTCTCTGATCCCACCTTCCTCTCAGAAAGCATTTATATATACATTTTGTATGTGTGTAAACAGTGATCTGGTGCAGGAGCATCGTGCATGTTGCTGCCTTGTTTCATGTGGTTGCACACGTTGTGAAAGGATTTATTTGTCACGTTGGTCTAGCAGTGATGTACTCAGTCCTGTGTGAACTGGGATCTCGCTGCCGTATCACAAGAAGTGATAATGTGAATGGGAAGGAAGTGTCCTTGGGAAAGTGATGGACAGAGTGAGTTTGAGGGAAGAGAAGTCTGGATGGGCACATGGAAAACAATTTTGGCAACATAATAAGCCATGGACAGGACCAGGAGACAAAAGAGCAGTAATGAAAGAGAACTGGTAACACCAGAGGATGATTTGAAGGGGAAACTAGAAATGCAAGCAGAGAAGAGGCTTCTGTCTTTGATGCATTTGACATGCAGACCCGCAGAAGCTCGAGGGCAGAAGAACAGCAGCGATCACCTGCACCGGCAGCTCCTTGTCCAGGAGTCCTTGGGAATCTGCAAGCTCGTTTGCGAGGAGATCTGCAAAAGGTAGCTGTGAAAGCAAGCTCGTGTTGCTACAAGCGTAGGCGTGCTTGTGTAGCCAGGAGGCATTTCTGCCAGGGCTGCTCTAGCACTGGAGAAGTGCTTGTGGAGCAGGAACTGGAGGCGAAGCCCCTGGTCTCGTCTGGTCTGCACGGCAGCAGTCACCGTTGCACGCCACGCCGTGTTGTGCTTCCTCCAGGGGCCTGGCTTCAGTTCAAGTGATGGCAAATCCCCTCAGGTGCTGGGGGAGGCAAAGCCGGTGCCTTTGGGAGAGGCCGTGCCTGGCTCCTCCTCAGAAAAAAAATCATGTCCTCTGAATTCAGGTGTACGCTGTGTTTTAAGGAAAAACAGCAGGCATACACGCAACGCCTGTTACTCACCTCTCCCCTCCAAGGTCCTACTAATTATTAGTGTGTTTTTCTTGTCCTGAGGCTTTCGTGTTCCTAAACTTCATAGTGTTTAAACCCCACAGTGCATTTGCTAGCTGAGGATAACCGGTGAGGATGGAGCTGGAGAGTACTGGTTGGTGTGTCAGGAGAGGAGGAGAAGACAGGAGGTGCCTGTGGGCTGGAGGACATGAGCCAGGTCAGGGGTAGAGGGAGAGGATGAGGGTGATGAAGGGATGTCAGAAACAGCAGGGTTGGGGGGCGAGGAAGGGCCCCCGGGCTGCAGTGGGGTGAAGGGGGCAGTGGAACAGCAAGAGAAGCTGACCCAAGGGTGGGTGGAAAATGTGGCTCAGCAGTGTGGGCTGGGGTTATCTGTAGGCACCCTGCGACCCTTTCTTTTATTATTTCTGGTCGGGCCGTGCTGGTAGCCAAACAGGGCTTGGTTAGTTGGAATGCCTCGCTGCGGGGTGGGATGCTGTGTTCACAGGGCGAGGTGAGATGTTCCCCACGGGTGCTGAAGGCAAACCTGCAATCTGCTTTAGAGGCTTATGGAGAAAAACAAAAACATGAGAAGAAACCGTTCTGAGCAGCGTTGGTGGTGCTGGGGGATCGTGGCTCGGGCTCATTGCAGCACGCTCCCTGTTTGGACTTGCTTTTCAGAAAAAAATAAAATTGCTTGCTGGAAAGTCGTGTGTGTGTGTCTCTGTGTGTGCTCCAAGCCTGGGCTGCTACTTGGAGGGGGACACTGTTATCCCACGTTTTCCTTTGCTGGGCCCTGTGTTCCTGCTGCCTTGCTGGTGTCAGCGCCAATGCTCCATGCCATGTGTCTGAAGAGGAGCCTGGCATCATTGGGTGTGTTTTCGGGCACCAACGTGACCAGCATGTGGCTGCAGTTCTGCTGGGTTTAGTGTCATGGTCAGTATTCAGTGCAGAATAAAACACTTTGAAAGCCCACTTGTCTCAGTCCATCCTTCCTTCTCTGTGCGTGTGCATCAGGAAGGACTTGTTCACTGTGCAGGTGACCAAGCCCTGGCTGAGGTTGCTCAGAGAGGTGGTGGAGTCCCCCTCCTTGGGGATCTTCAAAACCCAGCTGGACGTGGTCCTGGGCAGCCTGCTATAGGTGTCCCTGCTTGGGCAGGGGTTGGACCACTTGACCTCCAGAGGTCCCTGCCAGCCTCAGCCACGCTGCGATTCTGTGGTAGTGCTCCTCAAGTACAGCTGCTTCAAGGCAAGTCCAAAGCATCTGCTGGTGTAACTGCTACAATAATAGATAGTGGAAAAGGGCAGATTTCTAGAGAGGGCTGCCCGCTCCGTGGGCTGCCCCTGAGCTGCAGCATCAGAAGTGCTGAGGGCTGCGTGTTGAGAAAGCGGGGCTGATATTCTCACGGAGATAGAGCCGTCTCGCCGGCAAATGCTGCGTAGCCAGGGTTTAGACTTGCTAGTAGTGACTAAACTATGAGTTGTCAAGAATGTGTTGGAGGTGTAATATGAGGAAAAAATGGGATGAGGTAAGAGACAGCTCTTGCGCAGTAGCACAGGAGGGATACCACAGCAGAAAAGGGAGGGTTTTCCTAGCAGGTGAATGGCAAGGCAGCATTAAAACAGGGTTTTGGCATTAGGCATTGGAGGTGATTCAAGAAATGTGAACGTGTATGGTGGAGATTAAGCCTGTAGGAACTTGGAATAAATGAAACAGAAATGTTTTCTCTCTCAATTTCTTCTGGAACAGGTGGGTATTTTGTTGAGGTATGGAGAGAGGTATACAGCGGCTCGGCTTGCTGACAAAAGCAATGAGTTTGTGTAAATAGTGTCAGGCACAGCAAAGCCACGGTCAGCTGGTGATGTCCCTAAGTCAAGAAGGTCCACGTGGGGTTGGGGGGATCAGAGCAAGAGGCAAGAGAGGCAGGGCAGGATGATTCCCCCTGCCAGCAGCCTCCTGGGCTGCTGTGCTTGTACCCTAGCACCCCACCTCCAAGTTTTGGGGCAAGCCACTGAAATATAGGAGTGTTTTTTTCCATCTCAGTACATATTTCTTCCTTCCCCCTCATTTTCATAGAATCATTAAAGTTGGAAAATACCTCCATGATCATGTGGTCCAACCACACACCTACTACCACTGTCACCCACTAAACCGTGTCCCTAACCACCACGTCCAACCTCCAAGTCCAACCTTTCCTTAAACACCCCCAGGGACGGTGACTCCACCACCTCCCTGGGCAACCAGTCCCTGTGCCTGACTGCTCGTTTTGAGAAGAAATGTCTCCTCATTTCCAACCTGAACCTCCCCTGGTGCAACTGGAGGCCATTCCCTCTTGTCCTAGCACTAGTTACCTGTGAGAAGAGGCCGACCCCCAGCTCCCCACACCTTCCTTTCAGGTAGTTGCAGAGAGCAATGAGGTCTCCCCTGAGCCTCTTCCCCAGACCAAACAACCCCAGTTCCCTCAGCCGCTCCTCACAGGACTTGTGCTCCAGGCCCTTCACCAGCTCCATAGCCCTGTTTTTTTCCCTTTGCTGTCTCTGTGCTTGGAAGCTCCTGTCCTTAGAGGTGTGACGGGGTTCCTCCTGCCCTGCCACCTCGGGAAGGGGTCAAGGAGCCCCTCGGTAACGTAAGTTGTCTTTTTGATAGCATCGCTTAGAGACAGGATTTTAGGGAAATAGTGTAACCAGCTCTTTCCATGACATGCCGTAGGGGTGGCTATTAAAAACTGAGCTAGGGAGCTTGACAGCGTAGTGCCGGCTACGTGACGGTTGCTTTTCTTTCCAGATTTGCAGCAAGATAGGAGAAGCATTTGGATGTGACCTGTCTATAGCCCGAGATAATTTCTGGCAAGCACGCAAAGAGATAAAGCAATGGAGAGCTCAGGGCTAAATCTTCTCTGTACAAATGCTAGGAGCACATGTAATAGGATTGTAGAATTGGAGTTACATGTTTGCAAGGATAAGTACAGGGTGGCGATACCGCGCTGTCACGGCCACTCTTAAATCAGAACACGGGCTGGGGATTTACGGTGGTTGTTGGAGATTCGTGGGTTTCACTACAGACTTCTGGAATAGCAAAAGAAAAGAAAAGGCTTTCGTAGATGAGACAAAACGGGTCCCTGAGAAGGCTGGAGCCCCACTGAGGGGAATCCCGTCTGGAGAAGGCAGGAGTGCCCTGACCTTAATGTAGTGAGGTACCACAGGTTATTCATACACGAAATACACAGGTAAGAAAACTGCTTAGAGGTCTTCTGGCAGAACTGTGGTTAATTTACACGCCCAAGCATGTCGTGTTTAATTTTTTGAGAAGCCCGGGGTCTGCTTGGTGTGGTTCGTGGCCCACCTGTCTGCCGCCTGGGCTCCTCAGCCCCTCAGGAAGGAAGCACCGAGGGAGGAGGCGGCGGGGCAGCTGTGTGGGCAGCGAGGCCAGGCCGAGGAGCGAGCGGAGGAGATGTGGCGGCTCTGGAGGAAGAGGGGCAGTGTTTACGCTGGAAATGTTCCTTTCTGAAAACCTGGCTCTGCTGAGAGAGCAGACGTCGGGGTGGCTGTAAGGGAGCTCCCCAAGCGCAGAGCCCTGCCCTGGGCCCACCTCACAGGTTCCTCTGCTCTCACCTCTGCTTCTCCTCTCCCCCCACAAGATGTTGACCAACGTGGTTGCAGAAGGGTGGTGAAGGAGCTGGCACCGGCCACCAGGCGATTTCCAGCCTCTGCTCCGGCCTTGATGCCTTCGGCTCGCTTTATTTTCATCTTGGTCAGGGGGATCGCTGCATCATCTTGCCTTTTGTGGTTGTGGTTGCTAAGCCTGCCCGCAGGCTGATCGCTCCCTGGTGTTCTCGGCTTTTATTTTTGTTTACTTTATTGCTTGAAAATAGTCTTTTCGTGTGTGTTTTTTTTTTTCCCTTTTTCGTTCCGTGCCAGCGCTGGTGTGAACGAATGGGAGGACGCCGCGCTTTAGCCGCAGCTTGCCGGCGCCTTCCCGTAACCACAGCGTGGCGAGGGGGAAGCACATTTCTTCCAGCGGCGGGGCCGCGCAGCTCAGACCTGGACCTGGGCCCCAAATCTGCCTCCGGGGGGCAAGCTGGCCTCCTGCCAGCAGGCCGGTGGGGGCCGCGTGTTCCCTCCAGCCCCGCACCCACGTGTCTTCTCATGGTGGCTTTGGCCACCTTCTCTGCAGGTCTGAGCCCACAGGGATCAGCCCTGGCCTGAGAAGGTTCCTCTCGACACAAGAGGCGTGAGGGGTTTGCTCTCAGCAGCTCCCTCCGCTCCTTTTTTGCCTCGTAGCTGTTTGGCCGTGGCCAGTCTGTTGTTAACCAGCGAGAGGCCGCTCACGTTGAGTTGGGAACACGTGCAGCAGCAGCGGGGCTTTAATTAGGCGGCTGTTCAGCAAGCAGGTGCTTCCTTTCTGGGTTTAAGTTACCATATTCATCAGGGCATTGCAACTTGGTGCATTTTAAATTCCCTGCTCCTGAAGAACAAAGTCATTTTCTCAGCTCTGGAGGCTGACATCTGCTTGCGGAGATTAACTGTGTTCCTACAGCAGAGGGCACAGATTTCCTTGGTGGAGGGGGGATGCAGTGGAGAGAGCATTAAACCCCGGTACAAGTTGGCTCACTTGGATGGAAATTGCTCTGCAGGTTGGGAGGGAGGTGTATTTATTTGAGGGATGCCTGGTGGTGTTACATCACCTAGGGGACTGGGTTTGAAAGGAGCGATCACAGCCGGGTGATAGCTCGGGACGCCGTCAGTCAGCTCACACCTCCGCTCCCCGAGCAGCACGCGGTGATGATGACTGCTGGGGATGGGCGGCCCCTTGCTACTTTGGCTAGACAAGTGTTTTAAAGCCTTATTTTTAAGATGCGTTTTCATTTGCTCCTTGAAACCTATGTCAGTGCTTTCCGCTCATTGCTTTTTGAGAGCCTGTCTAAACCACGTTTGGCTCCCTGATTTCATTTTGCTGACAACATGCCAGCTAGAGCCAGGCTTTCTATAAAACTCGAGATCGATAGAAATGGTGCAATTAATTAAACCGGAGTCCGGTGGAAAGAGCTGCTTTTAAATAAGTAAACGTTCCCTGCAGGATTTGCAACTGCAGCCGTGAGCGCCCGGAGTAAACTGACTGGGAACAAAAGTGGAACCGACTTAATTGGGTTTCGTGGCTCCGGCAAAACACAAACGGCAGCAAATAGCGAGAAGCAATTTGGACTTGAATTATTCCCCCCCTGCATTAATAGGTCGCGATGATGTTAGTCATAAAAATCTGGCTAGCTCTTTGGCTGCCAAAGTTTGGCAGAGGCCTGTTGCAGGTAATGAGGGTCAGGCGGATTAACGCCAGCTGTGCAGCTGGCTGGCTGGCTCTTTGAAGCTGACCTCTTAATCTTTCTTTTCCATTCCAGGAGCTACGCGGGACAACAAATGGTTCCCAACCTTCCTCCTTACTTCTGTGACGCCCCAATGTGAGTAACAACCCTAGTGGTTTTTGTTGTTTTTTTTTTTAAACAGTCTTAGTCGTGCATCCATTTGCAGCTGCTATTCCCCCCCCCACTGTGCTCGTGTCCCCCTTCCTTTCTCAGTCCCAGGGCGATGCCCCATAGCCTGCAGCAGAGAGCGAGTGGTCTCCTAGGAATAAAAATGCAAAGACTTCTTTGTAATATGCAATGTAATGCATAGTGAAATGTTTATGTGAAAAATAGTGCTAGCAGCTGCATCTTTTATCAAAGAACGTATATTTGGAAATGTTTATAGGACCATGGCAGCACTAAATCTGGGTAGCTGGTCACTAATCTTTGCAAAGATACAAAGCTGATTAAAAAATAATAATAAAACTCCCCTGAGGCAGCCTGTAAGTTGCAATATATATGTAAGACCCAGGCTCTTAAAGGTTCCTATCCTGCCCTTATTCTCTTCCACACTTCCTCCATGTGGTCACTCCAAATTGCTGCCAGCTGGCCTATTTGTCATGTGTGTTTGTTTGTACTGCTTCTAATTTTTGACCTTTCAAAGAGACAGACAAAATCTGTGGCTTATGCAAATCTTTGAGTTTACAGCCAGCCCAGCCTACGAGCGGGAAGGAAAAATACAGTGAGTTTAAGCCACAGAAGGGAACAGATTCAGTTCTCAAGTGCATCGTTATTGACCGTGGACCCTAGTGTGTGCATAAATGTGTTGGAGCCTTGTCTATTGTGTCTGAGGTTTTCTTACCTCCGAACTGCCCTCCACCCTTATTGCCGAGAGCACCACGGGTTCCTTCTGATATGTTTTCAGCTTGACAAATGTGCCCTGTTTTGTGTTTGTTCCAGGGTAAGTTTTTTCAAGTAAGTAATTTTGTAGTGTGGCACATTTATAAAGGCAAAAACAGAACTAACAGAAAAAAAAAAAAAAGGTATAAAAAAATGACAGCGTTGTAGAGAAAGAAGAATGAAACTGGTATATCATCAAACCGAATGTCCCCGTGTGTGGATACATGGCGAGACTGTCGGTCTGTTAACAGAAAACAATAGTGAAATTGGGTGGTATTTCCAGTTTCCCTGGAGTGAAAGTGCGTACAGTGGATAATGAAATGTTTTTTATGTGGAATATGTTAATTCTGCCAGTGCAGTAATCCCGAGGTTCCAGTTCACCGCAAGGCTGACATTTATGTTATAAAGAGATGCATAGACATTTATTGGGGTATAGACTGACAGTGCATCTAAAAAAACAATGAGAATAATGTGAACGGTTTTCTTTTCCTTCTCTTTGCCTTTCTCTACCATTCCATCATATCAAATAGTGACTATCGTCAAAAGGGCTGCTGCTCGGAAAGGTGCTTCACCATTCACAGCAAACCCAAAAGTTAATTCATTTTTTTTTGGTGTGTGGTGGGGGATAATATGTGGGACATTCTCATGCTTGTGTATGGCTTGGGTTTTGTAACAAGTCTTTGGCACTTCCAGCTCGGGGTGTTCCTGCCCTGCCACACAGCCGCATCGCCAGGCGGGTTTTGAATCAACCCAAGGTGCTGATCCAGCATATAAACCGTATGGAGCTCACCCGGGTAGCTCTAGGTTTGCTCCATTTCCCTGGTGTGCTTTGCTGCGGTGTGGTAGAGGCACAGTCCTTTTAACCAGGGCCACGAGGGCCAACATCGCCTCCAGAGACTTGGGCTTCACGCGACCCCTCAGTAGGGCAATCAGCCCTCCTGGCTGCAGGGGGAGGTCTCCCTCCTCTGCTGCCCTTCCATGTGCTCTCCTGGGGCTCATTCAGCTGCCCCGTGGGTCAGTCTGACCACAAAAAGATCGACGATGAACCTGGTGAAATTAAAACCGAACGACGTGGATTTTTTGCCGAGTTCTCAGGCAGAGCTGTCTTACCTGTCTGAGGCCTGGAGCTGGCACCCAGGTTGGTGAGGGAGAGCGCTGCAGGGCTGACATCAGGTGTGTAGGAAGGGCATGCACATCCCTTCCCTCTGGGTGGGGAAGGGTTGGTTCAGATGGCATGAAATTACAGCCACAGCTGTAGTAGCACCTGAATACAAGTATTTTGACGGAAAGCCCAGCCTGGTGACACTGCGTTTAATAAAGGTGCAGCAGAGATCTTGCTGCCCTTTACTTACGGGAAGCTCTGTGGTACGAATATGGCCAGTGTACACGCTTATTTTAATGAAAGAAGCTTGTTGGATGTGATGAGTTGAAAGGTGCTCGCATGGATATGGCCACCTACACGTCCTTAGGCACGATTCTTTGTTATCTCCCAGGGCTTCTGACTGCCCATCTGCACCAGAGAACTGGTCAGCAGCAATCTCACCAGCTTTCTGTGCCTGTTCAGGTAACAACAGTAAGTCCCCACTCACTCCTGGGTACCAAAATCTGTAAGTGTGGTGATCAGCTTTCCACCAGTACTGGAGCTTTGGAGGCTTTGACATAGAAGGGAGAACTTCTTTTGCAGCCTGGTGCTTCCTACCATGATCTGAAATCATCTCTTCTTGCCAGTGCATTGGGACAGTTTGTCCCAGTGCTGGGAAGGCAGCCGCTTCCCACCTCCTTTGTTCTCTGCTGAAGGCTGACTGAAGTTTAAGAAACATTTTGCAAAGTTCCCTGCTCTTTGGTCTCTGCCCTTCTGAGCGTGCTGCAGAGATCTGCGTTAGGCTTGAGCATAGCCTTGCATTTGAGGTTAACCGGAGCTTCCATTACGGTGTTTGCTGGCTGCAAAGAGACAGATTGAGACCTTTTAGCTTAAAATGTGTTGGGAAGGAGTTAACCCATCAAACTTCCCTGAAAATATTTGGAAGCCTGGTGGATTTACTAGTTTTTGTTCTTTTTGTTGTCTATCCGTGTTATTTTTGATGTGGCAAGGAGGTATCTTGGAACCCGTTGAGCTCTCAGGGCCTCAGGGAACCATGGCATTAGGATTCTTCCCTCCAAAGTCCAGCGATCGATTGACATCCCTGATTAACACTTGCCTCCCAGCTATGGGGCTGTGCTTTTTTGCTGTGGACTTCAGAGCTTCTTCAGTTGTGTCCTGAAAGATGGTGCCCCAGGTGATACCTGCCCCAAGGACCTGTGCGGAGAGTGGGGCAGAACTGAAGAAGAGGACTCTTCCTGGAGTGGCGCTGGATCACTTGCGCTGTGGGATCACCTCATGGGAAGGTTGCAGGAGACCTTTGGCCTTCCATGGCTTTTATCCTGCTTTTGCAGGGGTCTTTCCAGAGCTTCCATTCATCTGTGGTTGACGCAGGAGGCTCCCCTTGGCTGCAGCCGATGGATGTGCTGTGAGGCCCACCTGCGTCACCCAAATTCACTTGGCCTGACCTCGGCTCACCTCCAGATAAGGAACCCCCAAATGTGGAACGTGATCACTGAAGAGTTCCCTTATCTGCTGAGCGTGGCTGTACCGGGAGAAGTTGTCCTGGGCTATAAAAGCAATTTCTTCAAGTGCAGCTTTCCTGATATACTTCAGCTTACGATATCTGGTTATTGGTTTTGTGCAAGTAATGCAACTGATTACATCAAGCTACCGTACTGCTCTGCAATGGACTTCTGTGTTCTCCATTGCTTCATTTATTGCCAGTGCAATACCTACCTGCTGCTGTTTATAGCATGCAGCCATTCCACATGGAATTATGTGGATATTAATCACGTTTTTATGGGAGAGGGAATAGGAATAGGACAGGAGGTGGGGGGAGAAACACCTTCGGTCAGATTTTTGCCGAGGAGCATCTGTCCTAAATCACTGGTATCTCCTAGAGCTCCTTACACTTGGTGCACCGAGAGCAGGCAGCGCTGCAGTCGGACTTCCAAACGCTGTATTTAATCACAAGTATGAAGTGGAGGTCAAGTGGCAGTGGGGTTAGTGGCTGCAGGCTCAGGTCAGCTCTAAGGTGCAGGTCTTCCAAAGGTGAGTGTCTAACATCACATGGTCTAAACTTTTGGGTAGACCTGTGCGGTGCCAGGAGTTGGACCTGATGGTCCTTATGGGGCCCTTCCAACTCGGGACATTCCATGATTCTGTGACTCTCTGTATATACTTACGTATCGTCTCTGAGGGTCGCCACCGATTTGGGATTACTTAGTGGGCTTACAGGAGCAAGGACATTGTTTGAGAATCACAGATCCTACTCTTTGCCTGCTTTGTCTGTAACAAGCTGTGGCCTTCTCCCAAATACTTTTCAGAACAAGATTTGGAGACGCTTAATTTTCTGTTAAATTTACTGATACCAAGAGAAAGTGAAAAACTTCAGACCACGGTTCAGAGAAGACACTTCCAGTTGCTTCATGCTTTCCTCCTCCTTTTTTTCCTGCATCTCTTTTCCTTGTCTGCTAACCACAAAAAAAGAGCCAATACTTAAACAGCGTTTCCTGGTCATGCTTCTCAGTTTCTTGTTTTCTTAACGGGGGAGTCTGAACAATTTCCTGTAATTCTGAAGCATTTCAAAGCAAAATGCACCAGTGGCATTTCCAAATGCTATCCTCTCTCAGCATGCCTCTGCTGTGCGTTGCTCTTGGCCTCCACGCTATGTGCAGAAGTCCTCCAGACTTGTTCTCTTGTGTGTCTGTCGCTGTCATCGGCATGGTTCGACTGGATCAAATCCTTCCACGAGCTGCGAGGAAGCTTCAAGGCAGCACAGCAGGGTGGGCCAAACACTGATGAAAGGCTGATGTCCTCTTGACACGGAGCTTTGCCCCCTCTGCCAGACGTGGCCCGGAGCATTTGATGTATAATTGTTTGGCAGCGTTGGGGTTGGTGAGTCACAGAGTCGCTCAGGTGGGAAGGGATACCTGGGGGAAGTCTCCGGTCCAACCCCCTGCCCAAAGCAGGGCCAGCTGCGGGATCAGACCGGGGTGCTCAGGGCTTTCTCCAGGTGGATCTTGGAAACCTCTGAGCTTGGAGCCTGCACAGCCTCTGTGAGCAACGTGATCCTGCTTCGCTTTTCACCTCGAGCGTCTTCATGGCGAAGATCTGCACGTCTTCAGAGAAAGCTGGCGGTGATTCAGCTTATGACCACTGCGACACAGCGTACGCGAACACAGCACGGGCACCGTTAAGAGGGGTGCAGCACTTGGCAGCAGCCGTAGGCAGAGACAAGCCAGGCCTTGAAGGTAAAGGTTTACTCGTTTTGAGGAGCTCAGCAATGGCAAACAAATGGGTGGTAAAACGTCGTTGCAATGAACAAGGTGAGTATAAAAAGGAAAAGTAAAAATATAGCAAGTACTTTCTGATAAAATCGTGTTTGTCTTTCAATTAAATGGCTTGATATGGGCCTGTAAAAGGGGAAAAAGGCCCCTAAAGTAGCTAGGGCAAGTTAGCTGGCAAAGCAGAGAAAGCGAAGGCACTCAGGCATAAAGCTGGCAGATCTCCTTAAATCTCGGAGGTGTCCCGGCGGTGGCGGGTCCAGTTGTGCTGGCCAGTTGTGGTATTTATAACCTTGAGTCATCCTCTGCAAGCCAGCGGTGCTAACCCTCTGGGCAGAGTCTGAAGACAAGATCTCTGCTTGCATTGGAGGGCTGTGGATCAGGCTGGATGAGAAGGCTGTCAGCACCAGGCTCCCCGAGAGGGAGGGATTAGCCAGACTCTGTAATTCCTGCGTGGTGCTCTGCTACGGTAAGGTTCAGACCAGGCTGGGGCTTCTTTGCATTGCAAGGACATTCAGGGGGGTTTGTTTACCAGCTGGCTACAAGGATTTGAAGGAAAAAAGAAGTAAATTGGAGCTTGTTGTCTAAAAATGAGAGCACGCACAGTCAAGCAGCATCTTTTATTTTTATGCGGCTGGTCTAAAATAGCTGCAGTTCTGCCTACTTTCTTAACGTGCATCCGGCAGAAAGCAAAGGCAGCTGCTCACGTTTCTGTGCCGTTTGTGCTGTTTTTGGTGCGGAGGGTCTCGGGAGCACTTCACAGGGGGGAGCAGGCGATGAGAAGCCGTGCCGTGAGCCTGCATCTACAGCACGGGCAAAGCCGGGGCCGTGGGGCAGGGCTGGGAGCTCTCAGAGCTGGCCTCCTTGCCAGAGCCTGCTTTGGGCTGCGTGGGCAGCTCTGGAAGAGCATCCTCAATTTCAGAGTCCTGTGGGGAGTTCGGAGGAGCAAAGTGCCCTCGGTCACCTCTGGGTCTTGTGCCAGTGGAGTTAGCGGAAGCGTGCAGCCAGCGCGCTCAGTTGGCCTCCTGGCTGCGTCTGGAAAGGGGATCTAGGAAAGGGGAAGTCTCGCAGAGCCGTTTCCTTCGAGCCCGTTGCGGGTGGCATGATTTCCACCCCACCCCTCCATCCCTGCTCCCCTGTCCCAACGCATGACGGCCCTCGGGGGCTCCTGTGCGGGGTGAGGCGGCGTTGGAGGGAGTTTGTCCCTGCTGGCAGGGCAGGGAGGATGGGGGAAGGATGGCGGCGGCGCTGGGGAGCAGCAGGGTGAGCTCTCCCCGCAGGCAGCACCATCGGTTATAACCCTGCCTCCGCTCACGGACCGTGGCCGTGAGCAAACCACTTGCTTTCCTCTTGGCCGCGTGGAAGACGGGGATAATGCTTGCCTCACAGGGGTATTATGAAAGTTAGTTTGTTAATTATTTATAAAGCACGTTGGAGTGCTACTTCAGTTCTACACAGTGTTGTGATAACATCTAATTAGTGATTCCTTACGATGCTTCATTTTCTTTCTGCTATAAATATTGGCCTAATACAGGGACAACTCTGCCTGTGCTAGTCATCTTGGTGACTCAGATGGAACAAGCAAGCTGGGATGAATAAACAAGATTTGGTTGGTAAATGGTTTCTCTCTTTTTTATTTCGTTTCCCCTTGTATGCCATCGTACCCGTAACAATGACCTTGTTGGGGTTAGGCCTTTCCGGTGCAATGTCCCTTTGCCTGCAGGGCAGGTGGAGGTTGGCCCCGCACCTTCCATCTCACCAGGGCACGGAGACGTGCAGCCAGTGATGCCTTGCAGTGCTTGGATTTCTCTCGGTGCAGTTCAGCTGCTGGTGTCTGGCTCATGCCGTGTGGCAAAAACAGTGTGCTGAAGCACAGGGATGCTACGGAATTTGCAGCGGGCAAAATAAAGCCTGAATAATTACAAACCTTCCCGTTGGGTGACTTGCTGCAAGATATGTTTCCATCAGCAGGTTGCTCTTTGGGGCCAAGTTATCCCTTGTATAGAAACGTTAGCCTTTAGCAACCTGCTTGCATCTCCTGGGCTTTCCTGTCCTTCCCCAGCCTCGTGGCTCTGTCCCTTTTCTTGCATGCGCCTCCTGGGAGCCAGGCAGGGTTTTGGGTGCAGGGAGAGCGGCGGGGGCTAATTTGCTGGGAAGCTGGTGATGGGGCTGTGCTCTGCGAGGGGAGAGCAGCGTGGGATGAAGCTGTGGCAGCACATGGCTGGGCATGAGGTAGGAGAAGGGTGGGAGAAGGGGAAGGAGGAGCTTTCCCCGCTTGTTGGCAGCAGGCTGGCTGGTGGCTGGGTCGGCTCATCCGTTCCGGGAATGCGGAGCTGCCCCTCCTGTGGACCCCGGGAAGGTGTCCAGAGACCTAGGGCTGAAAACTGCTGCAACAGGGAGATCTCTGCCGTCGCTTTCAGTGGGGTCTGGACCATGATGTGGGATGCCAAGGTGCATTTTTTTTCTCTCTTTCCCTCTAAGCTTGCCTTTCTGCCTTCCTGTATGCATGTTTGCATCCCATACTGCGCTATTTTATTTCACGTTGCAGTAGCATCTTGTCTTTACTTTGGTCTGGGCTGTTACGAAATCTCATATGGCAGCGTGCTTATTTTTTCTTCCGAAAATCGGTAAAGATCAGAGACCTTTGCTGTATGTCATGTGTTGCTGGGTTTCCCTGTCTCTGAGTGGATTAGGGCTCTTTGAAGCTGTGAGTATCCCGTATGTTTAATACTTCAGTGTTGTGAATCCAAAAGCTCGTGATTCCTATTTTTAGTGTTGAAGAATTTTGACAACTAATGTAAACCTACGATACCCATCACCTGACAGCATCACTACCAGTGTACAGCTTGTCACTCACTGTGAACTGATTTTTTCCAACAAATTAAAACCATTGGCAGCGACGTGGCAGAAGCGTGTCAGAATGTAGCAAGAAAATGACAGCAGCCACTGCGTAGTTTCTTTCAGAGAAATGAGAGGAGGTGTTTGGATTACACTTCTTGAATAAAATGTTCCTCCTTGATCCCTCTCGTCAAAAAAGGAAGCGGTCCCCATTTCGGTAAGCTCTTGTGGGCTGTTGTGCCACGTGGCAGTGCCCAGCCCTGAGCAAGCACTGCTGCACGGCTCGTGCACCCTGTGAGCCCCACCGGTGCGGGGGGCTGCAGGAGCCCGTAGCGGCCTCAGGGTACGTGTGCACACATGCTTGTGTGTATGTCCAGAACAACTTCACAACTGTGGGTGTTTTCCTGAGGCTGGATGGCCAGGAGCAGGCCTCTTTTAAAGATATTAATCCTGTGTTTATAGAGGTATATGTATTGTCTGCATGCAGCTGGATGACTGGTAAAGTTTGGAGCTACATTTCATCGCTGAATGGATTGGCTTGTAGGAGACCTTAAAGACCATCTAATTCCAACACTCTGCCATGGGCAGGGACACCTCCCACCAGACCAGGTTGCCCAAAGCCCCATCCAGCCTGGCCTTGAACACCTCCAGGGATGGGGCATCCACAGCTTCTCTGGGCAGCCTGTGCCAGGGCCTCACCACCCTCTGAGTAAATGACTTCTCCCTTATAGCTAATCTAAGTTTACCCATTTATAGTTTAAAGCCATTACCCCTTGTCCTATCACTACACCCCCTGACAGAGAGTCCCTCCCCAGCTTTCCTGCAGGCCCCCTCTAGGCACTGGAAAGCCGCTGTAAGGTCTCCCCAGAGCCTTCTCTTCTCCAGGCTGAACAACCCCAACTCCCTCAGGCTGTCTTCACAGGAGAGGTGCACCAGCCCTTTCATCATCCTCATGGCCCTCCTCTGGACTCATTCTAACAGATCCATGTCCTTCTTGTGCTGGGGCCCCAGTGCTGAAGGCAGTGCTCCACGTGGGGTCTCAGAAGAGCAGAGCAGAGGGGGAAAATCACCTCCCTCGCCCTGCTGGCCACGCTGCTTTTGATGCAGCCCAGGATACGGTTGGCTTTCTGGCCTGCAAGCACACATTGCTGGCTCATGTCGAGCTTCTCATCAACCAACACCCCCAAGGCCTTTTCCTCAGAGCTGCTCTCAATCCATTCTCTGGTCAGCCTGTATTTGTGTGTGGGAGTGCCCCAACCCAGGTGCAAGACCTTGCACTTGGCCTCTTTTTTTGAGATTTTTGAGGCTTATGAGGTTTGCATGGGCCTACCTCTCAAGCCTACCCAGGTCCCTCTGGCTGGCATCCCTTCCCTTCAGTGTGTCAACTGCAAGGTCCTTCCTTTAACAAACGAGTTAAACACCACCAGTCCCAATACCAACCCCCGAGGAACACCACTCGTCACTGATCTCCACTTGGACGTTGAGCATTGACCGCAGCTCTTTGAGTGTGACCATCCAGCCAATTCCTTACCCACCAAGAGGTCCATCTGTCAAATCCATATCTTTCAATTTTAGAGACAAAGATATCATGCGGCATGCCGTTGCATGTGAAGTGACATGTGCCGAGTGTTGACAAGTGATTTCTCTGAGCACACTCCTAAAGAGTCTGTGAGGACTGTAAGCAACGAGTGGCACAATGAAATACAAATCTTAAATTTTCACTTTTAGTTGCTCCAGCAGTGGTAGTGTGTGCCTGTTGCTGTTGGTTGCGGTTTTGCAGGCAAGTGTGCTGGCTAATTGCCAGCACCCCCTCCCTGTAGCTCATTAGAAACCTTTCAGCTAGCCTTGCCGTGTAACAACTGGGATCAGCTTTCCTGTGAGTGGGTATATATGCTGACCTCTCCAAAAGAAAAGGGAAAAAAAAAAAAACAACAAACAAAAAAACTGTAGTTCATTAGCTTACTTTCATAGAGGCTGAAGGGGAACTATTTGTGGCTGAACAATACCTGCCTTTCACGGCTCCCTTCCTAATCCCAAATAGAAACATGAGGCTGAGAAACTTGTTCTGATAAAGGGGAGTATGGATGCATTCAATCTAGTATCATTTTTCATTGTGTTAAAATTCTTTAATTGGCAGCATTAAATATCACTTTGAAGGGGTAGAAGTGATTCTGCTGGTAGTATCATGGTTTTCCATCAGTGCCTTCTTGTGAGTTTCTGCATCACAGACATCCAGTTCCAAAGCTGAGGCTTAAAAGAAATAATGAGGTCTCTGTTGACTTTCCTTCTAACTTTATTATTGAATAAAAGATGGCTCAAGCCAAACTGTGACCTCACCTGTGCAATGGCAACCTTTTGCTTTAGCAGTAGTCTTGGTCGCAGCTCCTTCTGGATGCATGAGGCCGCGCAGGTACAAGTGTGGGGTTTACCACGGTGAAAGTCCCAGTGCATAATTTGGCCCAAACATGTATTATCCACGGGGATATGCAAGAGCCAGCTTGAACTCTGAAGCCAGGGTTGTGTTTATAGGGCTGTAGTTTACAGTGTTTTGTGGAAAAGGAATATAATATCACAGTAAGGTGCGTCAGAGTGCCTTGCTTGTGTCACCAAATTGGTCTGTGGCTATGGGATGTTTGGAGTACCACCGAAACTGGAGCTGGCCGTCAATGTCCCGGTGTTCATGTTGGGCCTGTTGTTTCTGGCAGATGATAATGACCTACTGGGCCCTGGGTTGTGTCCTGAAACATGCTTGACCAGAGGACTGTCAAAAGCAGACACCCAGGACCAGAACGCTGTCCTCTGTGGTTTCTCCCATTAGAAACTCCAGCATTGCCATTAAGGACTTGAAAAAAAAAAAGACCTGCAAGGCTCCAGTTGTCTGCAGGATGGAGACAGGGCTCTTCTGTAGACAGCGTGATTCTCCAGGGCCATCTGTTTGCGCAGGTGGAAAATACGGCAGATACAATCATGAATTTTTGAAGCACCTTGGCTTTGTAAAGTAACCCGTAGTTAAAGAGATAAGGTCTGCGTAGCCCTGATGCTCTTCGTATCTCAACTTACTGCTGTGCTCAGAGTGAGTCACTGTACTGAAGTTACTCCCAACCACTTCTCTGCCCGAAGTGATCATCCATTGTTAAAATGATATTAACTCATGTGTGCTAATTAACAGGTGTGCCAGGGTGTGAGAAGCCAGGGATGTTAATTAGGGCTGATGAAGACACCTTTACGCATGATTCGGCCTTGGCTTGTGTCTGATGGCAGCCCATCTGCCCTCCTTCCACACCTGAGGAGTTGCTGTCCCGCCGTGACTTCTCCAGCTGGCGTGGACCTTGCCACAGTGGGGAGATCTTTCTCCTCCGGGCTCAGCGGAGGGGTGTCCTCCTCCCAGCTAGGTATCCAGGAGAACCTGAGGACTCCCCTTAAGGCCTCATCAGTCCCACTTCTTCTCCCTCATTCTGCTGGAGGTGACAGCCCCTCTGGTTGCCTTGCGTGGCTGTCTCCAGCCCAAAATCTGCTCTCTTGCCTCGAAACAGGTTTTGGTAGATCATCGCTAATCGCAGGCAGCACCACAGTTTATAGAAGCTGGTGTGCGTGTCTAGGAGGGAGCCCACATCAAAGGCACGTATCAAAACGCCTCAGCGTAGCGGGGCTGGCCGCGGGGCCGGGCCTGGAACCGACAGGCTGCCACGGGGTGTTTGTTGGCAGGCGGCCTCTCCATGTCCTCCCCTCCACCCTGGTCGCCTCATGGGCCGGCCTCTTGTTCCTCAGCCCGGTGTTGGAGGAGGGTCATCCCTCCTTTTTACGCTGGGTGATGAAGGGGAGGTGAAGGTGTTCCTCTTCGGTCCTTCTGCACCGATTTAAAACTGACTGATGGGTTGTGTTGTGCCCTTGCTTGCCTGGAGCTTTCTGAAAGTGCCTGCTACAGGGGGAGGCAGATACATCCAGGTGGGAGCCCCCGGCCGGCCAAGGCCTCACTCTGGGTAACCAGGAACAGGCAGGAGAAGGTGTCACAAACTGCTGTGGCAAAACGCAGACCCATTTCAGGCTTGCGGCAAAAGGGTGTGCCTCGCTCAGTCCTCCTAAGCTGAAAAACACTTCAGACAATCGCTTTCAATCTGTCGTCGTAAGCATATATGCTTCTTCCCTAGGACCCGCGAGTAATTGCTTTGTATCTAAGGCAGCCTGTGAGTATGCATGCGTGTGTGAACGCACACACCGGTTCCGCCTAATCGCGAAGCCATGTTGGTGCTGTGGTGACTAAGCGCAGATGGCATGGGAGCTCCGAGTGCGGGTTTGCCTTTCGGGCTGTTCGAATGCATTGAGGACGGTGAGTGTGCCCCGGTGAACCTGGAGGCAGGTGGGAGCAGCCCCTGTCGCCTCCTGAATCACTCCCGACTTGCCAAACCTGCTCGCTCGGGGTTTGCCGCTTGCCCTCGCGTTCGGCTCCTGGAGGAGTCAGCCCGCTCCCCGGGTCTCCCTGCGGTTTCCGTCTCCTGGCTGGCACACAGATGTTTGGCTTCGCTCACTCCGTGCTCAAATGAGCTGGAAGGCTGAGGATTGGCCTTCCCACTACTTTCTTTTCCGAACATGCGTCCAGCCCCATCCCTCCGTCAGCCCCCGCCTGTTGCCGAGGTGGAGGGCTCTGCTGCGAAGCAGGAATGCCTGCAGCCACGGGGGGACCTGGTGGTTTTGAAGCGTGGGCAGACGCATCGGAAAGATCTGACGCTGCAAGTATTTAGATGAGGAGTTAAACAAAACCTGCTGCTTGAACTGGACGAAAACTGCCTGCTGCACGAGCAAACTCGGCTTGCGTGCCTATTTCTGATAATGGGCTGTGTGAGAATGATTGCCCCGAGTCAACTCACCTGTCCAACCACCTCGTCCCTGCTGGCCCAGAAAAATCTCCTCTCCTCCCATCCTGTCCTCCAGCACCCATAGCACCCGAGCACGAGGAGCCCCACAGCTTTGCTCCAGCTGTGTATTCATTGCACTTCCACAGGTGTGCACGTAGACCTGGGGAAGAGCTGGGGTCCTGCATGCATAATTTGTCATTTTTCTTCCTTTCATAATGATTTTGTCCCTTTCCCAAGTCGTGGTTACTGCTGGGCTGCAGAGGACAGAACTGCGAGAAGGCAGTTACCACCTCAACGCTCTGTGTTTTTGAAGTATCGGGCAGAGCTCAAAATGTTAATTTGTTGTTTAATTTGGTGATTTCTGTTTGTAAAAAAATAATTACTGTGTTGTCTACCTCATTCCGAGAATAGTTTGATACCTGTTTTTCTTCTGCCTTATAATTGGGTGCAGAGTCAAAATAGGGGAAGTTGGTGGATAAACACAGCTGTTTAAGGGCTCGTATTTGTGTTTCTTATTTATAGCAACCATCACAAAATCCTGGTTTTGAGGGCTGTGCTGCTCAAGTTGGAATTCAGAGACAGGCAGAAGCAGTGAATTAAGAAAGACCTGATCCATGTGCAGTTTTAAAATCTCTTTAGTTCCTGATTCGGCAAGCACTTTTGCACCGGCGGACAGCTTAACGTGAGACAATTTGGTATGGCTGTACTCTCAGGGGGTCACAGTCCGGATAAGTACCCGAGGGGAGATCTTTCAGGACGTAAGAGCATCGAGGACAATGACAAATGGTGCAGAGGAGGTCAGAAGTTTTTATTTTGTGGCTCACTGGAGAGTTGTTCCCCGAAAACACGATTAAAGCCTGAGTGCAGCGCAGTTTAGCGAGGTGACGAAGGGGACCGCGTGGCTGTTTCCCACGTAGCTGACGTGCGAGGCTGGGTATTTTAATTACGGGCTGCTCTTGCCCAGCCTCAGACCGGTGAGTTAAAGTCGCCCCGGAGGGGTGTCCTGGGGAAGGCAGATTTCGGGACCGGCGGGCTGAGTGGCAGCAGGTCCCAGCAGCCAGAGCCAGCGCTCGCCGGGAGCGCGACGGGAAGGATTACCCAGGAGAGGGAGGGAGGGAGGGAGGGAAGGAGGGAGGGAAGGGAAGAGGAGGGAGGGGTGGCAAAACCCCAAACCTTCGAACACACCCAATTGACCCATCTCATCTTCACATGAAACTTAGCGCGTTACACCCACTGCGAACCAGAAGGGGAATGAAACGCTGACACTTCCTCCTTTCTGTTACCGGCAGCGAGGGCTTGTGAAATACGGCAGGCAAAAATGTTTTTGCTCCTGATGATGAACGGTAAGCTGCTTTGCAAACAGCCGTAACTTCTGCTTGCGCTTTGTGTGACGGGCTAGGGGAAGGAGGGCAGTTAAGCTCAGGCTGCAAAACATGCTTGTGGGATGCCCTGTTGTCGTGGTGTCCAAAACGCAGCGTGTTTGGGAACCTCCGTGAGGCTTTCCTCTCCCAGCTTGCGTCTTTTCCCAGCGTGGCTGGAGGTGTTTCTGTTTCTAAGTCACGTTTAATAAGTTCGTCAAGGGCTGTTGCCTTTTGCGGGGTTTGTGCGGCTCTCAGGTACAAAAGCACACAGCTTTTGTTGCAGTCACGGAGAGCAAAAACTGATTGAATGGGAGCCGGGTGTGTAGTCGCTAAATTCCCTCAGAGAGAAAATGTAGGATCGTGTTACTTATTAAAGATGCTTACCTTCTCCAGCTGTCTGGCTTTATTTTCCGTAATTACAGGTTGCCGTGCTCTTTAATTGTTTGAAATGAGCCCTGCGAAAGGTTTCAACTTGAATTGAGCTCTGTGAGGTGTTTCTGTGAGGCAGTGAAAGCTGAAACATTTGGAAGGGCGATGCTGCAGCGCCTTCAGATAGGGGTGAAGAGGCTGGGGCCGGAGGGGTCTCTCACTGCTCCGAGATCTGAAAGCGCTGCAGGAGCAGGGGCTGCGGGAAGCTTTCCCGTATCGAGCTGCTCCTGTTTTCTGGTTCCTTTTGTGATCACTTGCCAATTTATTTTCTATACCAATCGCTATCTTTAAATCTCAATTGCTTAATTCTTGGGTTGGTGACAGGAAATGTGAGCACCGAGCCCCGGCCCTGCAATTCCCGGGACTGGGGATTACCAGCACGAGTAGCCAAGCAGGCAGTGCTGCCTCTCAAGCAGCCTCTCGCCGTGGCTTCCAGCGGGCTGCTCCTCACCCGCTGCCTCCAGAGCTGCCGTCGAGACCCTCGGTGCCTCTCCTGCGTCCTGCTGGGCTCGGGCTTGCTTTCAGCTGAGCGGGGCTCAGACCTGATTCAGAGCTGCCCCGCAACTTACCAGCGATGAGTAATTTCCCTGCGCAGAGGCATCCGCTTTTGGAGGAACGAAGTCACGCTGTAGCTGTTTTAAATGTTAGAGCTTTAATTGTTACGTTTAATATGCCAGAAGCCCATTGTCAAGGCAGCTCTTAATTCCTTTGACAGCGTTTTGGTGTTGCAGGGGTGATTTAAATGTTCACCTGGGATTGGTGTTAGGGAGCCAAAGGAGCAGGTTTTGTGGGTGTCGGTGGGTTGCTTGTTTTTCCCCAGTCCTTTCAGAGGTAGAAGTGCTCTGTGCATTGTGAGAAATGTGTGGAAAATTGCAGTGTTAATCACGGCAAATGGTGCTAAGGGATCGAAGGCAGAAGTGTGGCGTGCCTGCTAAACCTTCCTAGGGGAACTTGCTCTTGAAGGGGTGCCTGTCTGTTTCCAAGAGGGTTCCGACGTGTTTCGAGGCAGGAACACTTTATTTTTCCAGAATGTGTGCTGGGAATGAATCTGCCAAACCACAAATTTGCATCATTTGAGCATTTGCTTTAGCTTTATGCTTTTGCTCTGGGAAATCAGTGGAGGGATTCCTGCTGGCTTCGGTGGCGTGGGGCAGGCGTTGCTTGTGCACCTCTCCTGCCCGCGGGAGTGCAGGAGTGGGAAGAAGCCTACCAGGCATCGGTCTTCCGAGCAGACACGGTTATCTTTCAATGATAACACATTATGGCTCGAGACACACGTAATGGCTGTCTGAAGGTGAACCCCGAGGAGAATATGTGCAGTTTCCTGCAGAGTCGGTGACCGGGACCGGCCCGGCGCAGGGTCTGGTGAATGCCCGGGCTGGCACAAGCCAGAAGCTGGGGTAAGAGCCTGAGCAGGGGGGAAATGGGAGCTCCCCGGCTGGGGCAACAGGTTGGCACGGGTGTAAAGTGCTGCCTCAGCACACGTGCCGAGACCCTGTGGCAGCAGAGAGCCCTGCTGTGGCAGCTGCCCCCTGCTCTGGCTTTGCTTAGTCAGTCAGCGCTGCTCTCTTGCCATGCTGCGAGGATTAAGAGTGGAAAAAAATTAAGGGTCTTTGTTGGGAGAGGGGGGAGATACAAATAAAATGCCAGATAGAATTAAAATTTCAGATCCATAACAATATTTTTTTAAGAAAGCAAAATCAAACGCAAATGAAATCTTGCCATCAAATCTTTGAGAGAATTTGCTAAATTCAAGAAAGAAGGCGGCCTTCTGCTGATGTCTTTCTCAGTATTATTCTGCCGAACTGGAGGCTGTGTGGTGTGTTCCAGTGAGTTTTATGGAACGGTAATCCAGTGCTGGATGAGAGGAATACATTATTTATAGATCTGGGTGTTTTAACATCCTAGTGTGGGGTTGTTTAAGGAGGTCAGGATGCAGAGCACTGGCAATGGGATTAGCCCAGCTGTGCTGCAAACAGCGCAGACGGAGAGGAGAAAGGGAGGTTTTCACGTGAATATTTATGTTTTTATTGTACCTCACGTGGCATTAGGATTTAAGGGTTTCTGGAACCAAGATGTAGTTTGTCTCCTTACTGGTTGCACAGCTCAGGTCTTAATTGAGTCGTAAACAAACACGAGCATCCTTTTCCCCTCGCTCAGCAGGCCGGCTCTCGGCTGCTTGTTTGCTTTCGCAGTGGGATGGTGTCAAAAGACTGGAGGAGCAGAGAGGCTGTGTGATAGTATCAAGCCCCGCTTCCTTCCAGGGGGAAGCAGTTGTTGTATTTCTCCGCACGCAGCCTCTGCACAGACCTCCGTGCACAGGCGCTGGAAGCACAGCAACAAGAGACCAGCAGGCACACGGGATTATAGCGTCATTGCTTCTTCAGGCTCCCAGTTACGCTTCTGGTAAGACTCGGGGCGTGATGTTGTCAGGTAACTCAGCAAATCCTTGCAAGACCAAGCAAGCAAACCGTCCCAGCACTAAGCAGTGCTCTGCTACGATGCCTGCCCCCATGCTTGCGTAGCCCCGCTGCGGTCCTGCGAGGGCTCCCTGCGTGCTGGGTCCTTGCCGTGGCTCACACATCCTGCTCAGGAGGTTGAAGGGACTCGCTGCTGCCCAGCAAACAGCGATTTCTTCTCTCCCTCTGTATCTTTGATGATCTTGCCGGTGGCGAGGGCTGGGCTGGGAGGCTGATGGTTAGATCGCTGGAGACCAGCGCTGTCTTAACTGCTGCATTTTCTAATACTGTCTAGAGCCGGTCTTGATTATGGGGTAATTAAGAGCTCAAACTCAGTGTCGTTAATAGAGTTTAACAAATTGCCAGGCATTAGCTGAGCTGCAGTGACTGTGAGTGCTGTTAGCCTTACAGTGACCGTGCCTTACAGTGCAACTTTATGGGGAGAGGGAAAAAATGGCATTACCTGGCGTTGCCACAGGTGTAGCTGATTCCAGCTAGCGAGCAGCAGCTCCGTAAGCTTAACGTGGCTGGCTGGGGTCTGACCACAAGTCACCCTGCATACAGCAATGCTGTCATGGCAGCAGGGCTCGCAGAACGAGGCGTTTCGGGGACGGTTTGGGTCAGAAGCTCAGGCGTGGAGGTTACCTGTGGTCGTAGGAAGGCTCACGTGTTGTGTAAAAGCCCCGGTAGGTGTGCTCCTGGTGGTGCTGGTAAATGTCGTGTCTTCTGCTGGTGCTGAGCCTCTTGCTCCGTGCAGCTCGAGCTTCCTGTGCCTGCACAGGGAAATCCTCTTTTGCACAGCGCTTGTGCCACGGGGGGCAGCTGCCCTGGGGCGGAGGGTGACCCTCTGAAGATAAGGCTCTTTGAAGCAGGCAGGGGTGAATAATACCCGCGGGGGGTGCGCCAGGGGAGCCTGCAGCAGTCTGTGGGAAGCCGGGAGGTGGTGCTGGGAAGCCCATAAAGCAGCAGAGGCGGGGAGGGGGGAAGGAAAGCTCCCACCTTAGGAGTTAACGCGTGCCCTCGCTGCGTTTGGGGGATGCACGGGGCTGCTGGCACCGATCTCTCCTTCCGTACATGCTGCCCTGTGGCTGCTGAAGGTGCTCCAAGGGCTTTCGGTGGCCAAGGGCTTCACTGCTCCTGGTAGAAACTGTTGTGGCAAGCTGACAATCTGACAATTGGACGTTCATGGGGGAGCAAACAGCACCGTGTGCTCCCAGAACTGGGGATCTCCAGTCCTCAAGTCAGAGGAGAAATACACAAGCCTTCTGCTGCCTGCTTCCCAGCTGAAAATTGCTTTGTTAATTTGCATTCACCTGGGCGGGGAAGGTATATTAAGAGTGTGCTCCAGGCCCCGAGACGTTCAGATGGAGAGACAGAGGTTGCCTGTTGCACAAGGCTGCCCAGAAGGGAGCAGGGAAGGCTGCGGGGTGTGCAACCCGGGGCTGCGCCTGGCCACCAAGGCAGGACGCGGGCCCCAGTCCTGGTCAGGGCAGGAGGGGCTTTCTGTACACTGGGGGGTGTGCAGAGAAGGGGGGTTTCGTAGTCACTGCAAATACAATTTGCCTGGCCTGCACTGCTTGGTGGGCATGGTTCTTGCATGCTGACTGATGTGCCTAGCTGGAAAAAGCTAAAATAATTCCAGTGTTTTACATGGGGTTATGCTAAATGTTGCCCAAACCCCTGAACCCAGCGTGTTGGATGACATTAACTGCGTGGTACAAGCTTCCCAACTTGAGATCTGTGAACAGGACCAATTGATCTGAGATTAAAAAAAAACACACCTGTATGCAGAACGGTGCTTGGCACGTGTTGCCCGTGGCAGGCAGGGAGGAGGAGACCTTTTGCTTTTAGACCTGGAAGACCCCAAGCGACGGTTGCTGAAATCATTCGCCAGGCATCCGATGAGTGTCACTGCGAGTGGTTTGTAACACATGCTTGCTTCAAAAATGACTAATGCGCTTTTTTTTTTTTTTAACAGTAACAAAGGATCCTCTTTTCTCCCCTCTGCACAACTGCAACAACGAAAACGATCCTTTTCACCTTTTCTTTTTCCTGAAGCGGGAGGCAAGCGGGGGTTTTTCTTGATTTTTATTGCATCCCAGAGTGGAGTTAGCGAGGTGCTGCTGTAAGAGATGGGAGCATAGGCAGCAGGCACCAGAAACACTCCTAGCCTTGGATTCGAGGCAAAATGCAGAAGTCACCACAGTCAGAAGTTGCAGGACTAAACTTCTGATAAAAAAGCCAGTGGGAATCATTTTCCTTTCAGCTTTTATCTTTTCAAAGCAAATTAATCGTAATGCTTTAGTAACATCTGGGTGATTGCTGGGTAATCTTTTTCTGGGCAGCAGTACTTTGTTTTGTGTTTTGTTACGGAATGAAAATCACTGTAATTTACCAGCCTGGTTTTTTTTTTTAAAACTTGGGGAGTCACAGTATTTGGTATGTTCCCTCAAGCTGTCGTTCCTGGAGGCACAGGGATGAATGCGTGACATTTCAGCTTTTGTTCACCGCCTAAAGCAGGTCTTTACGCTTGACATGGTTACCTGCGCGTATCTTAAAGTTTGGAAGCTTTGTTTTTAAGGGAAATTAAAAGGAAGAAGGGTTTCTGAGCAGGGGGTAGATGCAGTCCGTTGTTTTGACAACTTACCTGGACTTGGTGAGTGTGTATAGATACCTAGAGCCGCACAGAGACTTTGGACCTGTCCCCAGTTTCCCTGGGAGCCCCAGTCCTTCCTCGTGGTGCCTCTGGACAAGTGAAAAGTAAGAAGTGAAGGCTTGTTGGGAGCAGCGCTGGGGGGTGACAGCCCGACGGGGAGCCAGCAGGAGCTGGAGGCCGCGGGTAGGAGGAGGCGCCGTGCCCTGAGCCGCACGGCTGGACCAGGGGATGTGTGAGCTCCCGGGCTGAGTATCGTGTGTCCCTGTGCGCTGGTGAAGCAGCTGGGAATCTCAATTTCAGTCCACATTGGAGCTGTCAGGGGGAACTGCGGGATCAGTACAGCAGGGTAAGAGGTAAACGCTCAGGACGTAACTTAGTGTCTCAGAAGATAAACGTTTCGAGAGAACGCGTCTGGTGCATGTAAAACCCAGATATAACAACCTGCAAAACGTATAGGAAGTATGTCAGTGGAGTGTGCTGTTTCTGCATAATTCAGCAATGTAAGACACCGGAGGATGCATCTTGTGAAAGTAAACAGTGAAGTGCTCCAACAAATGTTTGGTGCCGAGGACAACTGTGCAGGGACAAGAAAGGTGGAAGTCTGAAGGCTGACAGCAGGGGCCCAGCTGAATCCCAGCTCCTGGGCAGTCAGTGGTCAGGCAGACAAAATTGCAAATAAATCGATTAGGAGAAAAAAAAATACTAAAATTAGCAGAGTTGGCATGATAATAAAAGCCTGAGTATGTTGTAGTATGTGGTGGACGTGGAGTAGCAAAGCTCCGAAGTTGCTCTCCAAGGGTGGCATCTTGTCCCTCGGAGACTGCCTCTCCTGCTGGAGGTGCCCTTGGAGGCTGCTGTTAGCTCAGGGCTTGGGGTTGGTTTCCATCTGTGGTGCCATTCGGGGAGGTAGCGCTGTGCCCGTGAGACAAGCACATAACACTAATTTACACTTATTAAGGGAGGTCATGTAAATAAACCTTAAGGTTTCTGTGCCGCATTCAAGGCTTTGCTGGCTTCCTTTCCCTCCTGTTCCCCACAACAACAAACAAACAAAACAACAACAACAAAAACACGTTTTAAATCGGTTTCAGCGTTGTTTTCCTGGAGAGGTGAAACAGTGCTTCTAGGGGGGAGCACAGTCCGGTGGTTGGAGATCGGTTCCTGCCATTGATGGCTTGCCCAAAGTTCAGTTTTCCAGGTGACTTGCCTCGGTTCCTCTTTGTAAAGTGAGATTGCTCCTCACACCCAGTTTTTGAGGATTAAGGAAAGCTTACAAATTTTTTCTGATATCTATTGAATATGCTATGCACGTTTCGAGTGCGTTTTACCCTAAATTGTTTTAGCCTGGAGCCGTCTGCTAGAATAGCAACAAGAAGCCCAAGGACTTGCCTTTGGAGTCAGTTTTGGGTTCGGCTGACCTCATTTCCAAGCTGTAGCCCTGCCTTCCAGCCTCTCTAAAGACACGCATCCTTGCGCTGGGCTGGGGCCCTAGGCTGAGCTCCAGGGCTTGCCGGGTTTGGGAGCTGCATACTGCTCGCCACCAGAGCCTGCTCCAACTTTGCTTGTTTCTACCATGCTTAGCCCAAGCCCACGGGCTGTTCATCCTGTTTTTAATACAGTTCCCCAGCCGGTGTTGCCTGGGATCGCTGGATCCCCCCCATCCAGCCGGGGATTTCCTCTGCACAGCGTGCTCAGGAGAAGCACAGCTGGCCATCCTTAGCTGGCCTGTAATTTGGACAAGATTACAGGCAAGCTGCAGATAGCCAGCTTTGTAAGAGTCTTGAACCTGCTCATCAGGGGGAACATCTAACTTGAAATGCACCGAGACCTGCCAGCTGCAGAGAGCTATTTCTGTGCAGGAATCCCTTTAATGTTTAATGCACTTTTTGCTAATTGAGCCCTAAAAGGAGTCACTTAAGGGAGCAGCATCAGATTTTTGAAACCTCTCCCCACCTGTTGCTTCAACTGACTTCTCTGTAGCATGCTTTGGTCCCAAATTATTCAGAGAGAAGTAAAACAAAGCCAAGAGAAGATGGGTTTTGGTACTGGGTTATGCTGATGAGAAGGACTTAAGGATTTCCAGCAGGTAGAGTTCTATTGAATACCCTGAAAAGCTAACTATTTGATTATGCAAAGTTAAAAGCTTCTAGAACGTTTTATTCCTCTCAGAGCTACTGATTCATTCTGTAAATGACCAAATTTCTCTCCTTGCTGCAACCTGCAGAGAGGCATTCATCATGTCTTGGCGTTGCTCAGAATCTGGTACAGAAGGCAGACGGCAACTTTGTGCCTTCTGGATGCTGGCTTTGCTTTACCCTCTTCACATCAGAAGGTATCAAAACTTGTTGCCGTGATTATATTAAGAAAACTCTCAGGAGGCCTCAGAAATGGAAGAATTTGTGCAGAGGCTGTTCTACCCTTCTGTAGCATTTGCTTGCCCACTGTCTCAGCTCCCCATCAAAACCCAGCTCCTGGGGCCGAGCAAGGCTCCCGGCCGGGGTTCTCAAGAGGCAGAGATTTGGGATTATCGGCAAATGAAATTAATTTCTCATGGCTAAAGCTGGACCAAATTTCATGCTCAGAGTCTCCACTAGTGCAACTGACAGAGCACTAAGAGGATTATCTCCTTCCGACCTCCTTTTTGAAACCCCGCAGATGAATGGTGGAGGCCAGCGATTCATACTCCGCCATGCCTGACCTACAATTTATTGCAATATTTCCTCCAAGCAATTGAGCGGGTCCTACAAGTCTGTATAGCAGGCTAATTCCAGGCACCTCTTAAGGAGCTGCACAGGATTCCTTTCAATTAGTTTTACAGGCCTTTTACACAAAGTCAAATGATGTTGTGGTTTTTTGATGCCCTGCTGAAATTAGGCAGTGTGGAGCACCGTCGCCTGTCTAGCTAGGTATTTGTCATCGCCGCTTCATCTGCCTGAGCACCTCACTTATATGAATGGATTTATTCTCACTCTATTTCAGTGATAGGGGAAAGCGTTTTCTCCATCTGTGAAAGGAGATTTGAGACGCAGGGAGATTTAAGATACTTGCCGGTGAATCCGTGGAGTTAAATTTGAGAGGAGAGCCCTAATCTAGTACCTTAGCTGCAAGATACGGCCTCCTCTTAAGCTTCACAACTAAATTACCTAATAAACCTGTCAGCCTGGATGCTGCACCCTGAAATTCATAGCTCGCAATGGAAGGGAATCCTCTGGAATCGAAAGATTTAGGAAAGAAAGGCTCTGCAGCTTTAAAGGCACGCACACTCCTTTGAGAAGCGTCCCCCACGCAGCTGATCCGGCTGCTCCCCTAAGATCTTTCTGAACGTGAGAAAAGAAGCAACAGTCAAAGCGTAAGGAAAAGAGCAGGAGCACAATCGTGCCCGACGTAAGCGCCTCAGGTTATTTCATCAGGCTAACGACAGCAAAGGGGTCTGCCTGATGGGACAGCACTGCGTGGCGTTGTCGAATTTGCTCAGCAGTGCAGAGCGTGTTCTCAGGTGCTACCTGTTAGCAGGAGCTGATCGCTGTAAATCAGGAATTTGAGGACTCAGGGTTTCTGATTGTTTCTGGCTCAGTGTGATTGTCTCAACAGCCACACTGGAAAGCCATTATTTTGTTTGCATTGTGACGCTGCAATAATGCTAAAGGGATTAAACGTAAATGTATGGGAAGAGCTTGATCCCATGCAGCGCGAGGCATACAAACCGCGTGCCTGGGCTGGGCCGGGTTTTCAGGATTTTATACAGAAATTGAGCGTTTTTTGCACTAAGTGACCATTTATGCTTCCAGTATGCCACAGACCGGTGCAGATAGCCTTTTTCTTTGGGCCGTCCCCAGAGCTGTGCATGCGCATTCGGCTGTGCAGTAGAGTTGGACAGCCAGCTCCTCAGGGCGTGATCCTGGGGGATGCCTGCAGAGCTGACTCCCCCTGGGGATACCTGGAGGTGCGTGGGCTCCCCAGGTGAGAGTTTCCCTGCTGATGGCGAGTTTTCCTTCGCCTCATTCAGCGCAGTCAGCTTTGGTGGCACCATGTCGATACGAGCGCACCCAGGGAGGACATGTCGCTGTAAGTCTGTACAAACTCTCAGTAGAATGAGCTTTTTAGATTTTATTGCCAAAAAGGTGGCATGGCGACCAGAGTGAGGTTTCTTCCCACCTCTAAAACTCCCACTAGCTGAGAAGAGTTTGGGGCATGCACGAGGGATTCAGCAGTGGCCGTGCGTGGCGTTTACGTGGGGCGCTCGGTCCTGAAAGAGCAGGAGAAAAGGTAGCTGAGGGTGTTGTCTTCTGCAGCAGCAAATTGAGCCGGGCACTGACTCACCGACTGCCCGCAGCCGTCCGAACTGCTCCTCCATGGGAAGTCGCCGCCCCTGCAGCGGCGGTGACGAAATATTTCGTAAAGCGTCGGCAGCGCTCAGCCCGAGCGCCTGAGCTAAAAGCAGAGCAGCGCACCGGGGTGTGCCCGTGGAGATCCCTTCAGCCGCCACACCCTAACCAGCCTTCCCTTGATGCTTATCATCGCTGCAGGTGGAAAGAATGAGACAAAGCCATGAAGCAGCAAAATGTAAGGCTGAGGAGAAAGGAGAAAACACTGCGTTACCAAAACACGGTGGTAGGAAACGTGGTATTTTTGAACTTTGCTTGAACAAGGTAGTGAAGTTCCTGCAGATGTTGTCATTAACTTTTGATGGTACCAAGGGTGCAGAGTAATCCACGAAGATCCATAAAGCTCTACCAGGTTTTTCTTCCGAGTGCTGTTATTCTTTTAATTAAGAATGCAGTAAATATAAGTGCCTTTTTTTCAATAGGAGAGTGCTGAAAATATTCTTCAGTACAACACTTTGTTAGTCCGTTGCGAAACCATTTTAATTTAAAACCAACAAATATTCCAGCAGGGTTTCCATAACGATTATTAGTTTTTAATTATTTCTGTCATTTTCCCTTATTAAAAATGGAATTATTAGTCTCCTCATTCTAAATCTAATTCTAGTTACTGCCTTTGCATCTTAAAAATTACTTCCTGGCTTCTTTCATGAAAAGCACTGTAACCTCCTTGGAAAAATGGGGTAGTTATTGCATGAGTGTTTCTCCATCTATATGGATTTGGAGATACTGGTCGAGTTGGAGGTTTTGCTTACAGGCAGTCTTAACTAACAGAAATGTAATGCATTTAGGCCTGCTAGTGAAGCGTCAAGTTAGTTCACGTGACATCAATCTCGACTTCATGGCCAGTCTAGGTCGGGATGTCATATTTGGTATCACGCCAGCTAAATTAAAATTTATGGTTAGCTGCCATGACATTGAATGTGATTGATCCTGATTTATTCTTCTCCATATGCAAATTCAAGCCCCTTCCAGCGCTCATATCCTGTACGTTCGTGCAGTGGCTTTCCACATCTCTCTGTTAGCGCATCCCTACAGCCGATCGATCCAGCAGAGGTGTGAATCCCTGGGAAGAAGTCGGTAGGCAGCGAGCTGTTCAGCAGCCATGGACGTGCCTTCCTAGACCCCTCCTGTCTGCTGAGGAGACTTGTCTGCTGAGCAGATTCCTGTCTGCTGAGGAGACCCCGGCTCAGCACCCATTGGACAAGCTGCTGGGGTGTTGGAGCACGCGGCGTTGAGAGATCCCCCCCTGGGCATCAGCTAGGCCAGCTTTATTGCTCCCGGTTGTCACACGGACACCTCCAGGTAGAGCACAAATGGTCTGTGACAGGTACGTCCTCTCTGTAGGAATTTACCAACACATTACACTTGGCACGTCAGAGGTACCAGCAAAATGAAGGACGCTGTGCTCTTCTTGTTGCACGTTAGTCCCGTGAACTGCATTTCCCTTGTTCAGTGTTGTTATTTAATGCTTGCTTTTGTCCAGCTGCGCTAGGAAACGTGCAACTGGGACATCTTGTTTGACTGCTCACACCATGTTGCATTCTGCTCTTGAATATTCTCCTCAAACTCCATTAACGAACGAATGGGCAAAATCACACACTTAGAGCTAACAAAAAGATTATTTTCTGTTTCATTTTGATGGATAGCGTCTTAAATGGCGTATGCCACAAGAAAATGGCTAAGTAGCATTCTTATGGGAGCAGCAATTCATAACTCAATTTAGAACGAAGTGACTGGCTGACAGGTTAAACTGAGAGCTGTCCTCTTGTCCCCATTAATCTTCATCTGAAAGTTCACTAAAAAGCTAGCACAGGGATGGCTTCATTGCTGCTCTGCGCGCTGGCAGTCCTTGCTTTGCACCGATCCCTGCTTCAAGGTGCTCACGTGAGTTACGGGTTAACTCTGTCTGGAATTCTGCATAATTTTTTAATCTTGTTTCTTTTTAATGAAGGTGCTTGTCAGGGCGATAGCTGAAAAAACACCACCTCGACGTGGCGTTACAGAGCAATGCCTAAATTGAGCCATGCAAGTATTGCTATAAAAACATCCCTTGAGTCCAGTGGGAGCCGACTTGCATTACACCAGCGCCGAGCTTTTTTTCAGGTCTCATTTTATAGCGTTTAAATACCTTCCCTGCGAGTGGACAGCAGATTTCTGTGGGGAAGGGAACATGGACTGTGGAAAGCTTGCGCAAACAAATGGCGCTTGGCAAGCGGGACGCTGCTGTGTTTCCCCTCCTTGTTGAAAGTTCCCGTAAGGAGGGCTCTGGATGACACAGAAATACCCCAGAACACGGGCTTTGTCAGAAGGAACTGGAATCCGAAGCAGGGCCCTACCTTTTCCTCTTGAAGCACCATCCCGCCTATGTTTGCATTTTCTGCATTTTTCACGTTGTATTGACAGAGAAACGTCAGGATATGTTTGCTGGAAACAAAGGGCTGGATGAATAAAGTCTTTTGCTCTATTGTTCCCCAAACTGGTTACGGGCCTTTTTTCCCTCAGCCTGTTAGGTTGGGCTTTAAGAAAAAAAAACAAAACAAAAAAAGCAGGCACAAAACCCAAACAATACAGTAAAAGCAAAAGCGCCAGAGCAGGTGTTGCTCACTTGTCGAGACAAGTAGACGACTCATTTCCTTTTCACAACGTGGTTGGAAGTCGGGTTTTAAGGAGGAAGATCAAAATAGATGTGCCAAACATGAATTTAAGAAATTGGACTGTGTTCTCCTATCTCTTGAGTAAATGCGGCGTTGTAGGGACAGAGCATTAGTGAGCTACTATTGTGCATATCGATCCCCTTGCAGAGCCTTCCTAGAGTTTTTCCAGCATTGTTGCTCATTAGCGAGGTTAATTACAATCCCTCTGGTTTCTCCTCCCGTTCCGATATTCCCAATCCCATTAGCTGCCTTCCCTAATGTTCTGCTTTTTGTTGTAGTTTAATGCCTGACGTTTGGCACCAGGCTTTAGGAGTGGCTCCAGGAGATGCTCCTGGGTTACCCGGCAGACAGTTGGCATGGCTTTCCTTCCTCCTGCCCACGGTTAGGTCGTCTGTGGCGGACTGGGAGCCCCGCAGGAGCAGCCTCACAGAATCACAGAATAGTCCAGGTTGGAAGAGACCTCCAAGATCACCCAGTCCAACCTCTGACCTAACACTAACAAATCCTCCCCTAAACCACATCCCTAAGCTCTACATCTAAACGTCTTCTAAAGACCTCCAGGGATGGTGACTCCACCACTTCCCTGGGCAGCCCGTTCCCATGGCCAACAACCCTCTCCGTAAAGAAGTTCAGAGCCACCGGGAGCCCGGCACAAGCGGAGGCTCCCGAGCAGGAGGCGTTGCTGCCAGCGGAGATGCGAAGAAGCCACAGCCACGTTTGGCCAGAGTTTCCTGCACCTCCCCTGTAAACAAACCACGCTTTTATTTTTTCTTTCTTTCAGCTGCGCATTCAGATTTCACCAGGGCACTTTTCCTAGCCAGGACGGGAGGCTCTGCCTAGCGTGTTGGTGGGGCCGGGGGAAGCCGTTTGCCTTTAAAAGTTCAAGGCGCTCATTGTGTAAAATGTTTTGCAAGTTACGTTGCGATGGGAAAAGTACATGCAGGACAGACTCTGCAAGCCGGAGCGGAAAGGTGCCCTGCAAAAGTGATTATACATTCCTTTTCATGTTTTTTTAAGAGGCAGGGAATATGTTGAGGCGTGTATGAACCTGTGCGAAAAGTGATAATCGAGCGCCTTCCTCCTTTCCCACAGCTGGGTGTAGATAAGACACACCAAAGTTAATGTCTGCTTTCTTTTGTTCGTAACCCTTTCCCATTAGGGCTGCTGCATATTCTGGAGCCGGAGACGCGAGGAAGGAGAGAGATGCCGCCCAGCCGTCCCTCTGGCTCTGCTGGCAGCGGGTCACCAACGGGTGCCCCATCGTGTGCGGCGCAGCGTCCCCGCCGTGCCCGCGGGGCTCGCCGCGGGGCTCACCTCTCCGGGCACCCGCGGGAGGGCCAAACAAAGAGGCCGATGGAAATTTTGGGTTGGAAAAGCGCCCGGGAATCAACTTGTGCCTTTGAAATGGAAAGCACTGGGGGGGGGGGGGGGAAGGGAGATGTGTTTTTTTGGGACAGAGCCTGGCTCAGCTGAACCGGGCTGCCGCGGGTCCTGGCTGGTGACAGCAGGGGCCCTTTCCCCCTCCGCAGCTCCCTGCCCTTCCCATGGGCTGGGGTCTGCGCCACGAGCCCCCTTCCTCCCCCTCTTCCCTCCACCCAGCGAAATCGATCGGGGTTTGCGGCGTGAAGCCGAGCTGGTGGCGAGCGGCGCGGTGCTGGGAATTGCCCCCCCAGCGCTGTTCCAGCTGTCGCCGTCGTGGTTTATTTGTTTCATTTCAGGAGCGTCGCAGGCAGGTCTGGTTTGAATTACGTCTCCCTTGTGATCCGCTGGGCCGAGAAGTGGTCAGGCTAAATGCTGGCCCGTATATTAATCGCTGCAGGGGGATTTCGGATGCTGCTCGGAGGAGCGTCGCTCTTATTTTTAACATTAAGTCGTTCTTCAAATGTTATTGTCTTTGAAAGGGATTGGCTGCATATCCGTAACTATTAATCTCGCAATTAAACATGAAATGAGCCCTGAAAGGTGGTGAATCTGCTTTGAAGCAGTGCAAACAAAGGGAGCCCGTCAGTGTTCCTTATCTTTTATAGATATGAACCTCCAGAACGGACGAACCAAGAGAAATCCCACACAGATGTCGCAGTGAATGGGCTTACAGCTTGCAATGCTGTGTAAGATTACAGAAATACTGGTAGCTGGTTGCAGCCTTGCAGATGTCACGAGCAAGGCGGTTGCTAGAGCGTATGAGGTGGGCTAAAAGAAAGGTGTTGTGTCTCTAGCCCGTGCTGTCTTCGTCGGGCCCTTGGAAATTTAACGCAGTGAGTGCTTCCCGTGGAGGGACGAGGGGCTCTGACCGCCTTTGGATGCTCTGCCCGAGTGGAGCTGCTGCAGGGATCGGAGGTGTTGGATGTAGTTAAATGTAAACATCTCGCTAACTCACATGTGATAGGTACGTATGTTAACAAGGGTGCCATCAGCATGTTTGCTGCACGCGTCCTTCCCAGCACACCGCCTTCCTCAGCTGGGCAGCACGTCGCGCTTTTCCTGGGGCTGCAGAGCCGCTGCCTTTGTGTCCTCCTCCTCCTCCTCCTCCTCCTCCTCCTCGCTGGGGCCGTCAGCTCTTCTGGGCCACAGAGCACAGAGGGGCAGGAGGAGGAGGAGGAGGAGGAGGAGGAGGAGGAGGAGAAAGAGGAGCCTTCCCTGCAGGCAAGCCCCATGGGGCAGTCCTTGGGAGAAGGGTGAGCAGGGCAGGCTTAGAGGCTCTTGCACAGCCTGAAAAAAGGGTGCCAGAAATGACTGCTGAGGAAATGATTTTTAGAAAAGACAGGGAAATAACATGTTGTTTCTTGGAGTTTATTTATTTATTTATTTAAACCTGTTTTTTCACTCTTTGGTCTTTTTGCCTTTTCCTTTTTGGTGTGAGTTGCGTACATGAGGCAAAGAAGAATTTCCAGTTGCAATCCAGAAAGTGAAGAAGCTGAGCTGATCTTGCGTGTTTATGTCTCTTTATAACCCCCCGACCCCGCCTCGCTGGGGGCTCGATCCAAGTCCCACCGAGTGAATTTAGCACCGATTTCTCAGGGCTCTTGGGCCAGGCCCCGGGTGAGGCGATCAGGGGAGCTGCTGTGCCTGCAGGCAGAGGTGCCGGGTTGCTCATGTGGCGGCTTGCTCCGCGTGAGGCTGATATGCATAAGCTCAACAGCTTCCTTTTGAAGAAAAAGACGGTGTCAGCAGAGTGCAGGGAGACACTTTTTTTTTTTTTTCCCTGACAGAAGTCCTGAGGTTTCTGCCCACCCTCGGCGCAGGCAGAAGCCGGCACCCTCGCAGGCTGGAAGTAATCCCGCGTAGTGGCTGCCTCCAAAAGGAGAGCTCGGTGTTGCAACAGCTGGGTGCTGCTTCAGCGCACCGGCGAGGGAAGAAGAAGTACTTTCCCCTCTCAGCAAGCCAAAAGCACCAACATTGATTTAGGGAAGAAAAAAAAAAAAAGGCATTGCATTAATAAGTACGGAGACGTGTTAACAGGACTCCGTGCTTCATGGGGCACCCACGTGGCATCGCTGTAGTGGTACAAAGCCTTCTTCTGTGGGTAGCACTTAAAAGCATCCCCACGATGCTTCACCAGCAAACCAGCACTTTGGCTGGAGTAGCTTATTCTAAGCTTGTTTTTCTCTTGGAAAAAAATAGGTTACCAGAAGCCATGTCAGGATTTTGCACCTATAACTATTGCAGTGGGCTCTGCAGGCATAAGCAGAGGTCATGCTCTATCAAATTTGTCACTGACATATCTGTGCTGGCAAATATTTGTAGCTTAGATCAGTCCTGAATCTCGAGACCATGCTTAGACTCCTGCACTGCACAGAGCTGTCTTCCCTCCCTTAATATACGGGATATAACTTTTTGATAGAGATGTTAGGTGAGTTGGGTTGGTTGAAAGCTGTAAAGGACGAAGTGCAAAACAATGCCTTTTTTTTCTTCCTCCTCCTCTTTTCATTTAGGTGTGTTGGCTCTGAAAAGGTGTGGAAAAAAAAAAGAAAAACAACCAAGAAATAAACAAGTGCAGGAGGGAATCTTATTGGGAGTACTTTCATTTCACTGTTGGGTGACTTGATGGGATGTGCAGCACATCAACGCTGAGTGACGAGGTGAACATTAAAGATGGGAAGACTGTCTGAAGGCAAAACTTGCAGAGCTCACCGGAGCGCCTGTAGGGCAGGCTCTCTGCTGGCGAGCTGAGAACTTCAACAGCACAAAGAGGACCATCTTTCAGAAGGAGAGGCAGCACTGCAAAATGAAGGAGTCTTTGTTTAGCTCAGTCGGAAAGGTGCCCTTGGCTTCTTTCTTTTGGCCTGTCAAAAATAGCATAGGGGGTTTCCTTGCAAAATGCCCTTTAAGAACGGCAGTGCTCTTTGTCTTCGTGGTGTGTCCGCTTGCTGCGGAAAGTGTTACTCCTCCTGCCATAAGCCTGTAGGATCGGCATGGTGATTCCGTGAGGCTGAGCCTGGTGATGGAGTAGAAGGCACGGGAGAGTCACCGCCCCTGGTGGCTTGGGCATAGAAGGGAGGAGACTCAGCTTGCAAGAGGCCTGAAATTGAGGCTCCACGATACTATATTTAACACCCGTTGTACTAAAACTCGCTTTGTCCAGTAACACAGTGGGATCTTTCTCCATGGTGCTGCTTTTCGCGTTACGGAGGCTCCAGCACCTGTGTGGGTCCCTTGTGCATGCCTATAAAAACAGTGCTGGGAGCTCAGGGGAAAAGAGCGGTCGCTCCTGCAGCTTCGAAGCCTCTTCCTTTGTCAACCAGATGCCATTTATGTGAATTCAGGAGCTGTTGGGAGCTCAGGTGGGCTGAATAATTCACTTGTAACTTGGGCATAGGTGAATATGATCAGCACGCTCACCAATACACGACGTGTGCGTTTACCGCCGGTTTTATTTTCACATGGGCTGGGAATGGTGCCACAAAAAATACCGGTAGCTTTCTCAGCTACTAAAATCATCTACCACTCTTTAAATTTAAAGAGGAAGCTAGTTATTTTCTTTTAGGCCTATTTTGGGCCGCATACCAACGTGAAGCACTGAAGTGAGGGAATGACACTTAGTGCTGCTGAAAATATAAAGTGCTGTGCAGATTTACGGTGTCTTCGTCTGGTGGCGTGGCTGATATTTCACCAGCCTGGTGCAGCTGAAGAGGTACAGCTATTGTTTCAGTAAATGTTTGCATTTCTAATATGGGTTTTAGAATTCCTTAAAAAAAAAAAAAAAAAAAAAGAAATCCCCACGCATGTATGTTGTAATATTTTAGCACTGTATAATGTTTCGTTTAGGGGACCATACCCCACAGTGTAACAGCTACAGGTAAGAAAAACGTTCTTCTTACAAATACTAAGGTGGAATATTTTATTAGCGACCTTCTCTTGTAAGAAAGCATTGAACCAGAGCTGACAGGAAGCAATTTTCCACCGATGCTCTGCTTGGACTTCAGGCAGGCAGGCAGGCTCCGTAGCATGCTCTCTAATAGCAATACCTGGTGACTTTCCAGTAACGTTTCACCTCGGGCTAGGCGATCAATTTTTCTTTTTTTTGGTGAATGGTTTGTTCACTGAAATGTGGTTTGTGGATGTGGGACAGCTAAGAGGTTCTGGAAGCAGTTACAACCTGCGGAGGGCCGTGTTCAGCCTGCGCTGCGTGGCTGGAGCTCGCAGATGGAGTCAGGCAGACTCGTGGCCGGGCCCGGGGCTCTCAGCCATCGCTACAGCCACTTAAGTTCACTGAGTGTTTTCAGCCAAAAGCTTAATTTTCCAGATAGATCAGTAACACAGAGAAAGAGCGGCTTCCCCACCCGCACCCCTGCATGAATGCACATGCAGACGCACGCGTACGTGCGTGCACCCACATGCTGCTTTTCGTCCTGTACCCGAGAGGATGTCGCTCGTCCAGGATGGGGGAGGTCCAGATGAGGGTGCTCTGTCTGGAGAGCCTTCCGTCTTCGTCTTCAGTCTCCAGTCTTCGTTTTCCTCCTCTCCTGTGGGAGGCACCTTCACGTACGGCTGTCTTGAGGAATGCCATGATAGGGTGCTCCTGGGACAGTTGTCAACAGTTTGTCTTGTAATTAGCCACTTGTGCTTTTCATATAGCATTTAAACAGGGAGGCAGTAAGAGAAAGTGAGAGCCCGATGCTGTAAAAGTCTCACGGAGGGTTTGGAACACCTCTTCTAGCGCCTTCTCCAGTGGTGTTTTTTTAAATGTTTTAAAAGAAGAAAACCAAAGCTCTTTCTGTGGATGTCTAGGATGTCAGGAGCTCAAAGGCACAAACCCCACGGCTGGCCATTCTGCAGTGCTGGCTTTACACTGATTACAGGTAGTTCCTGTGTGCCAGCAGCAACATTTTTCCTGTCCTGTAGTTTGCAAAGCTAGAGGAGAACTTGAACAACTACCCTGCCTCTTGCTACAAATACATCTATTTGAGCTGATGAATTTTTTAAGTTACCTTTTTCTGCCTGTAAGTACAGACCATGTCTTTCTGCAGCCTTTTTGGTTTGCTACATGAGACAATCCTGTTTCACCTCTCAGAATGAAGCTCCGGGCTTCATTGCATCTGCCTTGCTTTTCTTGAAGGCACTCTGCTCCGTCTTAGCCTTTGCCGTGGATGGTGCGGATTGCACGTGTTATTCTGGATGAGGTCAGTGGCTTCTATGGCAGCATTCACTCTCGTTTCTACTGGGAAAACCTGGCTTGTGCATCTTTTGATTACATTTGCTGTTTTATCACTATTTTATCACATGAATGTCTTCTGTGATCAATATGAGACAAAAGGTCTCTTCTGTATCGTGACTTTCTTGCTTTGTGTCAATAGCACAAGTCAGTAGCACGTTTTTTCTTTGCATGCCGTCATTGGAAGCGTAAAAAAACCTCATCCCTTGAGTCAGATAATTCTCCTTACAGCTCAATCTCTTTGCAAAGTCTCTTGTGCATATCATAATTCCTATGTTAGTCTTTGTCACCCGCAGCTTAGCTAATCATTTCCCAGAAAGATACCTTCTGCCCTTCCCTCGCCTAGAAAATGGGTTACCCTGTTGGAGAAGGCGATCAGATGAGCATGCTGCAATCGGTGTGGCGTTTTACTCGGTTTCCCTTTTCTAGCCATGCCGTTGCTTCCTCCCTCTCTCCGATGTGCTCCCCAGCCTTGCACGCGACCGAGGCCAGGAGGCGGGTATGTCGCTCCTCAGACCACTCGCTCTCCAGTCCCAGGCAGGATCCTGATCCTCAGGTTTTAATAGAAAAATACTTGTACACACACCTGCAGTTCCTTGTACCGCTTCTCTCAGTTTTGGGATGCGGATTAAAAACTCCTGCTGACTGGCAGCTTTTAAACCCTTTGAATCGTGCTCCTCGGATACCTCAGATGTGGTATTCGCACGGCTTTGCTCCCCCGTGCCCTTACTGAAAACGAAGGCAAAGCATTCGTTTTCATTTGAGCCCAGGCTCAGAGCTGGCTGGTTTCAGTTTCCAGCACAAAGCTGCCGTACCCTGGCTCGTGGCAGCCCGGGCTTTTCCTCCCAGAAACACTCGCTGCCAGGCCTGTCCCCGTGCCCCGGCAGGGCTCCCTGCTCTCGCCCCGTGAGCTCAGGGCGCGTCCCGGGGGATTTCAGCTCCCCGTAGGCTTTGCCCCCTCTGACTTAGGGAAGCGGCACCCGGCGTGTGGCCTTCGGTGCTGGGCGTACCTTCCTCAGGGGAAGGGCTGGGAGCTGGGGAGCGGTGTCAAGGTGTGACAGACGAGCTGCAGCCAAAACTGGTACGCCCAGGGAGACGTAGCGCGGCGCGAACGCCTCTCGGTGACGGCGCTTGAGCGATCAGGTTCTGTCAGGACGTGCAAGATAAAATCTGCGTGCTTAATTTAACTTTGACAGTGGCAAGCTGGTACAGACCGGCCGAGCTTTGCATGAATGTTTTTTGTATGCACGCTGGCGAAATGGTGAGGGTTTGTCCTATGGTAATGCCAGGCTGAGAAACCTGCTCTGGTGCGGCTGGTATCATCGCATCAGGCAAGAAGAGCAGCCATGTGGTTGCAGGCGTGCTCACCTCTCCTTCCAGGCTCTGAATAAACAGCATTGCAGTCACGAGTGCCAGGTTTTGTGGAGCACAGCCTCCTCTTTAATGCTTCTCCCTACTGTGCTCCCCATGTGGCCTCATCGCAGAAGCTGTTGTGACTTTCACATCTTTTCTGCTAATTACACAACTTGCAGAGCTGCTCTACCTCGCTGAGGTACCTCATTCTTCATCGGAGCAAACGCAGCCAAAGCGTGAGAGCTGCTCTGCCTGAGTTTAATTTGCCGTGTGTTTTTCCTTAGACCTCTGGAATCCCTCCCTGGTACTTACGCCGGGGTATCTATAATTAGATACTTGTGTTCGTATCTCAGGCACCATCTTAATGATCTGTGTGAGGTCTTTGGCATTGCTTGACAATCACATGACTTACCTATGTGCTTCCATGAGGATACACGCTAAACGCTTCCTCTCCAATCCCACCCCCCTCCAATTATTGGCCTTATTTTTTTTTTCCACAACATTTTTCTCCTTCACATCCTGCCTGCCGTGGCTCCCTGCTCATCCAAGCCAAGCTTTTCAGTTTTCATTGCACGAGACCATCGCCCTGGGTGGTTCTTCAGTGCCTGCAGTGTCCGTCCAACGTGTCCTGCTTCTGTTCCCTCCTCCTCTGTCCTTCAGCTGCCTCGCTGCTAGCAGCACCGTCGCTGCCGGTTTTTGGTTACGCAGTGAGCGCACCGCTCTGTCTGCTTGGTGCTTTGTCTTATTTTCGGAACATTTTCTTGTTACTGCTAAGTGCATTTTTTTCCATGCATTTGGCACGTCCCATCCTCATTGTGCATCAGCAGTTCTCGGTTCATTTGGCACAGGCAGAAAGTGCTTCTCAATCAAAGTGTCATAACAATAATGTATATCCTTAAGGTAAACAAACAGGCCACACCTTATTTTTATTTCAGCTGTATTGGGGGAATTCTTTTCCTCCTTTAGGTAACACGTAAATGCACGCGTGGTCCTTCCAGCTCCCGTTCTCCTTCTTGCCCTCCACGAAGGCCAAGAGGGCTCCTGCTTTCCTGCAGCTCCCCTGTGGCTGCAAAACCCCTCTGCCTCCCAGGGCACAGCCGGCGAGCTGCTGTTGGTCTGCGCCACAGGCTCCAGGGAGTTGCCCTCTTGGCTTCCCGGAGATTTGCTTATGTCTGATGATCTGAAATTAGAACCCGTTCCCTGCTTTGCCCTTTTCTTTAAACGTGTAAATCCTTGCAGATTTCCCGTAGGGAAGAAAAGGGGGATTTTCCCACCATTAAAAATAAAAGGGAAGGGAAGGAGAAAGACTTGAAACACAGAAGATGCTTGTAAAAATGATTAGCAAACAAACAAGCCCTCAGTCGTGTCAATTATTCACATCCCCTAGTATAAATATAGAAACACTGAACAAGGGGCTTTCCCCTGGGCTGGCTCCCTATCTGCTCCTATCTTCCATTAACGTATTATCCAGGTGATTTGTCAGTGCCATGTGTCTGCTTTTGTCTTCTTTAGCTGTGGTTTGGGGATGTTTGACTGTCACTTACACAGAGATGGTGGGTCTCCTGATGGACCTTCCTCCCTCTCTCCCTTTGCTTTTGTTTCCCATCCTTAGCAATTTTCATAGGTGTGGTCTACAGCCGGAAGAACAAGGCTTCCCACATCTTTTCTTTATGAGTTCTGCACAAAGAGAATGTGGGTTTATTTTTCTTTCTCCTCCTCTCCATCTGGAGCGATCACCCAGCATTGTTCTCCTAACGTGACAGACACAAAGGTTGTGTGTTAGTCAGGTGGTTGTGAAGAGTTCTTGCAGTTCCAGTGCTGCTGGCTGGTTCTAGCAGACGTGTGGGCATCCCTCCCCAGCCTCGTCTGGATGGTCATCATCGTTAGACTCCAGTTTCAGGAGCTCTCTTTGACAGATAGCGTAAGCAGTGGTTGGTTAAAATTCATATTTCTCACAAACAGAAGATTTCTATGACATTTTCTATAAGAAAAACACAAAGAGGATCTTATTTGTCTTTTATTTTTACTGGTTTAAAAGTTAACCAGCTTCTGCAATCCACTAGAGTTGGACCCTGAGCTCAGTGCCATCTTCCTTCCTTCCTTCCTTCCTTCCTTCCTTCCTTCCTTCCTTCCTTCCTTCCTTCCTTCCTTCCTTCCTTCCTTCCTTCCTTCCGTC